>NC_056527.1:103786500-104114977 GCF_019175285.1 Sceloporus undulatus
TCAATCAGTCAATATTTATGCATGACACTTATAAAGTCTAGGAGGAAGCGTCCCTCCCCTACATGTTTTGTCATTTAAAATCCAACAAAAGGGAGGAGAAGATAGTTTCTGTCCACTACAGGAAGGGAAAAAGAACTTTAAGATAAGTCAGACTATTTATTTATATATTTATTTGTATTGTTTTATATTTATTTAATAATATGTTGTTTGTTCATTTATTGCATTCATACCTCCCGACGTTTCACAGATGAAAATCAGGACAGTTGTCTCCAAGCAACACTGGAGTGTCAGCAAGATGTCAAAGTTATTAGTGAGGAAGAACACACAAGCTAAGAGAGGATGCAGCAGTGTGCTTTGCAAGATTCCACTGCCTCTTGTCCTCTTTCTGCTGCTTAGTTAATTGGGTACAAACTCCTTTTGCACTATGAACTCAGTCTGCAGCAATTGAAGTAAGCCATGGATGAAGGGGAGAAGTGGGAGAAAGATAAAGAAACTGGAACGTTATGGCCTGATTCCCACTACCTTTTAAACTGGATCGCAAATCGGTTTGAACTGGTTCAAATGACCCTGGTTCCCACTTGAACCGAATCGCTGAAGTGATTCGGAGAGGGAGGCCATGGGCTAGACCCATTTAACACACTTTTTAATGATGATTTTTTTCCATGTCTTTTTGGGCTGTAATCCCGCCTCGATCCATTCGGGAGAGGTGGGAAAATATAAATTATTATTATTATTATTATTATTATTATTATTATTATTATCATCATCATCATCATCATCATCATCATCACTTATCACTGGATTTTCTTGGCAAGTTTCTCCAGAGAGGGTTTACCACTGCCATCCTCTGAGGCTGAGACAGTGTGACATCACCCAGTTAGTTTCATGGCTCAGCAGGGATTGGAACCTTGGACTCCAGAGTCATAGGTACAAGACACATTGCAGAAATAATCCAGTTTGAATGCTATGGAATTCTGGGAACTGTAGTCTTGGGGGACATTTAGCCTTCTCTGTCAGAGGGCTCTGGTGCCACAACAAACTACAATTCCCAGGATTCCCTAGCACTGAGCCAGGGCAGTTAAAGTGGTCTCAAACTGGATTATTTTTGCGGTGTGTTTTGGACCATAGTCCAACAGTCAAACCACTACACCATTGTGTCTCTTAACAGTGTTTTATTTAGTTATCAGTTTAAAGATGGGTGTTGGGCAGCATCCATTTTGTCATCCACAACTGATTTCCAATCTGCAGGCCATTTGAGTTTCAGCCTTCCTGGACACCCTTGTGAACTTGCATTCATACCTCCTACGATTATCCAGTTGTTTTTTTTAAAGTTCCCATTGCCATATAGAAATAAATTAACCAAAAATAAATGCACAGAGGATGTGTTAATAACAACTGTATAATTAACACCCTGATACCTGGCTATCACCCAGCAGTAGGCAGCAGGGTTGGGCAGGTAAGATAATTACAGATACACAAGGCAACTCATTGACAGCACAGAGCATGTGTGTGTGTGTGGGATGGCACTGCTGGGTCAGTCCCTCAGGGTCAAATTGGAGCTGGCACCCCTCTGCCAAGAAACCATATCTCTTTCATAAGCGCATGTTATGAAAGTCTTCTTTTGCATAGTACTTATCTGACTGTTTGGGAGGAAGATCAAGTTGATCTGGCGGGTGCAAGGCTTTTCTAGCAAGGGCAAGGAAATCCCGGAAGAACTGGGAAGGTGTCATTTCTCGGATAGCACTTGTCTGCTGTGAATGCCAGGATTCATGCCAAGTTGTTTCCTATCCTCTGTATACATATGCCACCATCAACTATGGCATTCATAGCCTGATGCTACACTGGTCTACCGGAGTACTTAGGAGGTCTAGAGCTCAGAACCTTTTGAATCAAATGATCTTAAAGCAAGGGCAGGCTTTCCCAAGGTTGCTGGACTGCAGGTCCCATAAGCCCCAGACTCTAGTTACCATAGCCAGTGGAGAGGGATGATGACAGATGCAGACCAGGGACATGCTAGGGAGATAAATCTTTCTAAATTTTGTTCTCACAGGCAATTTTACAACTTTTCTCCACTGTATGAGAAAGTCATTGAGAACTGCGCAGTTTTCAAAGACAATTTACAGTACAGGACTTATACTGTGCAAAAAAAAAAAAAAAAAAAAAGTGATAGAAAACTTGTTTCCTGCACAGAAAATGCTGTTTTTTAAATGGGAAACTTATTTTCAGTGGAGAAAATGCCTTTTGCTGCTTGAGAGAATCCCATCTGCATTTTTCACCCAAATTAAGTCTTGAACGGTAAAAATTCTCACCCATCTAGGCATTGTCTGCATGGGTCAATGTCCCACCCACCCCTCCTTTGGCATCATATGGTTCAGACAATGCATGGTCCAAACTCTGGTTTTAGTATGGGCAGTCCAGACAACATCCGGCACCAGAACTGAGGCATAACAAGGTTAACATCTGGTTACCTGACAATGAAGTACCCTCCAAACAAGTACATATTATTTAATTGGCTAATTAGTTTGATTGTATGAAGGATTATAATTGTTCTATGGACAAATTTGTTGTTGTTGTTAACTATCCTTGAGTCAGTCTCGACTCATGGTGACCCTGTGGATGAGACATCTCCAAGACTCCCTATCTTCCACTACTTTTCTTAGTTCATGTAGATTCCTCCTAGACTTTATAAGTGTCATGCATAAATATTGACTGATTGACTGATGATTGTAGTTGATGCTATTAAGATGCTATTGATAGGTGGAAGTGTCATCATCCTACTGCTTCTTCTTACACTAGTTTCCTAATCATGACTCCACCTATTTTTCTTTCCATGACAGGATCCCACTGCAAAAATATCCATCTGTCCGCAACCGATTTGGCCGGTCTGGTGTTCCCATTGCTGAGGTGTTAAGGCGAGCAGGAGTCAGGTCTGCAAAGGCCTCAAGTTCTTCTTTAGTCATCCATCAGCGTCTCCACAATTACATGGATGTATGTATCTCTTCTTCCTCAGAGAGAACAGACATGAGCTAGGACTGACAGTTTAGGTGTCTGGAGAACAGGGCCTATGAGATATGGATGATGGCTATTGACTGGATTCCCTAGATTGGAGCTGGGAAACCATGACAGATAAAGTGGAGCATACCCTCCAGGACATATGTAGCCAAACAACATTAGAGTGTGATCAAGATGGCAAAAACTATTAATAAGGAACAACACACTAGCTAGAAGAGGCTACAGCTTTTGCCTGGTCTTATGGTAATACAAGAAAAATATAGTAGAGGAAATCTGGTTCACAATGCCATCCATGCGCTTCTTGAAGACACTTCATTCCCTTCTGTTGTCCACAATAAACTGTACCCTATACCTTCCAGCATTTCATACATGAAAGCAAGAAGCTAAGCAACATGCAAGTGTGAGGAAATGGGGAAGAATGCACAAACCAGGAGAGGCAGAAGCAGTTTGCTTTTGCCTGAACCTACTGGGAAGGGGAGGATTCTACCCACTCTCCCCTCTGCTGATTTGAGTGCAAACTATTTTTGCATTCAATTTTAAGCAAATGAAGAAAGTCAGGGACAAAGGGAGAAAGTGAGAGGAGGAGAAAGAAACGGGGGCATTTTAAAAGCATTTGAAAATGTGGCATAACAGATTATTAACTTGAGCCTGTCTCTGCTAAATTGGGACACTTGGAGGGTATATATTCCATGCCCACTGACCATGTGCAGTCTTACTTTGGATGATCCCTCCCTTCCTCACACTTAAGGATTCTTTTCCCAACCTTGGATTTCATCTACTCCAGGGGCTGAAAATTCTGTGCTGATTTTCCATATTTCTCTTTCCATTTCCCATCTCTCCAGGCACAATACTACGGAGACATCTGCATTGGAACCCCAAAACAGTGCTTCAGTGTCGTCTTTGATACAGGCTCGTCCAATCTGTGGGTGCCTTCCTCCAAATGTTGTCTCTTCCATCTGGCATGCTGTAAGACGTAGATTCCTCAAGTGATTCTTAGGGGATGATGTGATAGCCATGCCTTTTATATTATGAAAAATTTGTTACACTGGTTTGCTTATGTAAAATGTTGTAGCAATTAGAGCAGGGGTAGGCAACCTGCGGCCCGTGGGCCGGATGCGGCCCGGCGAGGCCTTGGGACCGGCCCCAGCCCAGTCCTGCCGCCTATTGCCGCCGGGGCCTTTGGCGTCTCATGCAAGGGGCATGGTGGGGCAATTGTCTATAGAAGCCTCAGAAACATGCATTTATCTTAACATTTTTTAAAAAAATCAGCAAATTTTTTCGCATGACCTCCATCTTTTATTTAAAAAGTGCCCTCCATTTGAAAACTTTGTCCTACATTTGTCCCGGTTTATTTATTTATTTATTTATTTATTTATTTATTTATTTATTGGCTTCAGCCCCCCAGTTGTCTGAGGGACAGCAACCCAACCCCCGGCTCAAAAGGGTTGCCTACCCCTGAATTAGAGCATTGACTTTGGATGGTGGCTCAGTTAATGCCCTCAGTGATTGTTTGTAGGTAGCCTTTGAAGCAACCATGTTTTTGATCACTTTGGATTCCTGTCTGTTGCAGATACATTTGCCTGGCTCATTTTACTTGCTCTCTGGTTTAATCATCTGTTTAATTGTTATTTTAAATGTCATAAGCTGCCTTCGGGGGGGCTTTTGATGGCTTGAAATGTGGAAGGGTTGTTTCACAAAATTAGCTATAATATCTGTCAGTGTGCTTGTCACTCCATAGTGGATCGGGGAGGGAGGAAACCACTTCTCTTCTCATCTTTTGGCAACATTTAAAATTGCAATTTCAATAAGAATGTTAGAAGTATGTAAGTGTAGCAGGAGTAAACTCAGTGGCATCATTCATGGTGTCACTCTCCCTTGACTGCTTTCCATACATGTAGAATACTTAGTAATGCCTTTTGTAATAAACTTATTCATAAATCATGATTCCCATATGTCACTGAATGTAATAGCAAGAGTTGTGACATAAAACACCTCACAAATTAAAATTATACCTTTAAATTACAATATGATACAGACAGCCTAAATGTATTTACATGTACATAGTTTCATGTGGTTTAAGTGAAAATTTGGTAAGATCTGGTGTTTTTAAAGAAATTTTTAAAAGAATTTTAATTTTTTAAATTTAAAAATTAAATTGCTTTTCCTAGACTTATACGATTGTGGTACCTTATGAAGCTGATGTGATATAGTCCCAAATGAATTACAAAGGTGCAAATTAGGGTACTGGCAAGGGTGCCCTGATGCATATCAGTCCTGTTGTGCATTGGTGCATTGGTCATGATATGCAATGGTTACTTTGCTGGCTCCCCTATGTAGTAACGTAACATCAGCCCCTTGCTGAATACAGACATTGTGAAACTTCTCGATTCTATTTCCCACAGGCATAAGTCCACTTGCAAAGATGTAAGTGTGCCAGTGAATTCCAGCTATAGTATTTGAAGTGCAATGGTAGTGTTACAATTGTGTCAGGTGAAAAGGTCCCAGGACCCCATAGCTTAGGACTGGCATTCCCAAAGAACCATTCAGAAAGTGGCAAGAGAGGGAGCAGTACCAAACAGATCTGATGTCTGCACCTGGGTCAGCATGTTCATGCTATTGCTTGCTGGAACAGATCTGCCATGATGCAAATCTTTTATCCTTCTTCAGTAAATGCAAATATAATCAGAATTTCTGGCCAGGCATGTTGACAGTTTCAGATGTTGATTTTATTTTATTTTATTTTTTACTTTAAAAATATTTTTCCTTTGTTATTTTGACTAGAAAACACGGCTCGTTCCCAAGTAGACATGTTTGCCACTGATGCAGCTGAAGCAAAAACTTGCTTATTCCTATTATCACAACAATGCTGTGATTTAAATTAGATTAAAACACAGAAATGCACAGACTGACAGTATTTCCCTTTTAATGGGGCTGCTAAACAATTTTCATGCTTTCATTTTTGTGCTAACATGTCAAGATACTAGAAAGACTGGTGCTGAGGCAGGTGGAAGAAGAGGCAAAGTTTTAGCTATGCTTCCAAACTGAAGCAAGACGTATAGAAAATGAGGATACACACACATCCTTCCTACAAGACCATTAAGCCCTGAATCAAACATTATCTGGCTGCACCATTGCCCCCAAGGGGTGTTACCAAGGCAATTTAAGCCCCATTTGTCAATGTAGAATGATGTGTGGAAAATTTGCTGGCAGCCATTTTAAGAGTGATAGCTAAGGGACATGCTTCTCTTCTTCCTTATTATCTCAATAATGGGCTTGTCGACACCAGTGAAAAATGCTGTACTCACCCTGTGGTGGCAGTACTATTGATGTACAGCTACTTCTGGGGAGGATCCATTTTTATTTATTTTTTTGCCCATAACCCAACTTTCTCCAAACTGAGGAAAGTTGGGGGAAATCATGGTGTTTCCCAAAAAACCCAGAGTGACTTCAAGTTCTTTTGGTGTGTGGACAGCTGGATCAGGTTCAATTTGGCCCGATGCAGTTGTCCCCACACCAAGAGCTGTGCCATCCCTCTTCTTCATGCTGAGCAAAACAGGAAAGGGGGATAGGCTGTTTTTGGAGCTGCTGCCCCCATTTCTTTGTAAGTAGGAGCTCTGTGTAAAGATTGCCTGGGGTGTCACTGCTTCTGTTGGGGCAGGAATAGGCACCCACTCTTCTGATCACATGTCTGGGTACCCGTTTCTGTCATATTCTATCTAGAAGTGGCAGTGCACTGGGAAGGCTTTACCTGCACATAAGGAAGCAGTGGAAATGGCTCTGAAAACAGGAGACAGGCCAATGAAGCCAAGGCAGCATCAGCCCAGCTGGTTCATGTACACCACAATGTGGCATCACACCAGATTCAGACTGGTATATGGGGTTGCCATCATGGTCAGTCTGGGGAAGTCCAGGGCAAAATGATCCAACTGGTCCTAGATTAAGTATACGCTCCCATTGGTTGCTGGGGTAGGCAGAATGTTTCTGCTGACCAGTACTTTACAAGGAAAACTTCTTGGGTTTAAAAGTTTCTTCATGATTTTAAGAAAGACACCCGCTCAGTTGTTGAATGGTGACAGGATGTCACTTATAAGGTAATTACCATTGAGGTAGGGCTGACTTTAGAAGAAATAAGTTGCTAGAATCCAGAGGCACTATTGGATCTTCACACATTTTTTTCTCTTTTCAGGGGTTCACAGCCACTATCGGTCCTTCTTTTCCCGCACTCACAAACCCAATGACTCCAAATTTGCAATTCACTATGGAAGCGGCAGTCTCAAAGGGTTCTTGAGTGAGGATGTTCTTAGCGTGAGTAACTACAAGTGGATTTGGATGATTGGGTTCTGTGTGGGGAGGATGGCTTGATGTAAAGAGCACTCCAGAGATGACTTAAATATACCCTGAAACCTTTCACAGATGGAAACCAGAATGCATGTGGCCAAGCAACATCGGAGTGTGATCAAGAGGGTAAAAGGTATTAATGACAATGAGCAGACAAACTAGGAGAGCATGAAGCAATTTTCTTTTGCCTGAACTACTGGGAAGGGAGAGTTTCTGCCCCCTTTTCTCGCCCCTCTGAAAACACTGAGTGCAAACTAGGTTTGCTCTTTGTAATGTGTTTGCAGCAATTGAAATAAATTGAAGACAAAGGGAGAAATGGGAGGAGGGAGAGAACTGGGACATTTTGAGAGCAGCTGAAAAAGTGGGACAATAGAGGATTAAATGGAACTATCAAATTGGTTGGTATGGTATTAATGAAGTGAGCACTCACAGGCCTCTACTATTATAGTCAGTGCACTCATCTCACACGTCCCCATCTTCAGAAGTGAATGTATGTTAAGCTATTGTTGAATGAAGAAAGCTGCATCTGAGATTAGTAACGCTACTTAGAGCAGGCTGATGAAGTGAGCTGTTAGGTGGAATATTATTGAGAAGCGAGACTGTATGTGTAGGAATATGATGGTAATAAATATACAAAAGTGTCACTGTTTGCAGCTGTGGAGGGTGCACAGTGTAACTGGAGAATTATGCACAGATTTTGTTAAATAATCCACAAGAATTGCAAGAAATGGAACAGAAGAGTATAGAACAGAATAGAATGGTGCCTTAGGGCTCAGTGATTCTCCACACCATCGCTCTCTCTGCCTTCAGTTTGATGGAAAAGGAATGTAAAGCCTCATGACTGAATAGAAATTTGAAACCAAGTAATTTTTGCTTCAAGTCTGGCACCCCAAGATAACTACTATACCAGCATGTCCTGTATCATCCCACTTTTCAGATGCTTTTAGAATGCCCCAGTTTTTCTCACCTACTCCCATTTCTTCCTTTGTCCTCATTAGTTCAGCTGCTGCAAACTGAGCTCAAAGTGAAAAAGGAGTTTTCACTCAGTTAATGCGGCAGCAGGAGAGGAAAAGAAGGGCCAGCATCTCGCCCTTTCCAGTAGTCTCAAGCAAAATGCTGTAGCCTCATCTAGTTTGGGTGTTCTTTTTCATTAATATCCTTTGCCATCTTGACTATACTCTGATAATGTTTGGCCATATGACTCTTGTGAAATGTTGGCGGGTATTTACCATACTGGTTTTTTGCAATGGCTGAGGTTATGTTTTGAAAAGCATGATAGTACAGTATGTTGTAAGACCTGAATCTTCAGAACTGTGTGCTGGGAAGCTGGGGGCACTCAGGAATGTATTCATTTCAGGATAATTGGTGTTATAGTGTTAGTCTGCTATTATGTTTTTAACTTGGGCTTATTTTATTCAATATATTGTTCGCTGCCTTGAACCCCTTTCTCTTGAAGTGTGGCAATGAATAAATCTGGTAAAATAAAATACTATCCTTTTCAACTGTGAAATGTCAAGAGGTATAGTTTTAATCTATTTAAATTTGTATAGATTGATAACTAAATCTTCAGCTGATTAATTGTTGGGGACAATAGGGCCGTTTCTGAAAGGCTCATGTATACTTTTGGAAGTCTTCACCTATCTCTTGTGTAAAAAGAAACAAAAGGGGGCAAGGATCTAAATCGCCTTTCCTTCTAACATTTACAAAGTTTTCTCACACTCAAAAATCCTCATGAAGGCACCTTGATAGAAGTGTTGATAATATGCATGCTTATTTCAGTGTAACTGAGGGACGGAAAGCTAGATGATTAATCAACTAAAAATCTTTAAGTGCGGAGAGAGCTTTAATTAGAACTATTCTGAAAGTCTTCATGATGATGATGATTATATTATGCATGCAGCAGCATCTGCGGATGTGGCACTGTAGGGTTGCGTAAGCAAAAATGTAGGACTCTGCCCTGCAAAGCTCGCAATGTAAATTTTGACACAGATGAGAAATCAGAACAAATGGAGGGAAAGAAAAAAAAGAAGGCAAAAGTTGAGATAAGGGAAAGAGTAAAGAGGGTTGATTTCTGAAAGAGATGAAGGATTTGGTCAGCGTTCCCCAACCTAGTATCATCCAAATGTATTTGGCTACAACATATCTATCTTCCTCCGCCAACCTAGCTTGGTTGTGTCACAGGGGCTGTACGCAGACACGTCTAGAGCACATCAAGAAGAATAAGATTAATTCAGGCGATTTCATAAGAGAAGATTTCCAGGACAGAGAGTGGACTTTCAAAATGGAGGCTTGGTTCAGTCTCTTGCTTCCCTTTTAAAAAGCCACATTTCCCTGTGTGATGTCTGAAATTGGTTAAACATGATTTGATTAAATTATTTTTCCACACAAGCCAGCATCAGAAATCACAGCAGGGTTGGGGCCTATTCTCATCAAGCATAGTTACACAACTCTTGATCTTCACAAAAAGGGGAGAGGGGAGCAAAGACGAATCTCAGCCCAGCCATGTGCCTTTCACATGAACATGGCAAGCATCATTCACATTCACATTGCTTGTAACATCTGATCAATTCTGGCCACATTTGAGTTCCACTTTTCTTTTCCTAGACTATAACTCCCATTGTCCCTGATTGGCTGAGACATGTGGGAGTCCAGACCATTGGAAAAAGCACATGTGGGGAAGGTCTAGGGACGGGCTTTGAAGAAAGAAAGATGCTAGGTTTTAGGCAATATGCTAAAATTTTACCCTCATGGTTGGCTGAAGTGTGTGTGTGTGTGGGGGGGGGGGGTCATAGTAGAAGTAGAGCATTCTAGGGCTGTATCTGCACTACATAAATAATGCAGTTTGACACCACTTTAACTGACATGGCTCAATGCTGTGGAATCCTGGGATTTATACATTATTGTGACACCAGAACTCTCTGACCGAGAAGGCTAAATATCTCACAGGACTATAAATCCCAGAATTCCATATTGTTGAGCCATGGCAGTTAAAGAAGTGTCAAACTTCATTAATTCTGCACTGCACTGAAGAATTAATACAGAAGAGAGATGGGCTTCTGTTGGATGGAAAAGAAGTCACATTCTTACATTCTTGCCTTTCCACAGATCGGTGACCTGACCGTTCAGAACCAAACATTTGCTGAAGCCACAGATTTGCCGGGACTGGTTTTCGTAGCTGCAAAGTTTGATGGCATCATGGGGCTGGGTTATCCCACAATCTCAGTGAACAACATTACTCCACCTTTTGATAATATGATGAAGCAGAAGCTACTTAAAGAGAATGTATTCTCATTTCAACTCTGCAAGTATGAACCTCCTATGTAGTCCTGTTATCCTCTTTTCCTCAACCTAATTTTATTTTTATTCAAGTCTAGCTCTGCCCTCTTCTTTTTCATTTGTCATGCTTCAGGCTACTAGGGCTGCCACCTCTGGGATCTATGGCCTTCCTGATATTGTTGGACTACAACTCATTCTTGACCATTGGATGTATTGTGCTGGAGCTCATGGGAGTTGTTGCCCAACAACATCCTGCCATCCACAAGTTTCTTTGCTATAGCAAAGGTCTGCAAAAACACTTGTGGATTTTGTCTAAGATTTTGTTCTTTGCAGCAATGCAGTGCTGGATCATATATTTTTATGCAGGAATCTGGGCAGATTATTTTGTAATTGGTTTGACATTCTTATTCAAGGTGACTCACCAAGATTGGGTCAGGGTTTTAAAATGCCTCACTGTACACAATACAATTAAACGAGGTTTTATTGCCAGGTGGAGTGCAGTAAATGTTCCCATGTACATATTAAGTGTTGACAATACTTCATGCATCTTACAAATATGTCTAGGACTCTAATCATCTTTCTTCATTCTTGGCTGTTTTCAGCTACTGTTCCATGCTCTTTACAGTAAGTTCCATGACAGTTTCCTTTGAGCAAGAGAATACTGGAAAATTGCATTGTGTTTTGTAATATCTGTGCATTGAGCAGGTAGGGAACAACCATCCAAATTATTTCTACAGCCTTTTGAAGGTAACCAGTGCATCTCAATGACTGTTTATGAATTCAGTGTATTCTCTCTGTTTAGGAGGAACCAGTTAATTTTTCTGGCATTCTTTTTAGCATGTTTTTGCTGCAGAGAGAAATACAATGACACAATTGCTGCAGTGCAAATGGTGGTGAAAGGGGGCCAACTACAGGGACCAATTCCAAAAGTTGACAACCTCTACTCACCCAGTGGGTGAACTACAGCTCCCAATCAGGGATACTGGGAGTTGTAATTTAGGCGAAGAGAAAGTGGGACTCAAATGTGCCCAGAATTAATAAGTTGTACCCTTTAAGGGTGGGTCAGGTATTTGCAAGAAATGAAGGTGAGCTGAGGACAAAGAGGGAAAGAGGAGGGATTCAAGAGAAACATGGCCATTTTAGAAGGAGCTGAAAAAGTGAGACAACAGAGGATTGATTCGGACCTAAATTAGGACAGTTAGAGGGTATGCTAGCACTCAGTTCACTCCAGAAGTATTGGATTACAACCTCCATCAGCCCAGGATAGCCATTACCTTGGTGCTCTAACCATGTTAATTTTCTTCTGTTCATTTTCTCCAGGACAACATAGGCCCATTTCCCTAGGTGTTTTTTTTTAACCTGAAATCAAAAGTCAAGGCTCAGTAGCCCTTAGGTTCAAAAATACAGAAATTGTTGTCATTTGGGGAGGAAAAATTAATTATCAATTTAGAGAGTAAGGAAGTAATCTTACACTCATTTGTCTAGGAGTAAATTTTACTGTACTCAGTTTGTCTTATTTCTGAGTAGACATGTATAAGGTTGTATTTTAATTAAGGATTAGTAGACAGCAATGGGTAAAGGATACTTGATCTAACACATTCCAGATCAATTTAGTCTAATATGTTTTTTAGCTTGTTTGATATTGCAAACATTCCTAAAGCCTTTGGGGATCAGGTGGTTTATAAAACAAATCAAGTAATTAATAAGGTAGTTCCTTGTAGCTGAGACATGTTGCTGACTTCTGGGTCCTTTGGGTATTTCCATACCGCAGAATTCAACTAATTCAACAGTTGTTCTGCTTCCTCCAAGGAATGATGGAAATGTAGTTTGGGGCAGGTGGTTTATGGATAATAAACAAACTCCACTATTGTGATTTCCCCCAAACTACAGCTTCCCCATTTCTTTGGAGGGGAAAATACTTGACAGTTTGGTGGTGGTGGTGTACTTTCAAGTCATTTCTGACTTACCCTAAGGTGAATCTATCATGGGATTTTCTTGGCAAGATTTGTTCAGACAGAGTTTGCCTGTGTCTTTGTCTGAGGCTGAGAGAGTGTGAGTTACTCAAGGCCACCCACTGGATTTCCATGGCTGAGCAGTAATTTGAATCCTGGTCTCCAAAGTTGTAGTCCAATGCTCAAACTGCTACACCATGTTGACTCTCAGTTAAGGTTGCTTAAAAGCACATATATATGGGTGGTGAGGCTTTATTCCAAGAAGAAGAGCCAAAGAACAACAAATGCAAATTCAACACCTACCTACCCCAGTTTTGGCATCAAGATGACTAGGTCTCAGGGTGTGGTCTGGGCATATGAGGTGAACCTTGCTGCAGGTGAACAGGTCTAGATCTGGTGAATGCCTGGATGAGAAACAATCAGGAAAACCCATGTGTGCTACTAGTCATTGGGTAGTTGTGTGGATGCATATTAGCTTGAATTACACAATTCATTTCTGTTTCATTTGATCTCCTTGTGCCCTGTCTTAGGGCCCAGTCCAGGCATCTCTTTGCAGTGTCTGAACTCTGCCTTAAAATCTATTGAGCATGAATTAGTGTGACAGCATCCCTCAGCAGATGTTGAGTACATTGCTGGGCCAGAGGTTAGAAATCGTGCTCTTTTGGACTATAACTCCCTGAATCCCACAGCTAGCATGGTCAGCTGTTGTGCTGGCTTGGGGGTTCTGGGGGTTGTAGTGACCAAACTATTACAATAATAGTTTGTATGCCAATAATTACAGCAGCCATTCCATATGTATGGCAGTGTAAACCCCATCATCCCTAGCCAATATATAAGCCTTCCTCCACCCCACCCTACTTTCCTAAACCTGATAATTAGAAAGGAAGGAAATTTTCTTCAGAGTTCTGGCTGAAGAGGGAAGACTTACAATTTTGATCTCCATTGATTGCTCTTTTATTGAGAACGATACCCCTTCCCTCCATTTTAAGTACTGTACTATTTTTAAATCCTAGGCATCTGGAGTACTGCATTCAATCCTGGGTGCCTTGTTGTGTGTTGTCAAGTTGTTTCTGACGTTTGGTGATCTTAAGGCATTTCATGGGGTTTTCTTGACAAGGCTTGTTCAGAGGAGGTTTGCCATCACCTTCCCCTGCCTTCTCTCCCACTGAGCTCCAGGGTTTTAAAGGGATGCAGGTGAACAGTGGTGTCATCCCCACTTAGAGTGTCACCCAGTGTGGTCTGCACCCCCTGCACCCCCAAGTGATGCCCCTGGCTCAGAACAGTGTACTGACCTTTCTAACTTTTCTCCTAGCACTAAAAAACTCACTCCACAAGCCAAAGGTGGTGAAGTTATTTTTGGAGGGATCAACCACAATGCCTATGAGGGAGAATTACATTACATCCCAGTGTCGCGCAAGGCCTACTGGCAGATCAAGATGGACAAGTAAGTGATACATTTGAATAAGATGACTCCTATGTGTAGCTGAAATATATTGGGCTTCATTTGAGAGAGAAAGAGATGTGCCTAACTAGCCAGCTAACCAAACAGTCGGGAATGGAAATGTTAAAGGGCAGAGGGAGAAAATGTGTACAGAATACTCTTCTGTCACATACAGACATGTAAATGTTGATTTAAATCAGTTCTAAAGTGTTTAAACATGCAAACAAATAAAATTCACAGATTGTTTGAATAATTGATATCATAAATATATATTATGATCTAAAACCCATTAGTTGATCACGTTTAGGTGTAGACAAAGAGAATAACAATTCAGCTTGTCAACAAAAATGATGAATAATCATTATAATTGCCAAACATATTTCAGCTTCATGGTCTTTCCCAGTAGCGTAGATGTCAAAAATGATAGATTCGTTGCCTAATAGTTTGATAAGACAGTTCAGGCTTGCAGTCATCCAAATTAATGTACGGGGGGGGGGGGGATTAAATCACTTTTCAATTATTTTGTGTAGAAATTATGATTATACTACTCCTCTCCCCTGCTAAAATAGAGCTCTAGAAGGGCTCAGTATGTATATTTGCTCACAATATGAACTTCACTTGTCTAAAGAAGAAAGATAATATGTGAGGTAGGAAATCCTCAGTTGCTAAATTCTCTTACAGGACAATCTTGTACGTACATATCTACTCAGAAATAAGCCCTGTTGTGTTTAATGGGGTTTGTTTTTGTGTGCCTTGAAGCTGAGCTTGAAGCTGCAGGGTCCACTGTATTTTTAAAAATTCCCCTTGAAGCAGAAAAGTAGCATTCTCAGAGGCAAGGGCCAGTCCCACTTCTTGATCTGTTATGCTGAAGTTCTGTTAATCTGCTAGAGACCTGAGGCATAAGAGAGCATTTAAGAATACAATCAGCCAGTTGTGGTTTGAAATGGTACCATCCATTCTGCTACCTCAACTTGGAAAAGTGGTGTTTTTAGATTGCAGATCCCAGAATCCTCCAAGTGGGTTGGCCATGCCACTGGTGGAGGCTGGGAACTGTAGCAGTCAAAAATGTAACTTTTCCAAGTTCTGCTGCTGTATGTGTTAAACCAGACCTTAATCTGTTGATTAAGGTGTTTGTATGTTTTCCCTTCCACCGAATGGACTGAATGGGTAGTGCATTTAGAACAAATGAATGATAGCACCCTTTTAAGGGAAAATTATGGATAATTCAGCCAGAGTTAAAGCAGGTTGTGGTGTCTACTGGCATAGATCAGGTATAGACCGATAGGAAGTGCCTGGTTTGGAAAATCTCATACTGATTGGCCATATAACCAGCGAGAGTTTCAGACTTCTGCAGAATTTATAATAAAATGCATCTCCAGGACAGGCTGGCTGCCAAGTGCTGGTGAGCAATGGGTGGGAGTAGGAATGAGTAAATAGGTGATAGAACTGTGATCTCATTTTTTAGTACTAAAAACAAATTTCCTGGGCTAAGCACGCACTCAGAGAGTTATCCTCTCCCCAGCCTGGTGCTCTGCAGATGGGCTGTATTACAACTGGCTGGGGATGATGGGATGGTACTCCAGTACCTCTGGAAAGCAATAGGTTTGAAAGGTTGAAATACTGCAAACTCTTTATGCTACATAGTCAGGGGATGCCTGGTTTGCAATGACAGCTTTACCCATTAGGGGGCAATGCTGCTGCACTGAAAACCTCCACTTTCAAATCTGCTTTACTTGATGCTGCCTTTTTTGATGCTGCTTCTATTTTGGTTTGTTTACGTGATCTTGGATATTTTATTGTTTTTTTTAAATGGCCTTTTAAAAAAACTGTACAGAGCCTTAGGAGCGAGAAGCTGAAATATGAGACATAAATATTTTAGACTGATGAATAAAATTCAAATAAAAGTGTACTATCTAGAATGGGGGAAATGCTAATTAATTTACTCAGCTCTGCTGCCCCACTCATGCCCTTCTTTTCCAGCCCACCATCTTCTGTATCCATATGGAAGCTTTTATGAGAATCAAGAGCTTTCCCTTCTTCCCACTCAAGTCTCCGTCTCACTTCTCTCTCCCCCCGCCATCCCAAAGAAGTGGAGTATCACAGCCTGCATCTACACTGCAGAGCTAATGCAGTTTGGCAACACGTTAACTGCCATGGCTCAATGCTATGGAATTCTAGGATCTGTAGGTCTGTGAGATATTTATTCTTCTCTGTCAGAGAGTTTTGGTGCCACAACAAACTACAGATTCCACAGTTTTTGGTGGGTTTTTCGGGCTATGTTCTATGTTCTGTTCTAGAACATGGCCACATAGCCCGAAAAACCCACAAAAAACTATGGATGCCGGCCATGAAAGCCTTCACATACAGATCCCAGGATTCCATAGGATGTAAACAAGGCAGTTAAAGCAGTGTCAAACTGTGTTAATTCTGCAGTGTGGCTGCAGCCTTATGTTCTACTGTGGCAAGCCTGCCAGAACTGGGAAAAGTCACTTTTTAGGACTATAACTCCCAGGATCCCCTGGCCCATCCCAGTGGCCATCAGTCATTTTGCCTGGGGAATTTTGGGAGCTGTAGTTCTATTCTCTTCAGCAGCCTTAGAAAAGAACTATGGGCTGCTGTGGCCAGCCTGATAGAGATGGGAAAAGTCACTTTTTAGGATTATAACTCTCAGGATCCCTTAGATCTTTTATGTTCTTTTTATCCATAGGAGAATACAGATTAGTTAGAGAGGAAGCAGAAAAGTTCTTAAATCCATGCCTGATCATTGCACCTGACACCTGCCATGGGCCATACTTTATATTTATACTGTGTTTGAAGGCCCTGGGAGACAATATCCTAATCCCCTTATCCATCTCTACATCCCAGAATCATATACTTTCTCATATTTCTCTTTAAATTATAATAACCCTTCCAACATTTTTATCCGCATGTCTTTATGAGCATGGGCAGATTTGATGCAAACCTTCCTTTGTTTTGGTGACACATTTCCTCTTTTTGGGAGTGAGGGGGCAAAATATAAATGGCCACTTTCTCCTTCTCTGCTTGATCCAAGCACCATACATATGTGAGCTGGGCTAGGAGCATCTGAACCACAGTCAGGAAATTGCCCTTTTGTACACAGTGGCCTGTTTAATTTTCCATGCTCCTCCAGTTAGAAACAATGTATTGAGTCAAAACACCCTTAATTTCTTTGGCCATAAAAGATCCATGGATCACATGTCCACAGAAGACTGTGTTCTCTTGGAGGCAGGTGCCACCGCTATCCTCCCTACTTCCAAGTTTGAGAAACTTTCTTATTTAGACCTGTTGTTATTGTTGTTGGTGGTGTTGGTGTTGTGCGCCTTCAAGTCATCTCCAACTAATGGCAACCCTAAGGCAAACCCCTATCATGGGGTTTTCTGAGGTTGAGAATATGTGATTCACCCAAGATCACCCAGTGGGTTTCCATGGCGGAGTGGGGACTCAAACCCTGGTCTCCAGGGTCATAATCTTCTGCTGCAAACACTACACCTCTCTGGCTATCGTATTAGACAGGTACAGAGGGTTATAGTCCAAACAAATATAACAACAACAACAATAACAACAACAACCTCCCCAAACTTGGTCTGCCTATGGAAGATCTTTTACTTTCCTACCCAAAAAACCTCAGAGTCTCTAATCTGTATTCTTTCTCAAATTTTCTATGTAGGATAAGTGTGGATAAAAAATCTGGGGAGAAAAAAAGCTGGCCATGGAAATGGTTTGACAAGGATGAATCAATTCAAATATGCAAGGATGGTTGCCAAGGCATTGTGGACACCGGCACTTCCCTTATCACGGGGCCAAGTAAAGAGATCCGGGCTTTGCATGAGGCTCTTGGGGCCAGCCATGCCTTTGGAGGGCAGGTAAGGAAGACGTAACATGACCTAGATTCTTTGAGAGGACCTCCAAAAAACTATGTACTCTTTCCTTCCACATCAAGGAATCCAGACTTGAGTTTTGATAGGATCCCATTGGCCTGAGCTCATTTTGTCTTCTCAATCTATGTAAACCAGAAGAACATTCCATCACTGTCACACACTAGTGTGGACACTCTCAGGGTATAGAGGACTACGTTGCCACACTTCCACACTATGTAATGGCAGAAGACCACGCTGCCTCTCTGCTAATCCTCAAAAACACAAATGTTGTAAAATAAAATTGACACAAAATGCCCCCAACGAATCCTAGTGGGTGGGGGGGGGGCATTTTTGCCATGGTTTGAATCCCCTCTAGGTTGCTTTAGGCACAGGAGAAGACTTCACTTAACAAGAAGTGACCTCAAAATTGTTCTTCTCACCACTTTTTAT
Organism: Sceloporus undulatus; assembly: GCF_019175285.1. NCBI lineage: Eukaryota > Metazoa > Chordata > Lepidosauria > Squamata > Phrynosomatidae > Sceloporus > Sceloporus undulatus. Next base: position 103,804,848 of record NC_056527.1, read on the forward strand.
AGGAAGAAAGAACAGCCAAGGTGGCAAAATGTGGAGAAATGCACCTCAGAAGGTGTGTTTGAGGATGTTTGGGGACCCTGACACTTTCCCTGCCCCTGCTCTTGTGTGACCAGCAAAGTAGACACAGGATAGAGCTGTTCAAATGCAAGGGGCAGAAAGACTTTGATCAGTCTCAGTTTTCAATAGCTGGATCCACCGAAAGTGGAATACACTTAGTTCCCACTCACTGGTGATTGTAACTGCACTTTTCTTCACATGCTGTGGAATGACTTCAGGTTGTTTTCAACTCTTGGCAGCCATAAGGCAAAACCATCATGGGATTTTCTTGGTAAGATTTGTTCACAGGGGCTTTGCCTGCTTCTGAGATGGGGAGAATGTGACCTGTCCAAGGTCACCCAGTGGGTTTCTGTGGCTGAGCAGGGATTAAAACCCTGGTCTCCAGAATCATAGTCCAATATTCAAACCACCGGTTTGCTCCTCAAAATTCTTCCCTGTCACAGCAAAGACAAAATTTGCCCTCTGTCCTTGCACTTGGTGCCCTCAAACACAATGCTGTCACAAAGGATTCAGTGCGCATGGCAGTAAATGCAGAGTATACAGGTGGCACGACATCTTTACACTGAATTTCTCTCTCTTGCTTAATATCATTGGCTCTTGCTGGCAGGGAAGGTCACAGCATGATGTCATTATGCCTTGTGCTGAATCTTGCTAAATGTGAAAGGGGAGAGAAAGAGGAGAGAAGTAAACACTAGCAAAGCTTTAAAAAATTACTACTTAGACTACAACTCCCATAATTCCCAGTCAATGGCTGCTATTTGGGAAGTATGGGATTTATAGTCCATAGTTTACTAAGCTGTGAACACACAGAGGACTTTTTCAGCAGTAGATCTGTGTCTGCTATGACACCGAGTTTCACCGATCTCTGGCAAAATCTTTTAGGATTTAGGAGTGAGAAGGTTTTAGCAAATTTCCTAGCAGAAATGGGTGGCTGGGATTAATTGGTGTTGTAGTCTAAGTAGTACCTTTTCTCAACTTTGTTAGTGTTTACTTCTCTCCCTGTTTCTTGTAAAATCTAGCAAGAGTCAGTACATGGGTGATGATATCATGCTGTGACTTTCCCTGCAAGCAGGAGCCAATGATGGGTTATATTGCAGCCATGTGTTGGGTAATAGAGTGCACCAAAGAATTTCAGATTATAGATGTGCTTTATAGATTATAGCAAAGCCTCTGATTGTATAGATCATGAAAAACTATGGGTCACGCTTAAAGAATGGGTGTGCCACAACGTTTGGTTGTCCTGATGCATAACCTGTACTCAGGTCAGGACAGAATATGGTGAAACAGAATGGTTTCCAATTGGCAAGGGGATCAGGCAAGGCTGCATTTTATCACCCTATCTATTTAATTTGTACGCTGATCATCTCATACATAAAGCAGGACTATACTAGGAGGAGGGAGGTGTGAAAATTGAAGGAAGGAACATAAATAGTTTAAGATATGCAGATGGCAACATACTACTAGCAGAAAAGAGCAAAGGCTTGGAACGATAACTGAAGAAAGTCAAGGAAGAAAGTGCAAAGGCAAGTTTACAACTGAGTATTAAGAAAACACAAATAAGGACTGCAGATGATTCATATACTTTGAAGTGGATGGTGAAGGCATTGAAATAGTTAAAGATTTTTCATACTTTGGCTCAGGCTCAGTCATTAATCAGAACAGACACTTCAGTCAAGAAAACAGAAGAAAACTAGGACATGGAAGGGCAGCCCTGAAAGAACAAGACAATATCTTGAATTGTAAACATATATCATTGAATACTAAAGTTAGGATTCTCCATGCCATCATGGCATCACACATTTCTATGTATGATTGTGAAAGCTGGACAGTGAAGAAAGTGGATAGTGAACAGTGAAGAAAGCTGACATTTCAACTCATTTAAAATGTGATGCAGGAGAGGAATTCTACTGATGATGCGGATTGCTAAAAAGGCAAATAGATGGGTCTTAGAGTAAATCAATGCTTGACTATCCATAGAAGTCAAGATGACTAAGCTGAGACTGTTGTACTTTGGCCATATCATGAGAAGACATGGTTCACTAGGAAAGACAATAATGCTTGTTAAGGTGGAACGCAGTAGGAAAAGAGGAAGACCACGTTCTAGATAGATAGACTCAATCAAGCCAGGATCCTGAGTCTGAAAGAATTGAGCAGGGCAGCAAGTCTGTCATTCATAGGGTTGCCATAAATCAAATTCAAATTGATATCAGTTAACAATAACCTAGCATGAAAACATATGTATTGTGAATGTGTGTGTAATTTCTTTTTTGTTCATTGTGACCCTGTGTCTTTTCTTCCCACAGTACTTGATGGATTGTGACAAACTCTCTGAGTTACCAAATGTGACCTTTCAGCTAGCTGGCAAACCCTACACCTTGACCCCACAAGACTATACTCTCCAGGTGAGTCATCTCAACAAAATATCTATGAGAGACTGGGGACAGCTTTAGTGTGTGTCTGTGTATGTGTGCAAAGACAGCCATTCTGGGCTACTTTTCAAGACATTTCAGTTAACATCAACTCATGCACAATGGCTACGTATTAATGGGAACTACATAGCCAAAGTATCTGACTCAGATAATTGTATTAGATTCACTGGTTGTTAGGGCATTTCCAGACTCTATTTATTTATTCATAAGATTTATTAAATACCTAATTAAATAGATTTCTCTAGGCACAGCACAATGTAAATTTAAGAACATAATCAATACCAAAAATCATAACATATATAACATCAAACTAACAGATATGCTGACACAACCTAAAAAATAATATGGATGCAAAAAACTAAAACCACCATTAGCTACAATAGTGGAAACTACAGTGCAGCAGGGATTAGAATAGCTTCTCTTAAACACTAAAAATGCAAACTTGCTTAAAAAGCTGAGGAGAACAAAAAAAGGCTTAGCCTTGCTAGAAAGAGATCAGTGTGAGCAGAGCTTAGTCCAAGGCATTTTGTTGCCTGAGCTGAAGGGATGTCAGGATGGTACCCCTTGCCCAGTTCACCCACAGAAGCTGACTGGACACCCAGTTGGATCTTCCTTCCATTGTTATTTCTCGTCAAGTTGATTTATGGGGACCCTATTATTAACAGCCCTACTCAGATCTTATAGACTCTGGGCCAAGGCTTCCTTGATTGAACCAATCCACCTATAATGTGACCCACCTCTTTCCCTACTGCTTTCAATTTTAATTCAAAACTAGAGTAGTATTTACTTCATTTACTTACCTACAGGCTAGGTCCAGCCTGCCTGACACAACAAATCTCCCCATATGAGCCTGCCTGAATCCTGACATTTACAAGTGAGGGCTTTTTTTCAGTCCCACTACCTTCACATATATGTTGGGGGAAAGGCAGGATATAAACAAAGGTAGTAGTAGTAGTAATACATTAATACTAGTGGCAAAATATCATCTTCCATCACATCTGTGGGTAGTGAATCAGTTTACGTGACTGCGACAGATGAAGTTGCATATACAACTCTGTCCTCTATATGAATAGAATGGTCAGAGAGCTCAGATGGTCCAGGGCATTTTTCATGCTGCCTCCCTATATTTACCACCTGAGTCAGTTGCTTTATTCCACCTAACAATAGCTCTGAGCTTGAGAACTCAAGTGAAGGAATGATTGTGGGTAACCTTAAAATGCCTGATGTCTTGAAGCATATCAATCTCCCCTAATGGTTTTTCTCCCCATTTCCCCAGGTGTCTCAGGCAGGAGTAAGTACCTGCATCAGTGGGTTTATGAGTCTTGACATCCCTAAGCCTGTTGGCCCACTCTGGATCCTGGGGGATGTTTTCCTTCGGCGATATTACTCTGTCTTTGACCGAGACCATGACCGAATTGGCTTAGCTGTTTCGAAACAAAGTGCATGCGGTGCCAGTTCTGACACAGAAGAAACCACAACGGCTCCTGCCACAGAGGAACCAACTGCAGCTCCAACCACAGAGACTACCACTGCTGCCAGTGAGGCTGGAGAGTGTTAGCTGTCTAGTGTTGTCTGGTGCTGACAAGAGGAACATGATAAGAGAGGTTTGAGAGGCATTGTTTGATAGCAGGCAGATTGGATTTCATGGCATGGGATCTGAACTCACTGTTTCTGAAAATAATTCAGTTTTCAAAAGAAAAAAGTTTCTAACCCTCATGGTAGCAGAGGAAAATAACCATCATGGCATGATGAGATTGCAATCTGGGACTTCCCCTTTTCGTTTTAAAGATATTCCCAAATTGGGAAAGTAAGTGTCCAGGGGTTTTCCCACTTGGCTTGCTTCCACTCCTGTCTTTAATCCTTCACTCCCACTTCTTGAACGTTGAACTCCTAATTGAGATTATGCATGGGATTGCTTAAGTTGACAAATGACTTGAAGGCACATATACACAAACATGCATGTCCCCTCAGAAACAATTCTGCTCAGGTCACTAAGACAGACTTCCAAGCAAATGCGGTTAGGATTGTAGCATATAGAGACTCCTACTTGACTTTGCACAAATGGCTCAGGCAACAGGACCATGAGGCAATGTGTAAGAGAGGCAGATGTGATGGCTGCTTCCTTTCCTGAAAGTAAGATTCCCCAAATGGCAAGATGGCAGCCCCAGTATCCGAGGAGATGGGCAATGTTTTTGTGAGACTAGAGGAGCAGAGGAGTTCTTTGTGTCACTTAATTGCTCAGCCTTCAATGATTCATTAGCTGAATGTTGGAGGTGATGCAACGAACTGGCTTCCTTCCTGCTTTTTTTTAAACAGATCAGTAGGTGCTTTTGGGGCATGGGAGCCAAGGATAATGAAAAGCAGTGAAAACCAAAATATATGTAGCATAATGTGTCTACATTTATTTCACTGTCTTAAATATTAATACTATATTTATGTATGTGTGTAGCCAAAGGACTACAAGGTGCAAACACATAGACTTCTGGTTAAGCAAGTCATATCCTTGTCTATTAGAGGACCACAGACACACAAACACCAACTGTCCTGATTTGGCAGGGACAGTCCCAATTTAAAATGTTCCAGTTTTGCTCACTTCCTATTTTCCCCCTTTGTCCTCAGCTAATTTTGGTTGCTGCAAATTGAGTTCAAAGTGCAAAAATAGAAGGGATAGGAGAGGAGGAGTCTTGGCCTTCCCAGTAGGCTCAGCATAAAGAAACTGCTGCAGCCTCTCCTAGCTTGTGTGTGCTTCCTTGTGAATAACTTTGCCATCTTAACCACACCATGATGTTGCTTGGCCACATGTGTTTAAGTTTTCATCCGTGAAATGTTGGAGGGTATGTAAACATCCGTTTCCCTAAAAATCAAACCCTGAGCTCGAAAGAAGGGAGTTAGAATCCAGAGCTTGTGAAAGTTACTTTTTGGACTGCATTTTGCAGAATCTCCTAGCTAGCAAGGATTCTGGGATTTATAGTACCCCCACAAACACTTTTTCAAGTTCTAATTCAATCTGTACAATCTATATTCCTTCCCCATCTCACCATTTGTTCTTCAGTCTTCTGATTTTGAAATTAAGCTACTCGATAGTGGAAGTCTCTCTGTGGATAGCCTTCTATTGGGGCCTTTCACACTCTAAATTTCAAACAGCAGGCTGGACAAGCTGCCCAACAAGGACTCATCCTATACTAATTCTCTCATTGTAGAGTGTTTTTAAAATGATGTACTATTCTATGAGCAGCAAAGAATCCTGGAAATCAAATTAATTGGCATATCATATATAGATTTCATCTGATCCTGCTGGTTGTAGAGAGGGAGAGCCAGCATAATATAATAATGGTTTAATAGTTGGACTAGAACTCAGGGAGGCCAGGGTTCGAATCCTTCCTCAGCCACAGAAACCCACTGGGTGATCTTTAGGCAAGTTACACTCTGTCAGTCTCAGGGGAAGGCAATGACAAACCCACCCTGGACAAATCTGACCACAAAAGTGATAGGATCGCCTTAGGGTTGCCCTAAATTGAAAAAGGCATGAAGGCACACAACAAAGAGGGGAAATTAGTTAAGCGAGATACTGAAGATTTTTCCTTTTCTCCATCCAGTGGAAGTCTGATTTAGCCCTGCCACAAACTATTTGGGTTACTGAGATTTAAACAGGGACAATCCACAAGTTTTCATGTGGGCTAGAAACTTGACTTTTATAAATTGAAATAGATGACTCTTTGAAGCTGCAATCTGCACTCAGCACTGCTGCCCTTGGATAAAATATAACTTATACACAGAGGTCTTATCCCTGCTGTGATGTCTTCCACTGCCTGACATAAGCTGCTTAATACATTTGCTGACATCTTCCAGAATTTGCAGCCACACAATCGAATAAAACTGATCAAAGGCATATAATTGATTTCTTAGATCAAGTAGCACCAGGAAATGGGAGACTATGTCATTTTCCTGATTTGCATAATACAGTACATTCTGCTGATAACAAGAGCCCCATAGTAAAGCCCATCAAAGGCCTGAAGCACACGTGTGGCAGAATGAGGTGGTAGCATGGGCCACACTGGTTGTTAAGGCTGCATTTGGGGGGGGGGGGTGATTTTTGAATGCTTCCCTACATTAACAAACTCCCTGCAAATAGAAAACTAGCAGAGAAGTGTCAGATTAAAACATTTATTCCTATCGTGCTCGTCTGCTATGTGAATTCCTAGGGAGTTCCTTTACTATGTATTTTTTTTTTAATTGTATCTTTCACCAGTGTGGCATACATACTGGTTTGAGTGTTGGACTGCAACTCTGGAGACCAGGGTTTGATTCCCTGCTCAGCCATGAAATCCACTGGGTGTTTTTAGGCAATTCATGTGCTCTCAGCCTCAGGGGAAGGTAATGGCAAACCTCCTCTGAACAAATCTTGCCTCCTCTGAACGAATCTTGATTAGTGCTCCTGCTTGGAATTGGAATTGGTGACCCCTGTGGTCTCTTCCAGCTCTATGATTTAAATAAACCCCGTGATAAGGTTGCCGTAAGTTGGAAACAACTTGAAGGCAGACAGCAACAACAATGTCTTTCACCTGTATGGTGCAAGTCCAATTTTGCTAAATAATACTTGTTTGATTCTGCTACATTGGTAAACACACGATGACTCCAGGTTGGGCGAGGCCTGCTGGATTGTGGAATCAAACTTTGTATTCAGAGCTACATTACTAATCATAATAATTTATTAAATGCTTTAATTGCTTTTCTGTATGAAACATTCTCAAAGCAACTCATAGTAGAATAATCGAGTCTAGAATTTCCATCATTGTTGGAATGGGTGGAGGAAAAATAGGTCTTCTCTTATGACCAATATTTTGCTTTAAATACTGCATGAAATCAATAAAGCTCTTACTATAGATATATGTTTAAAGTTACTATTGTTATTTTATTCATTTATTTCCCTCCTTTCTCCCAATAATGAGACTCAAAGTGGCCGACAACATATTTGATAGAGCAAGCTTGTTTACTAGTGTTCCAGAGACTAGAACACAAACCAATGGATTCAGATTGCTAGAAAAGAGATTCCACCTAAACATTTTAGGAAGGACACTTTCCTAAGTGCTTTACATGTATATTCCTGCATGGCAGAGACTTGGATAGCCCTTGTGGTCCCTTCCAGCTTGAATATTCTGTGATTACATTGTCATGCTAGAAACCCAAGCAGTGTTTGGTCAAATGGGGTTCAGTCATCTCAGCCATTTCTTCCCTCTTCTCCAACTTCTTTGGAATGAGGGTGAGATATTTTTGTAATTATTTCATAATCAATTTATATGATTGTGTAGTTTTGATTTTGTGCAAATAGCACTAAAAGATACTACAGTGGTCCCTCCACATTCACTGGGGTTAGGGGTGAAGGACCCTTGTGAATATGGAAAAAATGCAATTAAAAACAAAACTATTCTTTTTACCAAAGAGAAGATCTCTAGGAATCTCCAGGTCCTCCAGTGCAACATCTGCCAGAATTTTACCATAGAATCATGCTAGAGTACCTACAAATGCCTAGAGAAGTGTTTTCTCTAGGAACCTTTAGGTTCTTCAGTGCAACTCTATGGTCAACTTCTGGCAGAGTTGCACTGGAGGACCTAGAGAGATTCCTAGAGAGAACATATTAATCAAAAATGCAATTAATCAAATCCATAAATGTGGAGGGCCAACTGTAGTTTGGAACAGATGATGTGAGATAAAGAACTTTTCCTCTTTGACAGAACTAGAGAACTGGGCTGGAATCCTACATCAAGAGATGCAGGTGTGTCCCTATATCTCTAGCTATGTGTCCTGGTTCTATGCTATCACCACCCTAGTCCACCTTTTAAGTGACACAAGTCCTGCAACATAGCCGTTTCTATGTCATTGAAGAGCAAGGGAATCAGTAGATGCATAGCTGGCTTTTTAAAAAAATCTATAGCGGGATGTACTGTAACAGATATTTACAGAGACCACACCATCTCCTTGTATTCTGTCCAGCTCAAGGGAAATAGTTGGATGTGTCTCCATTCATCTCCCTGATCCCCAATGATATGGAATTGGCTGTGTAGTGGGATTGCTTTGGTTAAAAGTTCAAGTGGGAGGATTTTGGTCATTGTGGGTCAGTAAAGATTTTGACTTCTGTAATGATCAAAAGAACGAGTTGCGATGGCTGACGTACGACCTTGTAATACACCATAACTCACTTATGCCACTGTATTTCATCGTAATTCATTACTACCAGTCATATGCTCCCTGTGATATATCATCCTCATCCTGTTCATTGACACCTAGTACTACCTGCCAAATGACCTTCAGGTGTTGCAGGTGTTTGGAAGCCATCAGGTACACTTTTTCTTTAGGTGCCAGAAATGTGGGGTCGACTAATGAGATACTCATGCAATGTCAGAGGCAATCCAAGTGGATTTTCTCCAGTTGGGATGGATGCAATTAGTTTCTCCAGGAAAACAGAAAGGTGTGCTAAAGATCTGTAAAAATGTACACTTTCCTTTGAGAATATAACTTCCTTAAGGTCCTCTATAGAAGTGTTGCCCTGACACAGCATTTCATATCCCTAGCAAAGTCAGTGTTGCGTCAAGTTAGCATGCTGGGTTTTATGTTTGTTTTCCAGTATCTCTGTCTATGTATATGTTGCATTTCCTCAATAAATCTCTGTTGTTAGAAAAAGTTTTGTTTTGCCTTGGTTTATTTCATTTTACTTCTGCACTGCCAGCATAATTCTGATGAAGTGTTGATATACTGTTTAGAGATGTAAATGGACATGATCAGAACAAATCTGACAGGACAAAATCCACACAGGAATTTGGAGATGGCAATTTAAAAAAAAAAACAAAAACAAAAAGACGTATAATCCTGCAGGTGCATGCCCTCCAACCTTTCACAGATGAAAACCAGAATGTCTTTGATCAAGATGGCAAAAACTATTAGTGAGAGAGAAGACAAGCTGGGAGAAGATGCAGCAGGTTGCTTTTGCCTTAGTCTATTGGGAATGGCAAGATCGTGCACCCCCTCCTCCCCTCCAACTGATTGAGTTAAAAACTATTTTCGCCCTTTGAACTCCATTTGCAGCAGTTGAAGTAAGCTGAGAAAAAAGGGGGAAAGTTGGAGGAGGCAAAGAACCTGGGACATTTTAAAAGCAGCTGAAAAACTGGGATGGCAGATGATTGATCCGGACTGACCCTCCTAAATCAGGACAATTGGAGGGTATGCAGGTGCACCATATATCCCTTCAAAATCTCAGACAATGTACTTCCTGAAATGAAGAGTGCATCCTCCAAGACAGAACCTGTCTTGGTCCAGCCTTAGATCGTGTGCTATGTGTAGGGTTGGAGTGGGGATTCATATAAATCCTTTCCAGCAAAGGGAGAACAGCTAGCTTCATCTTTGCATATATGGGACTTGTGAGGGAAAGGCCCTATGAGGGCACAGTGGAAGATACTAGAGGAAAACAGAGAGTTAAAATCTGCCATTCAGGACGCAGGCGCATACAGCCGCACTCAGCAGAATGTTAAACGGCCTCGTTTATTCTGCGAGACCCTGTTTGATCACCAGAAAACATCTCTGTGCTGCTGTCTTGTAAAAGCAGGTGGGTCCCTGCAGTGCCTGACAGCGGTACATGACAGATCTCCCCAGAGTTTCACCATTCGCTCTGCACACCATGCACAGAGCTCATAGGTTTAATATGAATAATTGACATTTGCTTTTGCAACTGGCTAAATAATAACTCTGTAGCACACAGCCTCTCCTAGCCTGTGTCATGCAGCCGCCTTTCCAGATGTACCAGACTACAATTCCCATGCTGTGTGGGGGATGGGAGATGTACCAACCCATCTGGAAATTGATGGAGAGCCTGACATAGCACACCGGATATCATAGAAGGAAGGGGAGCATGCAGTGGAGATAGACTTTCTTCCCTATGCACAGATTTCTTTTGCTTTGGAAAAGATTTGGGAGAATTTGGAGAACCATATTATGGAAGGCAGGGAAAAGAATTTAGAGAGAAACATTAGAGATGTTAACAATACAAAATCATTAACTTATTCTGTGAAATGTTTTTAGGAGAGTCTATGTCATGATTTAGGCCAATGTATGGTTCCACTTTAACTGGCATGGTTCCATCCTATGGAATCCTGTAGTTTGCAGTTTAAGGAGGAGCATTTTGAATTCTCACAGAGTGTACTAGTATCTCACCAAACTACAAACTCCAGGATTCCATAGGCTGGAACCATGCCAGTTAAAGTGGACTAACAGTGTTATAGTTCTGTAGTGTGAATGGGTCTCAGGAAAGAAACAATTGTAGTCAATGGGCACAAATATGATGCTGTTCCCTAGCACACATGGAAGCAAATCCTGCCAGTTGCCTACACCAGATAGTTTAAGAAGCACCGATATAAGGAACTGCGGATAAGGAACCAATTTCAGCCTTGTGTAATAGAGGCGCCTCCATCCAGTGCGTCTACATCCCACAGGCTATTCTCCCAGATACTATACAGACCTCATGTTTTGCCTGTTGACAGCAATTGAGGTCATAGTTTTAAAACTAGATTTTAGATATCCAGCTGCTTTCAGACTGCAACTCCTAGCAATCCCAGCCAGCATAGCTAGTGGTGAAGGGAGCTGCAATTCAACAACATCTGCAGGGCCCATCAATTCCTCACCCCTGAGCCACACTCACAAATCATGCATGATGACTGGACATGGTACCTTTTAAATGCCCAGTCAGTCAATGCCACCTTGTCTCAGATAAAAACCTATCTAGTTGAACCTCTGCTAATGGGTCACCATCCAGACTTGTTAGCCGGCAAAGCCCTCCATTCCCAATCAACACACCAGCCAGTAAAGATGGAATTTGCTGCCCAACATGTACAGAGGATGTGCCACTGGGAGGGGAAACCCTGGCCTAATTTTCCTTCCGACAGTGTCTGGATTAGGAATTTTTTAGGCTGGGTGGGGAGAAGAGCAGATCCCCAGGGAGCAAGGCTACTGAAAACAGAGCACTGTCACTGTCTTGTCTATGTGCTGTAAGGCAAAATCTACCTCCTCAAATCCTGCCCTTGAGGTGTGGGAGGACTCCATCTTCATTCAAGACACAATGGGTCCCTACTAAACAATCCCACCTTCCCCACCACAGCCACATGGGATGGCATGCCATCTTAATATAGGCCATCCCACACACTTTGGAGATTATGTTATTTATTTATTTTTGCATATTGCAAGCTAAATGGGACTCTTTCCCCACTGCAGCCAAACAACCTCACATCCTCATCTTCCTGACTGCCCCCCCTTCAGCTGACTCAACCCCCCCCCAACTCACCTCAGCCTCCCAGCACTCCTTTGCTTTAAGGTGGGCTACCATCACCGTCCTTTACCTGTCCCTGTGCCTTTACTTCCCCTTGGGGCTTTTTCTTGAGTTTTAAAGTGGAAATGGGATGTCTCTCAAGCCCCTCTCCTTGGGGAAAATTGCCTCCCTTCTTCAACTTGCGGCGTCCCAGGATCTGGGCTGGCGGAGTGGCCAGCTTGGTGCATGTGTGCACTGGGGAACACAAATACACAAACACAAGACACACAACCCATGCCTCTTCAAATGTGTCCTTCCCTCTTTCTCTCCCATCCCCTTCCCTTGCCTTTTGATGGGTCCACAGAGATGGAGGGAAAGAGACCTGTTCTGACCCCAGAGGGGGAGCTTGGTAGGGCTGAGGATGTGGGGACCTGGACTTCAATGATAGCCCCCCACACCTTCCTCCCAGACAGCCACCGGTGCCTGAGAAGCCCCAAAATTCCACCTTAAGAGGCAGTGATGTCATCGCAGGGTCTGCAGTACCAGAAGGCGCAGCCTGCATCCAGAGACCAGGGCTGGGGGGGTGGGAAGCAGAGATGCCCAAGGTGTGTGGGGGGGACAGACGGACAGACTGACTCCTGTTCATCGACATCCTGCATCTCACCCCCCCTTTTGCAAAAAACAGCTCCTATCCTCCCCCCTTCCATCTTTTCTCCTTCAGAAGATTTCCTAAAAGAGGTGGCTGTGGGGAGAGCTGCCTTCACCCTCTTTCTTTGCTACATTTTTGGAGAGGAGGGGAGAAGTGGGGGAGATCCCCCCATTCTCCCCCAAGCCAACACTCCTCTCCTTCTTTCCATCCATCCATCTCTCCAACCATCCTTCCATCCATCCTCTCTCAAAAATAATATTAAGCCAAAGGGGTTGGTTGTAGCAGGTAAGTATGGGCCTTCAGTGGCTACTGTGTTGTGTCTTGGTCTTGTTAAGTGTGTGTTGTGTGCGTGTTTATGTTGTCGTCTCCCTTCCCCCCGTTGGGTGGCAGGGGGAGGGAGGAGGCTGGCCTGGCAGGGGGCAAGGGGCTGGATGTGGGAAGGAGAGGGATGTGGGGCAGCTCTTTCTACCCCACACTGGACCCAGCCGCAAGGGAGCAGGGCTGGGGCTGGGAGGACAGGCGCGAGCGGGAAGTTTTCAGCACCTCGGCGGTGGACAGCGCACAGCCGCATGCGAGCCTCAAATTGGGAGTCTGGCGGCATTCAGCATTCAGGACCATCTTCGGAGGGAGAGAGAGGGAAGGAGGCTGGGAAGGAAGGAAAGACTGAGGGGCCTCCAGTGGCATGGAGGGGAGGCAGGAGGAGGACTCTTGGCTTGTATACATCTGTGTGCCACTGCGGTGTGGGAAGGAGGGAGAGAAGGCCTTAGGTATGGAGAGGAAGGAAGGAAGGAAGGAAGGAATCTGGAAGAAAGGCAGGCAGGCAGGAGTCTGGAAGAAGGAAGGAAGGAAGGAAGGAAGGAAGGAAGGAAGGAAGGAAGACAGGTAGACAGGCAGGCAGGCTGGAAGAAGGAAAGAAAAAAAGAAGCAAAAAGGATGAAAGGAAGGAAGGAAGGCAGGCAAAGGAAGTAATGAAAGAAGGAAGGAAGGAAGGCAGGCAGAGGAAGGAATGAGAGAAGGAAGGAAGGAAGGAAGGAAGGAAGGAAATTGCAATCTGTGTGGTCATTTCAGGGTGTCCACTAAGGTGTGCGAAAGAGGAAGGCTGCTGGTGTGTGTGTGCTTGTGCGTGGGCAGTCTGTGTGTGACCAAGAGAGAGGGAGAGAGAGATTGTTTGTCTATGACTGGGACTGAGAGATTATGACTCAGGAGGTCTGTTGTTTGTGTGGTACGTTTGATTTCAACTAGTGTCCAACTGGTGCCTGCCTCTCTGGGTGAGCGCACAAGCAGTGATTTATTTATTTATCTTTCTTTGTCCAGAAGTCCTCACAGGGGATTTAAGGGCATGGAGGCATGAGTGTGAGAAAGGGCAACACGTTTGTGTGTCATTGTGCTTTGTGTGGTGTCTGCAAGCGCCTGTGGCGTCCCCTTGGGCTTTTGCTTTTGTGAGTTAGCCATTGTTCCGTTGGTGCAGGGAGGCAGAAAACCAGTTGCTGGTGGTGGGGAGGTGAGATCAGAAAGAGAGAGAAATGCAACTCCCATGGGGAAGGGAAATAAACATCCTGACACACTGACACACAACACTGGGGGTGGGGGGAGCACAGCAAGAAAGACTATAGATCTAATATGCACCTTTCCATATGTAGATGGGCAAGTATTATAATACAAACAACTAAAAAGAAATCAACAGACAGCATAGAGAGGCTCTTGCCTTTGCACACTCTACATACTGCTCATTCTCACACACATAAGCTCACGCTTGCATAATACTTCACCCCAATTCACACATAATGGCATTCCCAACTTCCTTGCTCCTTTGCCATCCTGTAGCAAAGAGCAAAGCTTAAAAGAATCCCTTTCATCAAAACCAAATGTCTGGTGCTAACTTTGAGGCAGAAAAAACAAAAAGCATATATTTGAATATTTCTTAGTTTTGTTAAAAAAAGCCCTAGGTGTACGAAGGTTATTTTTTTTGTAAATGCAGTTTTAAAAATGCATAACTAGACTCAATTAATTAATTAATGTTATCAACCCCCCTTTCAGCTTTTTTGTCTCCCAAAGGATTTGATAAGGAACACAGATTGTAACAACACCCAGAAAAGCTCTTATACTTTACCAAAGGTAACTCAAATTAGGTCCAATGGAGCCCAATCCCAAGTAAGTTTGCAGCCTTAAATAATAAAACAATCCCAGCAGCAGGTGGTGGTACTCAAGGTACGGAGGGACTGATACTACAGCCTTCCTCCCTGCAAACTAGGACAATCCCATCATCCTCAGACAGCATATGCCATGTTGACTGGGAATGGTGGACATTATAGCCCAAGCTGTCTGGAGGGTATCATGTTTGGAAATGGTGTTCTAGTCATTTTAAGCATATACATCAGTGTGGAGGGAGTGTGGTATAGTGGTCTGAGCTCTACCAGGGACGTAGCCAAGGGGGGGGGGGTTCTTGGGGTCCGGACCCCCCTTCCATTAGAAAAATGAATGGGGCATGCTACTGTGCTGCCGTGCCCAAGCCCCATTATAATGGTGGCACTTAGTCTGGACCCCCTCCCCTTCCTAAAATCCTGGCTACATCCCTGGCTCTACACTACAACTCTGGAGACCAGGGGAATGATTCCCTACTCAGCCATGGAAACCCACTGGATGATTTTGAGTGACTCACACACTCTCAACCCCAGAAACCCCCATGATAGGGTCGTCATAGGGTCCCACAAGTTGGAAACACCTGGAAGACATACAACAACAACAACAAAACATTTGAATGAGGGAAGAGGAGGGCTAGCTTTTGATATTTGATGATCAGTGTTGACTGGGAAGACTTGCAGTTGAAAACTATTTATATTTATATTTCTACCACCTGCACACACACACAAAAACCCCAACAAAAACAGGTGGTTTTGACACTGGAAGAACTAGGCTCTGAATTCTGAAACACTTAAGTTCTAATTTTAAAAAACCCATAAAGGCTTCTATTGGAAATTATAATTTTGAGGAT
Source organism: Sceloporus undulatus (assembly GCF_019175285.1). Classification (NCBI taxonomy): domain Eukaryota; kingdom Metazoa; phylum Chordata; class Lepidosauria; order Squamata; family Phrynosomatidae; genus Sceloporus; species Sceloporus undulatus. The sequence continues at coordinate 103,820,264 of NC_056527.1, forward strand.
TTGAGGAAGCTCTCTTAATTTTGTATATACACAAGTATGACATGCTCTTGTCCATACACAGGTGCTTATTTCTTTTCATGTGCTCTCACATGCTCTCCCAAGACTGACTTTACACACATAAGCAATCACAGAACAGTCACACCTCAGCTCTCACATACCAAAAACATACCAAAAAGAGGCCACAAACCTCTTTGCTCTTCAACAGACTACTTTGGCTACCTTTCTGGAGAAACTTAACCTGGAGGCCATCCGTACTGCAGAAATAATCCAGTTTGACACTACTTTAACTGCTGTAGATCAATGCTACAAAATCATGGGATATCTAGTTTGCTTTAACACAAGAACTCTCCGACAGCGAAGGCTAAATGTCTCACAAGACTACGATTCCCAGAATTGCATAGCATTGAGCCATGGCAGTTAAAGTGGTTTCAAACTGGATTATTTCTGCAGCGCAGGCCACTTCTCTGCAGAAGCTGGCTTGACTGCCTCAGTGCCCATAGCTTCTTCTGAAACTTTCACTGGTGGCTTTGCCCCATCACAAAAGGCATGGGAAAATTACCTTTTTCAATTGCCTCACACAGTATTCCTCAGACTGTATGGTCTTTGGGTGTGCTGGCTAAGGGATACTGGGTGCTGTAGTCACAAAACACTGACATTTCCAAATTCTGCGGGACACTGCCTTTGAATACACTTACAAGCAAATCCACCACCAGTCTTTAGAGGCCATAGATGCACATCCTATTTACCCACAAGTACGTCTTTACTGTACACATCTTGAGCCATACAAAGACTCCATAAACACAACTATCTAAACTAATTTTATGCACTTACCTGAGATTAGGATCCACTAAACAGTGTGGAACAAACATAGAACCACATTGCACATCTTACAGTAGCTTTTCCCACCTTGATGGGTCACACTTCTATTTTCCTCATCCCCAGTCAGCATGGCCAATACAATTACATCAAAATGTACACAATCTGACACACAGAATTGGATACATCATGACATTTCAGCACAAATATTCACAGAGACATGCATTCCAACACAAAGATCCATTTTCAGGCAGGGATTTCAGAACAAATTCTCTTCACTCTGATTCTTTCTTTACCTTCCACAAAGTACCAATTATGACATTTCCCATAGCTATTTCCCCAGCAAGATTTTTTTAAAAGCAAAAGCCTTCAACCCCTCCCATACATTTTTGGTGTCAAATATTATCAAACCAATCTTTAGCACCTTTAATTTCTGCTAGGAGCAGGTCTTTTGTAAAGTGCATGGCTCTTAATGGCCTATCCAAGCCCAAATCACTTCTAAATACTTTATGTTAGAACTAGGATAGGTCCCAACAAGTTGTTGCTGATGAACAAGCTATTTATGCACTAGTTGCTCTGAGGACTTCACTTATACTAACGGGGAAAATGGAAGCAGAGCCACAAATGAAGTCAACATTCTTGGTAATCAAAATGTGCCAATATTTGCTTTGGTGTTTCAGTACTGGCTCTGCTCCAAATGCACACATTTCAAATCACCACAAACTAAGCTTTCATTCTCATACCATATAAACCCATTTTATAATATGTAGAACTACATTGCCATATATGCCATTCTCCATCTCTCCAGATGTAGCCTTGCATACATTGATGTAGCCTTGCATGCATACACAGCCCTGTTCTTTCCTGAGATCCCATTCCCATTGAAATGTTTAGCAAAAGCAAGCAAGCAAAGCAAAGCAAGATATTTAATTTAACATCTTAATTTCAAGAAACTGAACCAAACCTTTCAAAACGTTCATTCTATCATTTAATTAGTTGTTTGAAGGAAACTTGGTTGTTGTTGTGTGCCTTCAAGTCATTTCTGACTTATGGTGAACCTAAGGTGAACCTATCATGAGGTTTTCTTAGCAAAACCTTGCCTTTCTCTGAGGCTGAGAGGGTGTGACTTGCCCAAAGTCACCCAGAGGGTTTCCATGGCTGAGCAGAGATTCAAACCCTGATCTCCAGGGTCATAGCTCAAACTACTATACCATGCTGGTTCTCTTTAGACAGAACTAAAGGTGGTGGGTTTTCAGATGCATTTTAATGCAGTTGTGTTAAGCATTCATTTGCTAAATTTAGTGCTGTTTAAAAATTGTTCTTCAAATACCACTATAGCTTTAAAACATCCATAATATTAGCTATTTATTTATCATATTTATTTCCCACTTTTCTTCCATTCTGGAATTCACAGCTGTGAAGAAGGCATCCAGCTCCTTGGGTGGTATCCCATCCAGACACTGTCCAACTTCCATGTTTCATAGTTTCAGGAACATGTAGTCACATCATATGCCTTTAGACCCTATCGAGGATCGACCTAATATAACAGATAGATAGATAGATAGATAGATAGATAGATAGATAATATAAATCTGTGGAGAAATGCAGGCAAATTCAGGTCAGGAGAAATTGCTTGAGAAGTCTATTTTTTGCCCCAAATGTATTTTAAGTCTCCATTATGTGCTTGTACAGATCCTCCCACACTCTCTTGCATGCACTAGACTAATCTTTCCTAATGGGGGCAGGGGGGGCTCCAGATGTGGTGTGAACTACAACTCCCATCATAGTACAGGCAGCTATGGGTGTTGTAGTCCAACACATCTGGAGGGCATCTGGTTACAGACAAAGCAGTGCTACCTCTCCACTGCCCTTTCTCTACTTCTTCATTTCACAGCCAGGAAATGAGATGGATCAGCACAAACTTGTTTCATTTTCCTTGCCATGCCAATTCTCTCTTAATATCACAGGACACTGCATATTCATATTCACACACACACAAAATGAACTGTAGCAGCTAGCCAAGAGAAAGGAGAAGGCCCACGACTGTTTTCCCTGATCTAGCACTGTCCAGATGTGTTGCAGCTCCCATCTTCCCTACTACATCTGGGAAATAGTGGGAGTTGTAGTCTTGCACATTTAGAGGGCACTAAGACTGAGAAAGAGTGGAGTATACTACAGGGAGAAGTGGAAATTAACCAAGCAACAGACAGGAAGCTGGCGAAGACAGAAGTGGGAGGCAGGGGATTTGGAGTAATTTACAAAGATGGAAGTAATGCTTATGAGAAATAGCCATGCGGAGTGATGGAGGGAGAAGAGATCAGCAGCTAAGAAGGATCCATGGGAAGTGTGCGGGAAAGAAGAGATCAGGAGTTGAGAAATAGCTATGGAGAGTGGTGGAGAGGAAAGAAAACAGGAACTGAGAAATAGTTATGGGGACTGGTGGGGAGGAAAGAGATCAGGAGAAGTAGCCATGGGGAGAGTATAAGAAAGGAGAGATCAGGAGCTGAGAAATAGCTATGGTGGCTGGCAGGGGGAGACCAGAGCTGAGAAGTAGCCATGGGGAGTGTGCCGGGAGGGATAGATCAGGAGCTGAGAAGTAGCTATGGGAAGTATCAGGAGCTGAGAAGTAGCTATGGGGAGTGGGGGGGGGGGGGGGGGGGGGGGAGGGATGGAGAAGAGGGGGGGGGGGGAGGGCAGGGGCTGAGAAGCAGCTATGGGGAATGGTACATCAGGAGCTAAGAAGTAGCAATGGGGAGTGCTACACTAGGAGCTGGGAAGTAGCTATGGGGAGAGAACAGGGGCTGAGAATTAGCTAGGGGGAGTGTGTGGGGATGGATAGGTCAGGAATTGAGAAGTAGCTCTGGGGCTTTGGGTGGGGACCAGGAGCCAAGAAGTAGTTGTGGGAATTGGTGATGGGGAGAACAAGGGATGAGGCATGGAGAATATGGAAGGCCACAAAGGAGGGGTCCTGTAATGCATGGGGGCAGCTTAAAGTTCAGAGGGAAGCTATGGCCCGTTTGGTGCCCCCCCCATGGGGAGACCCACAAAACCTTCAAGTGGAATTGGAGAGGGGAGGCCCAGTCTCAGGGGTGTTCACAGCTCCATAGGGATAAAAACAGAGGTACAGGGAAGACTCCTGGGGAAAGGCCAAGGTGAAATGGAGGGCATTGGAAGGACTTTGAAAACAGAGCCTTGCCAAGTAATCTTTGTGCACTATAACTCCCAGGACAATTTAACAGCTATGGCCAGCAGCCACTCTGACTAGGAGATACAGAAAGTTACCATCCAAAAAAGGTTGGGGAAGTGAAGATGGGGACCAAGGAAAAGGTTGGGAGAGGGAGGAAGAGGGAGGATTTCAAAGGCAGAAAAAGGACAGTGCAGGAAATAATGAACAGAGAGGAAGGAAGGCCATGGAAGGTTGCAAGTGGAGAGGAAGGCAGAAGGGCAGACCTATAGCCATGGGTGGCCGTTGTTGTTGTTGTGAGCCTTCAAGTCATTTCCGACTTAGGAAAGCGAACCTATCCTGGGGTTTCCTTGGCAAGATTGGTTCCAAGGAGATGTGCCCTTGCTATCCTCTGAGGCTGAGAGAGTGTGACTTGCCCAAGGGCACCCAGTGGGTTTCATGGACGAGCCGGGATTCAACCCCTGGTCTCCCAGTGTCCTAGTCCAACACTCAGACCACAACACCAATGGGGCAGAAGGCAAACCCCAGCAGCTGGGGGGGCAGGATCCTGAGGGGGGAGGAATGAAGGTATTTGGGGTGTGAAAGTACTCTGGGAGTCCGGAAGGAAGGTTAGGCTAAGCTCAGGAAGGGATGAGAGTTTTGGGGAAGCCACCGCAGGCAAGGCCCTGCCAAGAAGCAGGCATGAGTCTCCTACACCTGAATCCATGCGAGTGGATCTTTTGCTGTACATACTAAAACAAATGACAGCATTTGCCCATAGGGAAACCATACTTGCCTATAGGGAATCATTGCAGAATCCTTGCCCACAGAGAATCATTGACGACTTGCCCTATGTTTCCCTATGGGCAGGTATTCTCCAATGATTCTCTATGGGCAAGGATGGTTTCTCTATGTCATTTGTTTCAGTATGCCCTTCTTTTGCCACAATGACACCTGAAACCTGGGGGCAAAAGTGGGGGAGCTATTTCTCTTCGCTGGGAGCAAAAGTGGCCCTTGGGTTCCCGTGTAACGTGGGGAGCGAAAGACACGGGTGTTAGGAAAAGGGGGCAAATACTGCTAGGAAAGTCCAAGGAGGAGGAAGAAAGGAGTGAAGGAGGAAGTGAAGATTCTCTGGGAAAGAAAGAGGGAGGGAGGAGGAAAAGAGAGCCACGGAAGCGGGAGACTGGCTGCATCCGCACTGCAGAAACCCTCAGTTTTGACCCCGCTTTAACTCCTTTCTGGCTCAAGGCTATGGAATTCTGGGAATTGGAGTTTGTTGTGGACCCGGAGCGGGAGTTAAAGCGGTGCCAAACCGGGTTATTTCTCCAGTGTGGATGCAGCTTGTGATAGGAACTTTTGGAATGGGAAAAGGTGGCAAAAAGAACTAGGAACAGAGGAGGAAAGGTAGTTTGATCCGGAAGAAACAGTAAAAGGAGGGAAGGAAAAAGGGGAGGCTGAGAACGAAGTACAGAAAGAAAAAGGGAAAGATGAAGGGATGTGAATGCGGGCGAAACAGTGAAAGAGTGACCGACTGAGAAGGAAGGAGAGAAAGGAAAAGGGGATGGGAATAGGGAAGAAAGATTGGAAGAGCGAAGAAAGAGTGGGAGAACGGAAAGGAAGGAAGGAAAAGTGGGAGTCTGAGAACGAAGTGCAGAAAGCAAAAGGGAAAGAGAAAGAAGGAGAGAAAGAGGTGGGAACGGGGAGGAAAGAATGGAAGAGTGGGAGGACGAGAAAGAAGGAAGGCAGGCAAGCCGAGAGGCAGAAAGAGAAAAGCACGATCATGTCCGGAAGGGAGGCACAGAAGCCCCAGGGGTGACCGTGGCAAAGGACAGAGAGGAGCGATGAAGGGATGGGGCTCAAGGGAGGAGGAGGAGGAGGAGGAGGAGGGCGCCGAGGGAGCGAGGAGCAGGAGGGAGGCAGGCAGGGCGGAGGAGCCCCCTTCCCGGGGGTGCCATGGCATCAAGGGGGCAGAAGGGGCTTCCTGGGGGAGAGGGGCGCCAAGCCACCCGGAGGAGGAGGAAGAGGGGCAGCGAGGGTCCTTCAGGGGAAGGGAGGGAGGGAGAGGGGGTCCCAGCTCAGGAAGAGAAGCCCAGGAAGGGGGCGGTGGAGCTCGGGGGTCCTCCGGAGGGGTCGGGGGCTGGGGAGAATGGCAGGGGGCTGCGGAGGAGCCCGTCCGCACTCACCTTCCTTCTCCCTCTCTCTCTCTCTCTCTCTCTCTCTCTCTCTCTTTGCAGACCCCGGCGCTGCGCCGCGGGCTCCTTCCCGGCCAACTCCAGCCTCCTCCCGCCCTCCCTCTTTCCCTCGCCACTCCTCCTCCTCTTCCTCCTCCCTCCCCCTCTTTTTCTTCCTCCCTCCTCTTCCTCCTCTCCTTCCTTCTGCCGCGTCCTCCCCGTCGGAGCCCCCTTCTTCGCCCTCCCTCCTGACCGCGGGGGGCGGAGCCTGAGCCCGGGGGCGGGGCCTGGGATGACGCCCTCCCCCCTGATTTGAGGGCCAGGGCCCGGGCCCCGCCCCTCGGCCCCTCCGATGCTGAGCTCAGTGTGCGTGTCCTCCTTCCGCGGGCGCAAGTCTGGGAACAAGCCTCCGTCCAAGTCATGTTTGAAAGGGGAGATGGGCCGGAACGAGGACAACGACAAGATCGTGATCAACGTGGGCGGCATCCGGCATGAGACCTACCGCAGCACCCTCAAGACCCTGCCGGGCACCCGCCTCTCCTGGCTGACCGAGCCCGACGCCTGCTCCAACTTCGACTACGACGCCAAGGCCGACGAGTTCTTCTTCGACCGCCACCCGGCCGTCTTCGCCTACGTGCTCAACTACTACCGCACCGGGAAGCTCCACTGCCCGGCCGACGTCTGCGGGCCGCTCTTCGAGGAGGAGCTGGCCTTCTGGGGCATCGACGAGACCGACGTGGAGGCCTGCTGCTGGATGAACTACCGTCAGCACCGCGACGCCGAGGAGGCCCTGGACAGCTTCGAGACCCCCGAGAGCCAGGAGGATGAGGAGAGCGGCGACCTCAAGCGCCTCTGCCTCCAGGAGGACGGCAGGAAGCTGGGCTGGTGGGCCGGCATGCAGCCCAAGGTCTGGGCCCTCTTCGAAGACCCCTACTCCTCCAAGATGGCCAGGGTGAGTCTCTCCAAGGCTGCGGCCACACTGCAGGAATCACCCGCTTTGCCTGGCTCAAGGCTATGGAATTCTGGGAGTTGGAGTGTGTTGTGGGGCCCAACAAACTCCAACTCCCAGAATTCCATAGCCTTGAGTCGAATTCAAAGACATAGCCATGTTAGCCTGTAGAAGCAGCGATGCAGAGAGATCTTGGAGCACCTTTGAGACCAACTGAAAGAAAGAAGTCGTCAGCCTGAGCTTCCCTAGACCTCCGCCTCCTTCCTCAGATGCATGCAGAGTAGCAAAAGGACACTAGCACCCCAAATCCCCAAAGGGTTGAGGGCCAATCCCAAGGCATCACATCCATGCTGCAACTGGCACGCGAGCCTCTGAGAGAAGGCAGTCTAGAAAGAAAGGGGGAAAGAGGAAGGGCTGGGAATGAAGGAGAAAGAATGAAAGAGTGACAGACTGGGAAGGAAAGAGAAAAAGAGGCTCCCACTCCTTTAAGATGACCAGGGTGAGTTGGGGAAAGAGGGGAGTCTCTAACCATTAGGTGATCTGGCTATGGAGGCTCCAAGGGGGATGATGGTGATCAGGCACAGCAGTGATTCCCAAACTTTGGTCCTCCAAGTGTTTTGGACTCCAATTCCCAGAAGCCCCAGACAGTCAGGAATTCTGGGAGCTGAAGTCCAAACATCTGGAGGACCAAAGTTTGGGAACCACTGCAAGACAAGGAAGCCCCTTCTCAGTCTTCTTTTTGCACCTTGCAACTCAAACCCACCAATTCTCCTATTCCATCTTGTCCCTCTAGTTTTTGACAAGCCATATCCAGGAGTAGCAAAGGACAAGGCCATCCCAAATCCACAAAACGGTGATGCCTGGACTGGCCAACCCCAAATGCACCAAGTACAGGTTGCGATCCTGAGAGGCTGTGGAGGAAGTCTAGAAAGAAAGGGCGAAAGAGGAAGAGCTGGGAATGAAGGCAAAAGAATGAAAGTGTGGCAGACGGAGAAGGAAGGAGAGAAAGAGAATAGATGTTGCAAGCAACCTATATTTGGTGCATTTGGGTGGGCCAGTCAAGGTATCACTTGATTTGGTGGATCCTGGTTTCGTAGTCAGAGCACCATTGAATCATAGAGGGACCCCAAGGGTCATCCAGTCCAACCCCCTGCCATGCAGGAAATCACAATCAAAGCACCCCCAACAGATAGCCCAGCCAGCCTCTGTTTAAAAACCTCCAAAGGACACTCCGCCACACGCCGGAGGAGTGTATCCTGCTGTTGAATAGCTCTTACTGTCATGAAGTTCTTCCTAATGTTGAGGTGGAATCTCTTTCCATGTAGTTTGGATCCATTGCTCTGGGTCCTATTCTCTGGAGCAGCAGAAAACAAATTTGATCCATCTTCAGTATGCCATCCTTTCAAACATTTAAACAGGGCTATCGTATCACCACTCAACCTTCTCTTCTCCAGGCTAAACATACTCAGTCCCTAAGGCTCTCCTCATAAGGCATGGTTTCCATAGTCCTTCCTCTTTGCAGCGGTTAGTATCTTGCCGTGATCATAGTGAAATGTTGTGGGCGCAAACTGGTGGCACTTTGCAAAGAAGTCAAGTCAGCAAACCAAAGAAAGTCCCTGTCCCCTAGGAGCTTACAAACCCAAAAGCCTGATAGCAGAGGCAACAACAAGGGAAGGATAAGAGAAGAACCAGGGTATGGGGAGAAATCAGTTTAAGGAAGTAAATACGCAAAGCAAAAACAATGAAATAGATGTTAAAAAAATAACCCAGACAGAGTGGGTCCATGTTCCTAAGAGCTTACAGATGTATATGTGGATAGCAATAGAGACGAGAAAGGAAGGAAAGAGGAAGTAACAGGAGAGAAATAAAATGCAGACATTTAAAATTATAGCATTACCTCTCTAGCTAAAAGTGAATCCCACAGATTCCATTGGGATGTAATACCAAATCAGTTACGGAAAGGATTGATGGCTTGGTTTTTCAATGAGAGTGGTCACTGGCGCCCAGTGAATCAAACCATCAGTCCATTTGGGTCCTTGGCTGTCTGCTCTTTGTGATAGGTCTCTGAGGTCTCTGGCAGGAAAGGGATCACACACAAACACACAAACAGAAGGTGGAGGGAGAAAGTCCTATTACTTTTAATAACTGGAGATGCCAGGAGTTGAACCTGGGAACTTGTTCATGCAAAGTATATGCTCTTTGCCATTATGGGTCTTCCCTAGTCTATAATAATAATAATAATAATAATAATAATAATAATAATAATAATAATAATATCATATCCACCTCTCCCCATGGAGCTGTGACAAGACTATAAAAAAACAGTCCATAGAATTTTAGTGCTGGAAGGCACCACAAGGGCCATCTAGGCTAGCCCCCTGTCATGCAAGAATGCACAACTAAAGCAACCATTGAAAGAGGCCCATGCAGCCTGGGGATAATGGGAACTGCAATCCAAGATGCTGGGAAGGTGCCAGGCAGTGGGGAAAGATTCCTTGGGAAGGGGAGAGGGCCGCACACTGTGGCCCTGGGAATGTTACGTATGCATCAGCAGAAGGACCGATGGAGAGATGAAATCATTTCTATTCTGCCCCCCTGCCATTCTCCCCATATAATTTGGGCTCTGTACATTTAAGACATACTTGTCCGAGGTCTATAAGAGATCTTGGTGTGAGTAACTTTCTGAATTTACAAGAGAAAGCAAGGTATAGATAGATACTGGAGAATAATGGGGGCTGGGGACTTTCATAAAGTTTTTAAAGAAAAGTAGCCAGGATTAAATTGCTTTAAATTTTTTAATTCTGTTTTCTTTATACAATAGAATCTTAGCTTTATTCAAAAGCAGGCCCACATTCAATTTTATTGTGAATCCTGAGTCCCTCCCCAAAGACATCTCTTCCCCCTTCCCTTGCACCCCACTGATGAAGGCTGAAATGACTGTCTTAGGAGAAAAGGAGCAAAGAGGTGGAGTGAAAGGTGATGCACTAAAAGGAATAAGGAGAACAGTACCTTGAAAAGAGATACACAGTAGTGATGTGTAAGGCATTTTGGGGTGATATGCTTAAGGGATACTGAGACAGTGCGCACACTAGCACACAGGCAAGGAGGCACAAGAGTGCCAGGAAGCATAAAGAGCAAGTGAAAAGAGAGATGCGTGACTGGCCCTGAGTGCAGGGATGTCTATGGGAAGGCAGATCTTGTCACAAAAAAAGATGGGGCTGATAAGTGTCAGTGTGGTAGACTGCGAACGAAAGCATTGGGAGGCAGGGAAAGATGTGATTTAAGGACTGAGGGCACCAGTGAAACCTCACGCAAAGGACAGGCAAGGAAGTCAGACACATGGTAAGCGATGTGCAAAGGGCACTAGAACTGCCCAACAGGGGATATGTTATCCTGAGCTAATGCAGACTGACATGCAAGGAAAGGAAGAATTGGTTAGGACAGACTGCACCAACCTGGGGCCCTCCAGAAGAACTGGACTGCAGTTCCCATTATCATGGGCCATGGACTCTTAGAGCTTGAAAGGATCCACAAGGGCCTGCTAGTACACAACACCCATGTTGTGCAGGAATGCACAACAAAAGCACCCTTGAAAGAGGCCCATGCTGCCTGGGGATGATGGGAGCTGCAATCCATGGTACTGAAAAGTTTGCAGGCAGTTGGGGAAGATTCTTTGGGGAGGAGAAAGTGGGGGCACATACTGTGGTCCTGTTACAAATGCACCCATGTGCAGTTGTGGCCCTGGGAATGTTGCAGAAGTATGTGTTGGAGGGAATGTATTCTCTGGGTGCCCCCACCAAACTCCAGCTCCCAGAATTCCATAGCATTGAGCTCTGGCAGTTAAAGCGGTGCCAAAATGGATTATTTCTTCAGTGTGGATGCAGCATAGTTAGTGCGTATTTGGGGGGATTGCAAGAGGGATTCTCGAAAACATGTGCTAGGACCATGCCAAAAGATAACTGAATGGACCAAAGAAAGTCCTCCTGCTGAACCAGAGCGTGCAAATGAGTGTAGTTGTGTGTACCAAGAGAGATACCTTGACACGCAAGTGCTGGATTGAGGATGCTTGGCTGGTCCTATCAAGGGAGGAGGGCTTTGCAATCCTGAAGGAGGCCCTGCCACCTCCAGCCCGGAAAGCGAGGTCTCATTTTCTCCCTTGTTTTCCTCATCCCCTCCAAAAAGCACCTCTAGATTCTCTCCTTTCTTCTGCCCTTCCTGAATTTGGGAAGCCTCCTGATCTACTGCAGCTTTGCAACCCCCCCCCCCCCCACATCTCCCTGCAAAGCTAAGCAGGCTGCCTCTTCTCCCCATCAACTCAAACCCAAATCTATTTCCTCTCCATCCAGGGGGAACAAAGAAACCCACAGCAATGCAGATGTGGGTCCTCCTCCATCCCTTCTCACCCCAGCTCCATACACATCCCACATCCAACAAGGCTGCTGAAAACTATCTCCCCCCTCCCCCCCCTTTCCAGACACTGCAGCTCATCATTTCCAAGCCTTTTACAGTATTGCCTTTTCCTCTCACCTCCCTCCTCTGGACTGCATTAAAAAAAATCCCCCTCCAATTCTTTTGCTCCCCCTTTCCTTCCCAATCTCTGCAGCCCAAGCAATTTTGCTCAGTAAAACAGGTTAAAACTTCCCCTCTCTCTCTTTTCTTTTTGGCAAAGTAGTGAGGGGGGAGGTGAAGAGGGCTGGGATTGTGCTGGCTGTCTCCCTCTCTCCCCTCAGGCCTCCCTCCTTCCCTTTCCCCCCTTTAGTTTGACTTGGAGGACAATATTAGTGCTTTGCTGTCTGTAGAACTGCAGAGGCAGCGGGTTGAGGAAGGGGGGAGGGAGGGAAGGAAGGGGGCACCGCAGTGCAGTGTGTGGAAGCCCCAGAGTTTGCAGTGCAAAGTAGGCATTCTGCAATCCTTGCAATCCCCCCCTTTCTCCTTTTCCACAGGCCTCCCCTATGCCACTGGCCAGCTGGTCTCCAGGGTGCAAGACGGATCCCAGGTCCCATCATCCCCATCCCTCTTTCCCCTCCTGGGCCAGAAAAAGTTGACAGCAAGAAGGGAGACTGGGAAGACAGGACAGGGGACTTTTGGGGGGGGGGGCTCTGCTGCTAGTACTGTATGAAGTGATGCTACATTCAGATGGGCCTTGAGTCAGAGGATTACTAAACAGAAGAACTGGTGGGGAGATGAAATCAGTTCTGTTCCCCCTTCTATTTTCCCCATACAATTTGGGCTCTGTGCATTTAAGACATATTTGCCCTAGGACTATAGGAGATCTTACTGTGTCTCTGTGTGTGTGTGTGTGGGGGGTGTCTCTCTGAATTTACAAGAGAAAGCAAGGTATAGGCAGATACTGTGGAATAATGGGGTCTGGAGGGCTTTCATAAACAGAGGAGCTGGATGAGAGATGAAATCATTTTTCTTCCCCCACTTCTCCCAATACAATTCAGGCTCTGTGCATTTAAGACACATTTGCCCGAGGACTATAGGAGATCCTGGTGTGGGTGTCTCTCTGAATTTGCAAGAGAAAGCGAGGGAGTTGAGGTACAAATAGCTACTGAGGAATAACAGGGGCTGGGGGAGCAGCCAAGGTTCATGCCCCCGCTACAGTGTTTGATTTACCTGCATGAGCAGCATACAAAAAAGGCTGCAAAGAGGTTGTCTGGCCTACATCCACCATGCCTCCCCCCCCCCCCTGAATAAGAAGCAGGGAGAGAGAATACGGACTGGGCATGAGAAACGTAGACAACTGGATAGATGGACAGGACTGGGAATATAGATTGATGGTCCAAAATGCACACACTCGTCTATAAAATGCCTGCCTGGGATGCAAAGGCACATTTGCCTAGATTCCATTCACTCTCCACATGCCACCATACATATTTTATAGCAATGCCTAGACAAGCCAGGGCTACAAAATCTGTACCCAGGCATATCTGATAGCTGCATTTATGCCCCTGTGTATTGCCGAGTGGGAAAAGTGTTACGTAGACAGAACTTCTAGACAGTCCATAAAGATACACACAGAGAGACAAAGTCTTCTCCTCTCCTTTCATCCTTCTCTATAAATCTGTGTTCTTTGCAATTTTTTAAAAAATGTGCCCAGGGTCCCAACTTTGATTTTTTTTAAGGATCTCGTAAGTCCTTCTGAAATATATGGTCAAAGGAAAAAGTTATTATTTCAGTGTATCTGTTCTACAGAGGCAGGGGGAGATAGTAAATAGGTATATTTGTTGCTATGTTCCTTCAAGTTGTTTCTGACTTAGGGTGACCATAAGGCATACTGCATATATATCTCCATTTGTATGGACAGAGGAGTAATTATATGTTCTTTCAAATAGTTTTCAACTTATGGGAGCCCTAAGGTGAACCTATCATGGTATTTTCCTGGCAAGATTTGTTCAGAGGTTTGCTATTGCTTTCACCTGAGGCTGAGAATATGTGACTTGCCCAGGGTCACCCATTGGGTTTCTTGGCCAAGCAGGGAATCAAACTCTAGCTTCCAGAGACATAGTCCAACACTCAAACCACTACTGTATACCACACTGGCTCTATATAATAATTATGTTATGTTAATTTAATTAAAAGTCACAAAACATTGAGTGTATCAAGTAAATTTACCAGACAAATAAGTCTAATCATAAGCATCTTTACTCAAAAGTAAACCAAATTGAGTTTGATGGGACTAATTGCCTGGTAAATGCACTTGGGCCTAAGTTTTTGTCTCTGGCTTGCATAAGTTATATAAATTGCTTGTAGTTGTAAATGAAACCTTGCAGATAGATGTGTATACACAGATATACATGCAGGGTGTATATGCCCTTCTGATGGCTCCATGCATTACAGTGTTCTCTGCAATGGTATCATTTACTAACTCTTGCATTGTACAGCAGGGATGATTCCCACCCACCCACCTGAGCCACCCCTGCAAACAAAGCATTGGCTCAAAAATCTGATCTCCCCCTTCTGTGTGTTCAGCTATAAAGCTGAACCTTGGATCAGAAAAAGTTGATGCATCCAAAGTATTTCTCTCCATCCAGCAGAGTGAGAGCCAGTACTAGCTTCTGAGCTAAGGGAATTTATTTTTAACCAAGTTCACCTCTACCTCCCTGTCCCATCATTGTCCGCATTGTGGGAACACATTCCTCCCCCACCCCAACAAATATTGACCCTGGATGGGAAGGCAAATTCTTTTTGGCCTTTAGTGGGTGCCAGAGAAACAGTGCCCCAGATTCTGCAACTGAGGACAATCTGTATTTTTTTTCCCCTTTAAGCAAATCTTGCACACATTTTTTTTTACTTGTCCCTTTGTGGAAGATCTTCATTGCCCCTCATTTCTTAATTCTCTTGCCTTTATCTTCCCTGTCTGATTAAAAACCCAGCACAGAAATTCTGGTTCAACTCCTTGGGGAATTCAAAGGAGTGATGGTGACAACCGAGGATGGATGCAGATTTCTGTTCTTATCTATCTATCTATCTATCTATCTATCTATCTAGATTTTTAATGACTCTTGTGAATAATGACTGCAGAAAGTGAACTGAATCCAGATGCTAGCACAAGTCAGTGTAACAGAGCGGCTACTCATATCTATTACAACATAGAAGTCTTGCTGGCATCTTGATTTTCTAACGCCTCTTCCTCATTACATATATTTTCCCATCCTGAGAAGAGCTTTGATATTTAGCAGCCCCTTTTTCAATGTAACATCCTCTTAAATTCCTCTTCCAAAGAATCCAATAATCCTGGCCTCTCCATACCATTCCAGCCCACAAGACCAGCTCCCTTTCCTGAAAACCAGGAGGCCTAGCTGGAGCTCCCATTATTTTAACATTCTAAGAGTCTTCCAAGAGAATCTAAAAGCCCTGGTTGCAATTAGCAATCTCCCTCCAACCTATTTGGTTATTTATTTAAGAAATAACAACAACAACTTTTTCCAGTTCCTTACCTGGGGACCTTCTGCCCTACAGTCTAGCAGGTGACTTTGTATTTCCCTGGAGCCAGTAGTTCTTGTACCCACCACCCCACAAATTCCCAAGAGACAGCAATCATTTTTCATATTCCAAGTCCTGGCACAGATTTCTTCGTGGCTCTCAGTTATTAGACCACCTGTGGGGATGTGGTGTGTGGTTTTCCAATCCTTATCTCACCAACTGTAGGGTTTTCCTTTTGGGCAATCTCGCCAGCTGTGAGAATTCCCTCTCAGCTAATCCAACTCCTGTGGCCAAATGTAGGGTTTCTACCCTTTCTATCCCACCAATTGGGAAGACTGCCATAGTGACCATTGCAGTTACTAAGAGTGAGACCTTTCCCTGATCCCCACCCCTGCCATCAATGCAAGGACTTCCTCCTGACATCCTTATGTGGCACCAACTATGGGGATCATCTAAATGCCCTCAATGTGCATATGCTGATTTATGCCACTTCTATCCTCAATGGACACTATCCCTCTGCATTCAATGCTGCCACCACAGACACCTTGTATGAATCCAAGCTCTCAGACAGATAGCATTTCCAGATGTCAAAAGTATATAAAAACAAAAACCAATCTTTATTTACAGAAGTTAAACATCAGAGCAAATTAATTATTTATTACATTTAAAACACCACACATCCTTTCTTGCACTCCTCTCAAACTAACCGAGACCAATCATGCCAAACCCCCAGCCAAAACACTCTTCTCTCATTCCAACCCTAATCTGACCCAAAAACCTTTGACTAACTTAACTTCCAGCTATCATTCACTCGACTCATGCAAATCTCCTCAATCATTCCAACCACCAGTATTCACTCAAATATCCCAAGGTCTCTTTCTTCCCAATTGCTCCTTACCTTATACCCTAATATACAATCAGTAAATCAAACAATATTTTCAAATACAAATCCATGACATCACAGGTGCCAATATTTCTGATTCCACGAAGGTTCAGAAATGGTTTGGAAGTGATGGTGGAATAATTGCTCACATATATAGCTCCAGTGTGTATGGGGCAGAGCCTCCAGATACCTTTGGACTACAATGCCAACCTGCTCTCACTACTGGGTATACATGCCAATGCTCATGAGAGTTGTAGTCCAATGTATCTGGAGGGCTTGGGATATAGTCACTCTTGCAATTGCTCTCTGCCTACTTAGCTAGCTGGTCTGAACCCTACTCCCCAAATTGTTGCTGTTGTTCAAGTAATTTTTTACTTATGGCAACCCTATCATAGGGTTTTCTTGGCAGGTTTCTTCAGAGGGGGCTTGCTATTGCCATCCTTTGAGGCTGAGAGAGTGTGGCTTGCCCAAGGTCATCCAGTGGGTTTGTTATGCTTAAGAGGGGAATTGAACCCTGATATCCAGAATCCTAGTCCAACGCTCAAACTATTACTCTGAATAGCTGAGACCAAAACCTGGCATGGGTTCAATGTCTGATAGACATGGAAGCCACTAGCTGCCCTCAGTGCCCCCAGCTCACCAGTTCTAGTCCCCCGATTTAGCTAGTAGGCCTAGAAGTCTTGCATGCCCTTGCATTGCATGCCACTCAGGCCCTGTGTGACTGTCCCCAAGAACCCAGCAATCTGAGCATTATGTTCCTTCCTGATTTGATCTCCCAGTTCTCACGTCTCATCCTAACCAAGCTTTGACAGACCATGCATGGCCTTCACCTACAGCTTCCATCTCCATCCCAAGTTCTCCTCTTTGATCTATAGAGCTCTCAGGAGATTCACGCCACCCCACTCTGCAATCCCACCGACTTCTTTCCTCCGGTTTCTGCTTCCCAGAAGGATTCGTAGGGCTCTCTGATTAACCCTTTACTCCATGGCTCTGCATGCTAAGCAAGCCTTTCTTCTCCTCTCACTTTCTTTGGCGTGATGCTGAAATGCCAGTATTTCTGAGGTGCTAAAATTGGTCTATTGCGGTTTAAGCCACCCCCCTCATTCTCTTGTCGCTCTCCATGGTACTGAACTGAAGTGTTGCATCCAGTGATAGCAACACAGGGAGAGAATACACACACACAAGGCGCGCGCACACACACACACACACAGAGGCTCTTTCTGCTTTGAAGCTTTGCTGATAGAGGTTATTCCATGATGGTTTGTATATAAAGAAGCATAGACATGGAAGAGATTATTAATGAATTAGCTCTGGGTGTCAGGTGGCGATGGTGCATATGTGAGTGAAGGAAGGGGTGTCCAACATAATGTACCATTTAGTCCTCATTACGGTGGATAGACAGCAAAACTGGAACACAGGCACTGCAGCGCTGGAGGGCGGTTGGTGTATCCAGCTGGTATAGAGGAATGAGACAGAGCCAGTGTGGTGTAGTGGGTTTGAATGTTGGACTACGACTCTGGAGACCAGGGTTCAAATCCTTCTTCCATCATGCACACCTGCTGGGTGATTTTGGGCAAGTCACATTCTCTCAGCCTCAGAGGAAGGCAATGGCAAACGCTCTTTGAATAAGCCTTGTCAAGAAACCCCCATGATAGGCTCGCCATAAGTCAGAAATGACTTGAAGATACACAACAACAAGAGGAATGAGAGTTTTGTATGGTCATCAGAAAATCTTTTCTATGTTGTGTAAGAGAGAGAGAGAGAGAGAGAGAGAGAGAAAGTTATACAGATTTCATAGGGGATGGAGCAATTGAGTTAATCCAAACTGCTTGACGTTTTTCTTGAGAGAAGGGGAGAATAGCAACATTCAAGCAGTATCTATTATTGGCCCTGGGGCCTTTCCTGGATCCAGGGAGGAGCAAGTATGTGCAGCAAACATTTGGGAAAGGAATGAAGAGACCTAACTCCCCTGTATTCCAAAACAAGAATGCAATGTCCATGTCTCCCATGGTTGCCTGGACTGAGACTGTTCCAGTGGTATGAGAAGCAGCTTTTTTACTCTACAACTCTGAGACCTCCTCAACCAATATAGCCATACAGGCTGAGGGATTCTGGGAGCTGTAGTCCATAAAGTAACTTCCCCAAGTTCTAGGCTGGCCTGCTTAAAGTCTGTCTCTCCCAGCTCTCTCTCTCTCTCTTTTTCAATGTCTCTCTCTCTCTCTTCTTTTATACTAATCACAAGTCTTTCCTACTCCTGCCTTGAAATTAATCTCATCTGTTCCACCTTTGCACCCCCACACGCATTTCTAAACTCAACTTGAAATTAATCTCCTACTTTAGTCTTTACTCCACCCTCCTGAAATTAATCCTTCCCCACATGACTTCCTGTGGCCTCTTTATTTTGAATGTATCTGCTAACCCTCGCCTTGCAGTTTTCTCCCAACACTCTTTTCCTGAGATGGATTTCACTTTGAATTTCTTTGTTGCTGTCCCTAATTCTGCCTCTTGATCAACCAGACTTCTGCACTTTGCTCTAAAATGTCTTCTCCAAGTCATTTGGGTCACCAGTTTTTCACCACCAGTTGCCACTTCTTCTCACTTGTGATGTTCAGCAAACGTCACATTAATCTGGGGTAGTCTCCCCTGATCCTGTAACCTCCAGATGTATCGGACTGCAACTCCTATCATCCCTAGATTATGGGGGTTATAGTCCAACGTACCCAGGAAGTGCTAGTTTGGGAACTCTAGAAAAATGAAGGTAGTGGTGGTGATGATAGACATGCTAGAATAAGTCCTTGTACTGTAAGCCCTGGCAGTGGCATTCATCTGACAAAGTTTATCTTTTCAGAAACCTCCCTTCTGTTCCGTCTTCATTCCTGTCTCCCCATTGTCAATTTCAGATACCATTTCTGGAGGTAAGCCGGGCTGCCATCCTCAGGGTCAGACGCTACCAAAAACATATTCCTCTGCAAAAATCCATAAACATGTCACCCCTTATATTTTCTCCAATTTCCATAGGTGGGGTAGAGTGGAGATATGAGATATCAAGTAGGCATTGCAGTGCTCTCACTCCTATTGCTATGCATGTGTCTTCAGACTGTTATTTGTAAAAGACAATTTGTCAACTAGAACTTTCAGAATGCTGGTGGCTTCTGGGAGCACCAATCCCCATCCCAAAAGGAAGGGTTCCACACTTTTACATTGTTTAGAGGATGCACTTTGTTTTCCCAAAAGGGGAAGAGACCTAATTTTTCCAAAGTCAGCTTGTTCTTGTTCAGTTATCTCCACTGATGTTCCAAGATATAGCAGCTTTAGCCCACACTTTGGGCTTCTTCTTTGGGGCCCTGGATCCCCAAGAACCCTTCCTTTAATCCAGGAATAGGCAGAAGATAGATCAGGACTGACTCATAGATCTCAAGGTGATTTTCAGTTGATCAGCAAGATTATTGTTTAACAGTTATGACAAACGAGAAAGCTTCTTTAATCCAAATTAGGATAATAAACTGAAGAATGCTGCTGGTGGGTGGTGAAAAAACCAAGAATGGACACAGCTAGTAAAAGTTAGGGGTTTTTTGGATTACAGTTTCCTGGACCTCCCAAAAAAGTTATATTCTCCATTCTAGAAGTGGGTTTGTGAGAGATAATTGTGAGTTCAGTTCTAATGCTTAAAACCTATTTTCTGGTACCCTGATCTTTTGGGGGGATTACAGTTTCCAGGACTTCCCAAAAGTGTATGTCTGGCTGTTGAATGATTATATTTTTTTGGCCTGGATTAATGGATTTTGGGGATAAAATCCAAAGTAAGTCCTCGAAACCCCAAATCTATTCCCCTTGGATTTAGCCCAAAAGTTAGGTATCTATTTCTTCTTTGTCCACTCATTCCCAAGAACCATTGATCATTCTATTCCATTAGTTCCCATTCCTTAGAAATCGAGAAGAGCCACACAAAATAATATCTGTTCTCCTTCCAGATTCCACATTCATGAGTACATAGTAAGGAATGGGGGGGGGGGAGAGAAAGAACATGAGGATTGCTCCTTTTCCTTTTGTATAAAGGAGTGGTGGGTGGCTAATGCACCTTGCAAAGTGACCATCATCAGATTTGCTGGATCTGAGCTTAGAATTCCCTTGCTCTCTCTCTCTCTCTCTCTCTCTCTCTCTCTCTCTCTCTCTCCACATCACCTCCCACCCTGTCAGTTTCCAATTTGTAGAATGGAAGGTTTGAACAGCAAAGGGAAAGAGCCAAGGTCATCTCAGGGAATCAGTGGCCGCCAAGCCCTGACTCTTCCAGAGATTAGAATAACATGTTCTCTTTTTTGCTTTTCTTGACCTTGTGCCCACCATCAGATAAACACAACCACACACACCCCTATCTTTTCCTTTCCTTCTTCTCACCCCTGCTGGATTCCCCATCTGTTACTGTAATATGCTCCCGCACTCATTTAAAGCAAAAAAGGGACTATTCTTGTATGGACCAACGGATGGAGTGTTGTTGAATTCTTTGGCTAGGTGAGTGAGCGATGGGGTTTGCCAAGTAGTTGTGGTGGGAGACAAGAGTCCTTTTCTAGCAAGGAAGAGCCGAAGACCTTGGGATTTGGGGGCCTCTGTAAGAAGAGAGGTTCAGAAAGTGAGGAGGAAAAGTGATTGGTGATAGGTTTTGCTTTTTCTGGTTTGTCTAGTAAATCTCTGTTTGACTTTACATTAGTCTCACCCCCCAGCCACCCCAAAAAAACCCACCATAATATTTCCAGGAGCAGATATATAAATAATGTACTTTTCCTCTCCTATGCATTGTGCTCCCATCCCCTTTCTAAGCACCATCTGTCCCAGGAGTAAGAATTCATTATTTTTACCAAAATGATTTGGGACTCCCAGAGCTGCGATGAGAAGGACTCATATAGCCTCTCCCTCATTATTAAGAAATGTGGGGGAGGGAGAGAAAATGAATATAAAATTTTCAAACAAGGGGGAAAGGCATCCCGAGGCTGGTTCCTGATACATGCAGAGCTGGAAATATGAAATGAGAGACAACTGAGATGCTGGAAATGGGCCACAAATGCTACATGGACTCTAGGCAGTTCTTTCCTTTAGGACCTCAAAAGACCTTTTCCTCATCTGCAGCCCCATCACCTGAAAAGAAAAGCCATTCTTGAAACCAGGATGGGAGAAAGAGTTCCATTCATCCCTATACTTTCTATTTATGTAGATACAGTACTCAATAATCTGTTCTCCCTTAGTCCTCTTATTTCTTTCTCCTGTGCTCCCTGCACTCCTTAAGATTTCCTTCTCCAATCCACCCCCCCCCCCATACACACTTCCTGGGCACCGCACTGCGCTTCAAAAGAGATTCTATGGTTTGTGTGCTGAAAGTGCTGACAGGATGGGAATTCTGTGCAGTGCAGAGATCCAGCCAGTGGAAGGGAAAGCAGTGAGGCTGAGGCTGCCTTGTGGAAGGAGCTGGGAATGTAGAGTTTGTGTATGTGTATGTCAGTGTGCCTGATGGGGCTATATATTGGTTGGTCTGTTGTGCACATATTCATATCAGCAAAGATGTGTGTGCATGCACTATGCTGTTGTTGTGTGCCTTCAAGTCATTTCTCACTTATGGCAACGTTAAGACGAACCTACCATGAGGTTTTTGGAGCTGCGTGTGCATGACTTGCCCAAGGTCACCCAGTGGGTTTCCATGGTCAAACAGGGATTTGAACCCTTGTCTCCAGACTTGTAGTCGAACCACTACACCACGCTGGTCCATGTGCATGCAGTATACAAGGCTGTATTATCTCTGTAAGAGAGCCAGCATGGCGTAGTGGTTTGAGTGTTGGACTAGAACACTGGGAGACCATGGTTCAAAGCCCCACTTGGTCATGGAAACCTATTGGGTGATCTTGGGCAAGTCATACCCTCTCAGCCTCAGAGGGAGGCAAAGACAAACCCCCTCTGAACAAATCTTGCCAAGAAAACCCCACAATAGGTACACCTTATGGTTGCTATAAATTGTAAATGACTTGAAGGTTTACAACAACAATTATTTCTGTTATGGGACATGGATGCTCAATGTGCATGTAGACATGCACAAGTATTGTTTGTTTCATTTGTATGCCACCTTTCTCCCAGAAAGGAACCTAAGGTGACTCACAAAATATATTATGTACCTCTCTGTGTGCAAATATGTGTATGTATGCAGGTGACTGTGTACATAGATGCAAAATGTCTTGTGCCCTTGGAAAATTGTATGAAATGCAAGTACAGAAGTGTGTTTGGGTACATAAATGTAAAATGTAAAACAGTACTTTGCTGCATGCATCAGAACAAAACATGAGTGAGTGTTATGCACATGATATAATGATATGCACATATTTATGGTGCATCTGTATGTGCTCTTCTTGTGCTTCTTGTGAGTGGGAGAAAGCTAATACAAGAATCTGTACATGTGTGTATAAGCATGTAAGAAAGTATACATACATACATATATGTATGTATGTATACGCATATGTGCATCTGTATAAAAGCAGAAGTTTAAAAGCTCAGTTATATGTCTGTACATGCGTGTGTTTGTGTGTACATGTTTACAAGCAAAGGAATGGTGAACACATATCTGGAGATCATTTTTGTGTGTATGTGTGCCTGGCGGTGCTTTCCTGTGTGTAAGAAGACTGCATTCCAAGAGCATATGCTGATTGGTATGTGCGCATGAGTTTCCTATGGTTTGGATATGTGACAACAACTGAAAGGCTGTGCATGCTTTCATATATGAAGGGATCTTATACTTGCAGTCAACTGTGGGATTGTGCATCCAGTGACAAAGCATTTTGTGGCGATGTAACATCTGTGTGCTATATGTGCATACCCAAGCACTTCTTGCACAGTGTGTGTGTGTGTGTGTGTGTGTGTGTGTGTGTGTGTACAGAGTGGAGAAAGTAGATGAATACTGAATCCAGTGGGTATGCATGTGTGCAGACAGCATGTGACGATTTGCGTCATTACTTTCTTTCATGGGTTTTAACAAAGTGCTGAAGTTTAACAGGGCTTAACAGGGAGAAGTCTTGATGCTAAGCATCCACATGATTCTAAACCTTCTACCTGAAACCTCCAGAGCTTGGAAATATTTCTCTCTTTTTCCCCACTTACAGCTCCCAGAATCCTCCAGACAGCATGGCTGCTTGCTACATAGGCTGGGTGATTCTGGGTGTTAGATTTCAAAATGATAACTTTTCCAAACTCAGAAAATAAACAAATACAATTTTGCACTGAGGGAAGCCCAGACACTACACTCAGGAGAACGAAATATTGTGTTACTTCTGTAGACAACAAACATGAAGAAAGAATGGCAGTTAAAATGGAATTATTATTGTTATTATTATTATTATTATTATTATTATTAAAGAAACAGAATTTAAGTTGACATTATTATGCTGGGATGTTGAATTCTGCAAAATTTACAAACATCTGTGTTTATATGGTGTGATTGCTGTCATGTGAAATATTGAGTATTCACTTTATTGTAATATTTATTTTATTGTAATAATATCTAATCTTCTGAAAGGTTACTTTTTTGGATTAGTCTTCACTATTCCTAGCTACTCAGACTCCAGTTGGATTCTGTGAGTTGAAGTTGGAAAAAAGCAACTTTCCCAAGCTCTGATAATATTTTTCTCATCCTCTAAAGAGCAAATATCAATATATATAGTTCTCTTCTTCCTTCATTTGCCTTACAACAGCCCAGTGTGGTAGACTGGTCTGAGGGACAGCAGCTAGCCCTAAATCATCCAGTAACGTTATCCAGCACTTTATCAACACCATGAGCCTTACACTTACACATGGACCACATCATTTGTCACTTGATATATAGAACCAATAAGCCAAAAACTAGTGTGGCATATTGGAGTATGTCTAGGATGCCCCAGGTTCAAATCTCCACCCAATCATGAAGCTAACTGGATGTTCTTGGACTAGTTCTTTCATTTTCTCTCCACTTAATCCACTTACCTGGGTAGTTATTAATAAAGCACAAGGAGAGAAAGACCCAGATATGCCATCCTACAGTTCTTGGAGCGATAATAAGATTCAAATACAATAAATACACTTGTTTCTGTTGAAGAATCTCCATACTAAGAGACCCCCCCACACACACACGGATTGCAAATCCCAGGATCACCGTCCCAGAATGCCAGTTTCCATGCAGATTCATGAGAATTGTAGTAAAAGGTGTTCTTTCCAGTTCTGATCGGGGGGGGGGGGGATCCTTTTACATTTCCTCACATTTGTCCAGAAGGACAGACTTCACTGTGTTGCATAAAAAGATACACAATGACTTTGCAACACCACAAGGTACAATAATTATACAGCTTTAGAGGGAAGGTAAACCAGTCTGTGTAGGATCAGATTGGCAGTGGTTCCTTGTCTCATGATGATAAAATGGTATCTCCATGTTTCCAGGCAATGTGCTACAAAATTCCAGATGCAGTGGATCACCAAGTAAAAACCTGATTCCCCGTGTTCAGCAACTGCCCATATGTGAGTTAATGGTCAAAGTCCCAGGTTCGGTCAAACTGAGAAGAGTGTCAGATGGCAAGTATTAGGTGTTTCTCATGGAGAGAGCTGCTGTCAGTGAGGGCAAATAGGCTAAATCAAGGGTGGGCAGCCTCTCCTGGTCTATGCGTTCTTCCTCATTAACAAGCTCTGCTATCCTGACCACACTCTGATGCTTCTAGGCTACATATATTCTGGTTTTCACCTGTGAAATGTTGGAGGGTATGATAATTTAAGGGCACCAGATTGGGGAAGGCTACTGCTGAGGAGGTTGTTCTTTCTTTGGATGATTGAGCACTAATGGTTTTCTTTCCTTCTTTTCCTGTCACACATCCTCTTCCCCTTCCCCTTAATGCTCCTGTTTCACACCTTCCTTTCCTGCACATGTTCCTGCCTCTACCTCTCTCTAGTATGTGGCCTTTGCCTCACTCTTCTTCATCCTCATCTCCATTACTACGTTCTGCCTGGAGACCCACGAAGCTTTCAACCACATCGTAAACAAGACAGAGGTCTTGCAGTCAGGCAATGTCACCAACACAAAGGTGGACTTCGAGGTGGAGACGGAGCCCTTCCTCACCTATGTGGAAGGAATGTGTGTAATCTGGTTCACCTTTGAGTTCCTCATGCGTGTCATCTTTTGCCCAGACAAGATGGAATTCATCAAAAGCACCCTCAACATCATCGACTTTGTGGCCATCCTGCCCTTCTACCTGGAAGTGGGCCTCAGCGGCCTCTCATCCAAAGCAGCTAAGGATGTGCTGGGCTTCTTGAGGGTGGTCAGGTTTGTCCGGATCCTAAGGATCTTCAAGCTCACCAGGCATTTTGTAGGGCTGAGAGTCCTAGGCCACACTTTGAGGGCCAGTACCAATGAGTTCTTGCTCCTCATCATCTTCTTGGCCCTAGGGGTCTTGATCTTTGCCACCATGATCTATTATGCTGAGAGGATCGGGGCTGACCCAGATGACATTACCGGCAGCAAGCACACGGTCTTCAAGAACATCCCCATTGGGTTCTGGTGGGCCGTGGTGACCATGACGACTTTGGGATATGGTGACATGTATCCTGAGACTTGGTCAGGTATGTTGGTGGGAGCCTTGTGCGCCTTGGCCGGCGTGTTGACCATCGCCATGCCCGTGCCGGTCATCGTCAACAACTTTGGCATGTATTATTCCCTGGCTATGGCCAAGCAGAAACTACCAAAGAAAAAGAACAAGCACATCCCACGAGCCCCCCAGCCTGGGTCACCCAACTACTGCAAGCCGGACATGCAGTCTCCACATCGTAGCAACCAGGGTGACTCGTGTCCCCTTGCTCAAGAGGAGATCATTGAGATCAACAGGGCAGGTAAGATGGACTCCCTATAGGCAGAAAAATGCTTAAGAATTATGACAGAGGTTGAACAAATTACCTGTTGGACTACAACACCCACAATCCCCAGCCAGCATGGGGATTCTGGGCTATTATAGTCTAGAGGTAACTTGTCCAAGCTATAAACAGTCTATCTGACTCAGTATTACCCAGATCTGATTTTTATCTCTCTAAAAACTTCC
The DNA here is from genome assembly GCF_019175285.1 of Sceloporus undulatus. Taxonomy (NCBI): domain Eukaryota; kingdom Metazoa; phylum Chordata; class Lepidosauria; order Squamata; family Phrynosomatidae; genus Sceloporus; species Sceloporus undulatus. The sequence goes on from NC_056527.1 coordinate 103,846,257, forward strand.
TACCATGCAGAGAACCATTTTCACTCAAACATATTTGTTGAGGAGCTGCTAGGTGTGTGACACAGAAGCATGTGAGTTGAACAGGGCTTTTCTTAAGCAATACAAGAAAATTTCTCAGCGCACATGGAACATTGAGTATATGTGGTGGACCATTCTGCCCTAGACACACAAACTGAAAATGCAGTTTTAAAGTGTCTCCTATACTTTAGCAATTCCCACCTTCAGATATCATTGGATTACAACTCTCATCATCTTTCTATTGTCCATGATGACTTGGAAAGATGGGAGTTGTAATCTAACAATATCTGGGGACCCACAGTTGGGAAAGGATAAAAAGTTTACCCCTTTGTGGTTGTACAATGCCAAGGAAGACTGGTAAAGGAAAGTTTGTCCTTCAATAAAGCTTGTCTGCTATATTGGTTTTTCTCATTGGGAAAACCCTGCAAAACTTCTGATGAACCCCTGGATGCCATACATACATAAGAAGAGCTCTGTTGGATCATATGAAAGGTCTGGAAGTCCAGTATTCTGTTGACCATAGTGTCCAACCAGATACTTCCAGGGGGCTTATGAACACCCTCTCCATGGCTCTCATCATCTGGTATCCAGCGGCATAGCATATCTTGGAAAAAGGTTTCTCCTTCCTCCTCTCCCTTTGTCCCTTTGTCCCTTTGCCTTTATGTTCCTTTTCCAGTCTGTTTCTTGCGGTATGGTTGGAAAGCTAATGTTTTACTTTCCTCAAGATGACATCCTCCAGATAGGTTTGACTAACTTTCTCACCATCCCCGATGAGGCTGCCAGGACATACAGGCTAAAGATGATGGGAACTGGAGTCAAACATGTCTGGACAGTGAGGAGACTGTTCCAATCTGATCTCAGTCCTTACAATAATATTTTGGCCAGCTCATTCCTGTTGCCTCTGGTGATGATGAACATAGTTAGAAACCTAGGTAACAGATATTCTTAAAATTCCAAATAATAATCCCTTAGAAACACGAGGTATATTTTTTTCACATTGTAAAAAAAAATCCTCAGTTGTGTTTTTTGTATTAGAGGGTTTTTCTTTCTTGCTGCTCTCTTCACCACATTGCCAATACCACAAATTTTCCACCTGCTGGATTTAGTAAAAGAGGAAGGCTATGAAACGTTGAGATGTGATGCCTCCATAGATAGGGAAGAGCCGTTCTCCAGTATGTTTTTGAGCCTCTTCTCACATTAGTATGTTAGCCATCAAGTACACAATAATTAAGAGGAGGCAACTCACATTACACTCTATGTGTATTTGCGTTCTCCATATTTCCAGTTTACTCAATGTCATGCTCAAGTACTATATATGTATTGCAGAATTCAGAATCCTAAGAATCACATACATACATACATACATACATATAAGCATGTTTGGATGTAAAGCTTTTGAAGATTTGGATACGGCAGAATGGAGGCTAAGTAGACTTTCCGATAATCCAGGCATTTTTTATTTTATTTCTACCTTGTCCTTGCCCTTTTCTAAGTGAAAAAGAGGAATAAGTGTAAATTAAGCAATATAGGTAAAGAAAATCCACTTTTTAGTACAGAATTTTGATTTTTAAATACAGATTAAGTACAAATTTATTCATGCTATTCACAAATAATATAAAAGGCACATCCTCTTTTCTAAATTTAATATGGCTGCTTATGATTTGATATATATCATTTTTTACAAAGGCTGCAGTTTTGCATTTCCTGTTTACAGCAGGTCTGTAAAATAGGAGTTTCTTACTCCCGTTCGAGCCTAAGGCTGTACCAGTGCCCTCTATAGCAGAAGCAGTACAGAAAGCCAAGACTGCCAGGCCTCCAAAGCCAATACTTGAGCCACTGTCTCAAAATCTAGCTGCTATATTTTCAAACTGGATTGTGCTAGTCCCACACTGTTGTTTTGGGGCCTAAATTTCATGGTGTGACTGCAGGAAATCAAACTCCATTTAAGAGGAATCAACATTCTGAAGTTATGTTAGTCCTTCTAGCAAATTGTGTTCCATAGGTCAGATCTGTCCATCTTCCATGTTGGCTCTGCAGTACTCATGGCGCCTGAATCTGTCCTGGTGAGGCTGCTGTTTCACATTTCCTTATAGAAGAGCAAGAGCAAGTGTAGGGCTAAGGTTTGATTTAATAGACGGAAACTCCCACTGAATTTATTTAATGGTTCTTGGCAAGAGATGAGTTATACTAGATGAGTTATTGGGCCAACCAAAATGCACAAAATACATGTCACAAGCTTTCAAAGCTCCATTGGCTTTTTCATCAGGCAAAAAGGTGTTTAAAATCATACAAGATGGAGGGAGGGAAAATATGATGATGTTAGTCACAGGCCTGCATTTTGTCAAGATGTCATTGTTGTTTTGAGTTCAGATGGTATGGAGGGATATCCATGCAAGCAGGCCACTCCTTTTTCTGGCCAGGTAGGTAAGGAAGACAAAGCATCTTAAAATCCAGAAAATAACATTTAAATTCCATTAGCACCACAAAAAGATACTTCCATTGAGATCCAGGATGTCTGTCTTTTGAGAGGCTACAACACCCTTTGTTAGACAAAGAACACTGAATTTTTCAAGAAGCCTCCATGCTTTTGCATTAGGAAAACGTTTAAGTGTCAATTAGACCGAGTGGGAATATAGAATAGATACAGATGAGTAAATCTACCGATGGACAATTCTGATACAGAATACTTGCCAGTCATTGAATCTCAGTCTCAGTTGTCTCGGCTGTTAAATGGGAATGATGGTTGACATGAGGATTTATATACTAACTTGCTAATGGTCAGATATCCTTATTTTCCACCCTGTATTTCCAGAAAGATGGGGGCTCTTCAGAAATTTATTGGGGGGAGAGTACCCCTGTAAGAAGCTAGCATTGCCAGATTGGATCTGGTTGGGGCAGATACAATTTAACAGATCTTAGAACAGGACAAGATCCCATAAAACTCTATCAAACAGGATGAAGGTACTTGTTTTCTCTTACTTTCCAAATCCAAAATTGTGGTCCTGCTTCAAAATCTGTTAAGGATCAAAGTTACAGAAGTACCATTTTATATCCAGTCTACCATGACTATAAGAGGCTCTGTACGGTATGATAGACAATGTGTTTGGGGGTGTTTTGTGTAGATTCTAGCAGGGTCTCTAGTGAATTCAGACATTTTGTTGGCTCTGCAGGACTCAGATTATGAGGGGGGATTGTTAATGAAATATCTAAGGCTCATCCTCTACTTTGCACTGATTTTAGCCAAAAAGAAACTCTCCTTGTGATGGCAAAGTGCGATAGTATATGTTAAGGAGGGGGGGGGGGGGGGAAGACAACTTCTCAGGTCATCCTTGCTATAATTTAAATACTGCAGGATCCCAATAGCAAAGGGATTAGAATCTAACTTTATAATTTGCCTCACTTTGCATGGAGAATCCAGGATGATCAGAAACAGAACGAGAAAATCCCCACTGTGTTTTTTCCATATAAAAGGGAGTGGTGGTTTACCCACAGCTTTATCCCAAACCCAGTGCTGCATTTTCAGTTGCAGTGTTGGTTTGACTGAGAAGATGCCAAATCCTAGCAGGCTAGGCCAGGAACTTGCAGAAACTCAGTGTGTTTTCATCAGTGCATCTCAGGCTACTGCCACACTGCAGGAATGAAGCAGTTTGACATCACCTTAACTTCCATGACTCAGAACTGTGGAATTCTGGGATTTGTAGTTTGGTGTGGGCAGCAGAGATCTCTGACAGGGAAGGCTAAATGAGTCACAAAACAACTACAAATCTCAGAATTCTGTAGCATTGAGCCATGGAAGTTAAAGTGGTGTCAGACTGCTTTATTTCTGCAGTGTAGCAACATCTTATGGCAGAGTGGTTGGTGATAGACCAAGGGATGCTGATAACATTTTCTGGAGACAAGGAGTTCAGAAGCCACCGATCTTCATCTCTGACTTCATTCCAGTTTTCTTCTTTATGTTATATCTTCTGAATCTAAGATGAAGTGCAAAATCTTCCCTGCAAATAATTGCAAGAAATACCTGATTTCGTTATTATTTAGGACGAGGCTACCTAGGGTAGCCCATCTTGGCTGTGGATTAAGTTTGTCCTTCCAAAATGACTCATGCTAACATCAACGAGGCTGTTTTGGCAATCCGAACCACTTTTGATTAAGAATTATTATTTTTTCCTTCTACTTTGGAGAGGTGGGAGTAGAGAGAGAAGGAGGGAAGGTTGGCAGCTGTTCTGGGATTTAGGTGATTTAAAAGCCCTGGAACATTTTATTTTGATTTACACCTAGAATTGATCTGCTAGTGGTTTGTGGGAAAGGGGACTGAATCAGAAAGGAAGAGTGTTTGCCAAAACTTAGGTTGTCCTCCTAATCCCTCTTATCTTCAAGAGGAGCAAGACATGTGCAGAGGTTGCCTGGCATTGCTTCTTCTTCTAAAACCCAAAATGTGCATTAGTGATTTAGGCATATCAGAAGATACAAACACAAAAACCAACCAAATCTCACTGGTGAGATGGTACAGTAATTATGCCAGAGATGGGAAGAGATGTTGGATTCATGGGTTGCAGGTCTACATTTTGTTTGATTGTTGAAGAAAGAATATTTAAGCAGACAGTAATTTCAGACCCCTTGCCCCTCATGCCACCCCTATATAAAAGGGCAGCAGAGAAAAAACAGGAACAAAGCAACAGCATCCCTTCTTATTCCCATCATGATTTCTGTATCATCTTCATGCGATGAAGAAGCCAGTGAGTTTCAAAATTTTTTTTAGCAGTATTGGGGAGGGTATATGTCTTAGGATCCAATATCCAAAGCTTCAGCATGGTGCACTGCGGGTCACACAATCGTGCTAACAATATGCCTACTGGTTGGCTTTTACCTTTATTTGGATTTTGCTTCATAAACAACATGTCTATGCCCACATTATTATTCATTTTTTCTTGTTCTTCCTGCGTGCAGAAAGAGCAAGCAAAATTTTCAAAATGCACTGGGGCTTAAAATAGCAGATGGGTCCCTCTATGAAATGGCAAGGACAACAGGGTGGCTGGCAGGGAATCCCACAAGGGAGAAAATCATGTGCATCCCCAGCAAAGGCTGAAAACTAGGATTTTTCGGTTCCCTAGGAATAGGAGGATGGATCTCTAAACCAGAATTTTAAATAATTTCAGAGATGATTATGGTGTTTTAGAGGGGTGAGGGTAGAAGGGCATTGAAACAAGGTGAACTGAGACTTTTCAGAGTGACTGAGCTGAAGGAAGGCCTCCTAGAGGAAAAAGTAATGTGCTTGTGTACTTTCAAGCATGCCAGAGTTGTGTACTTTCAAGCATGCCAGAGAGGAACAGGGTACATAGCTTCTTTGGGACAATAAAGATGCCATAGAAGGGTAACATCCAAAGTACTCAAGTTGCACAGTTGAAGAATGACAGCACACATGAACTGAATTAGAAACAGCCTGAAGACTATCTCATGGCAAAGGCAGCTGACCACAACCACCCTCTCCTTGCCCCACGCATGTGTGGGTATTCACACCCACCCACCCACACAAATCTGTGTCTCCTGCTCTTTGGTGCCCAGTCACCCAGTAAATCCTCCAAGACAGGCAACAAGGCCGAGACGAGGGAGAAGGCTGCATGCTGGAGGGCCCCCAAGGCTCGCAGCCAATTCCTGCCATGCTCTTCAACCGCTCCAGTTGCCCAGGGCCAGAAAGGCCATTTGCAGCAAGTGCAGTGGAGGAGCAAGGATTCACTTAATTGGACAGGATTTTGGCTTTGTATGGAAGATGGCAGAGGGAAGCCCAGGGGGATGCGGTTGTTAGAACATTTCCTAATTCTCTTAGGGAAACACATCAGCTGCTCTATAACTACTTCTTCCCTCTGAGTCGTCCAGCTTACAGGTTTACCTTATCCCCTTTTGCCTTAGCAAAGACCTTGCCTTTTCCTCCTTAGGTCCAGTTACTGTGAGTCCAGGCAACATCTCTGACCTCTCTGTACCCACAGTAATAATGTCCCTCTTACTCCTTGAACTATCATTTTGAACAGGTAGAAGTAGGGTTGCCAAATGGAAGGCTCAAGGTTGTGTGCCTTCAAGTCATTTCCGATTTGTGGCTACCCTAAAGTGAACCTATCATGGGGTTTTCATGGCACAATTTGTTCAGAGGAGGTTAGCCATTGTCTTTGCCTGAGACTGAGAGAGTGTGCCTTGCCCAAGGTTACCCAGTGGGTTTCATGGGCAAGCTGAAGAAGGCATTTCAGCAAGTCTTGCTTGCCTGCTGAAATTCCCTCTTCTGTCCCTTAAAGGTAAAGGAGTCTTTTCTAGTTTTCAGTTTGACAACCCTAAGTAATAATCATATTCCCACACCCCCAAGGCATTGTCACAGTAACATCCTCCATGCTTGGAAAAGCTACCCTTGCTAAAGTACTTGGTATTAAAAATGGCTTTACCATAAGGCAACATGAGGTTGTTGCTCAGCTGGTAGAAATGAGTTATTATTAGTTGCAGAGTTTATAGGTTGCAGATATTTGAATTTTCTGTCTTTGTCCCTGAAAGATCTTCAACCAGCCCCAAATCTGTGTACAGTATGAGGTTGTTGTTAAAGGGATAGAGCCAGGGCTGATAAAGAAATGCTGGCAGCCCTATGGATAGGTTATCTGTGAAATACTCCTGCTCATTTGACTCTTGAAAACAATCCGAAGGCTGAATCTACACTACAGAACTAATGCAGTTTGAACTGCTTTAACTGCCATGGCTCAGTGCTAAGGAATTTTGGGATTTGTACTTTTCTAATATATTTAGCCTTCTCTGTCAGAGAGCTCTGGTGCCATAACAAACTACAAATCACAGGATTCCATAGCATGGAGACATGGCAGTTAAAGTGATGTCAAACTGCGTTATTTCTGCAGTGCAGATTTAGCAATTGAAGAGCTGTGTGCATCAGCACTGGAAAGGGACACTCACTTTTTCAAAAAAAGAAAAGTTATTTCCTAACTGAACCTTCCAGTAGGCAGGTCACTACTTTTGTTCATCATGCTGGCAACTTAAAAACAAAAATCTAAATGAGAATTCAGGGAGTGCTTATTCTAGAAGGAACTAAAGGGAAAGGGAAATTAAAACACAAACTTGACATCAAAAATTGGGTCTCTTTTCTGTCATGTCACTGAGAGGATCCAGTCAGCATCCAAGTGACCACAGAATATGCAGTAATCTAAATTGAGATGGCATTATTAGCTGGGAAGGACAGAAAATTCTGTTTCTCTAGCAGAACTGTGCTTTTTGCTTTGAATGCAGGGGAAATGCAGTGTCCATACAATGGAGGCATGGCCTTGAGGGATGAATCATAAGTGCACAATTGTTTCTCATAAAATGGTACTGTTTGTTCAAGTCCTGATAGAGGCCCAGAGTCACTTAGTTTGGATGCTTCATGGCTGACCAGTTGAGGTTCTCCTTCTTCCAAGGACACTCACAGGAATTGCAAGTACAGCCAGCCTTCCATAATCACAGGGTTTTTTTATCCATGGATTCAAGCATGCACCGTTAGAAAATATTTTTAAAATACATAAATTCCAAAAAGCAAACCTTGATTCCCCCCCCCCAACCCTTTATATAAGGAACACCATCTTACTATGCAAATGTATTTAATGGGACTTGAGCATCCACGGATTTTGCTATCCAAGGGAGGTCTGAGAACCAAACCCCAGCCAGATACAAAGAGCCCACTGTTGAAGAAACCAAATTGGGCATTCTTAACACCATCATAACCATTTCACCATGGCAACACTTAAGATTATTTTCCCCACATCCACATTGAAGGGGATCGATTTCAGAGATATCCTACCTCTTTTGGAACCACTCAAATATTTCGCCCCTTGTCACTTCTCTAAACCTTGCCAAAGTGAGCTTGGTAGCCCTTGTGAGAGGGAAAAAAACCATGAAATACTAAATATTTTATTTGGGCCTACTTATTCCTCTTTTGAAGTCTTTTGTTTAGCTTTGGACACAACATTTTAAGAAGGAGGTTGACAAGAGATTCTGGAGAGCTACAAAGATGCTAAAAGATCAAGTACACAAATCTTATGAGGAAAGGCCAAAGGAACCAAGTACATTTAGCTCTCAGCCGTGGTTTTCAAACTGTTGCGAAGATCTTTGGCGACACGCGGGGATTCCACAGAGATGTTCAGCATTTACTCAGCCAACAAATTGATGTAGAAAGAGTCCCTGGAGGCAGAAAGTATGGCATCCATTAACGTACAGGAAAAGATTGGGGGACAGGAATATATGCAGCAGTTGTCACATTTTTAGGAAATGTCAGAAGGAGTGGGAGCAATTGTCCATCCTGTCTACTACAGAACAGAGTAACAATAGCAATAAATGGGGAAATGACAGGGAGCAATATGCGCTCAGATGTTGATTATTAATGGCACACAGGGTGACCAGATGTCCTATCTGCAAAGGAGGAGAAGGCACTATTAAAATGTGGGACATTCAAGAAAAATGTAGGACATTACCAAATAAAAGCTACAAATATAAATTTACGATTCTTAGTCCTGCTCAGAATGGATATTTTGGAATTCCTCCTGGACATACGCCTGAAATGTAGGACATGTCCTGGAAAATGAGGATGTCTGGTCACCCTGGTGGCACAGGATCCTTCCAGATTCCTTTCTTCATATCTGTTTCATCATTATTGTATTGCCAGTTCTCAACTGTCTGTATTGTGTCACCATGAAAATGTGATTCTTCCTTAGCTCCCCATGTCTTTTGCTTTTGCAAGTGTATGCGTGGAACATTGCAAAAGTGTCTTGGGTATCTGACGGATAAGTGTTTGTGATGTCTTGTTGTTATTGTGTGCCTTCAAGTTGTTTCTGACTTACGGAGAGACCCCAAGGTGAACCTATCATGGCGTTTTCATGGCATGTTTTTTCAGAGGGGGTTTACCATTACCATCCTCTGAGACTGAGAGTGTGTGACTTGCACAAGGTCACCCAGTAAGTTTACATGGTTGAGCTGGGATCCTCTCATCCTGAAAGACATTTTTCACATTTGCCATTTTCCATATCAGCATCATTCTGTGACCTTCCTGAATTTTTTAAATAGTTTTTCAAAATCAGAGTTCTTCATCTCACAGTTTATTTTGTTTACCGTAAAATTACTTTCTCTTCTTGCTGCCACACTTTCCCCCTTTGTCTTCCTGTTACTTAAGTTGCTGATGAATTCACATTGCAAAACTAGTTTGGAGACAATTAACTCAGCGGGAGTGAGTGAGTGGAATTGTGCCCTTCCCTGTAGGCTCAGGCAAAAGCAAACCGACACAGCCTCTTCTCACTTGTCTCTTCTTCCTCATTAATAACTATAGCCATCTTGACCACACTCTGCTGTTGCTTGGCCTCACTTGGCGTGGTTTTCATCTGTGAAATATAGAGTAGTCTATTATCATGGCTTCCCCTATAACAGGGGTAGGCAACCTTTTTGAGCCAGGGCCCAGGTTGCTGTCCCTCAGACAACTGGGGGGCCGAACTCAAAATGGTGCCCAGAGTGGCGCGGAAGCTGCGGCAAGGGCGGCAATCGCCGGCAGGACTGGGCTGGGGCCAGTCCCAAGGCCTCGCTGGGCCGGATCCGGCCCGCAGGCCATAGGTTGCCAACCGCTGCCCTATAAGAACACTCAAAATATTTTGCAGACATTCCTAGACCTTACAGAGCATTACATTGTTCCCTGTAAGAGCACTGTCACTATCCCAAACTTATACAATAACCCACTCTTTAATTACAATCATTGTAAGTGGAAATTGGGTGAGTAACTAGATAATTAATTTGCATGAGCTGAACAGATATGGACAAAATGGGTAATTGCAATTGGAAAAAAGTTAAACACCCATTTGCTCTACAACATGGGTATACCATTCACATTAATTTTGGACAAAGGTTTGAAACTGGCCAAATTTTCTGAAATCTGAATATTCTGAAATAGATAATAAAAGATTGGTTTTAAGCCACTAAAAGTATTAAATTGCTGAAGTCTTTGTAAGATATAAAACTAGGCACCTCCAGCAGCATCCATCAATGTGAAAAATGGTATGAAGTCCTCATATTAGGAGAACATTAATTTGAGTTTTCACAAGCAGCCTGCATTAATAACTTAAGAACTGCACTGCTCCCTCAAAATGTATTGCAGCTCTAAAAACATAATGGATCAGACCAAATGTCTACTTTGTCCAGCATTTTGTTCCCACTGTGGATGACCAGGTGGCTACAGACAGACCACAAATGGGAAAGGAGAACAGTAGCATCCTTTTGGTATTCAGAGGCTGCCTGGGACATGGGTGGTAATATACAGTCAGTCCTCTGTATCCATGGGTTCAAGTATCCATGACTTGAAAATATTTTAAAAATATGTAAATTCCAAAAAGCAAGCCCTGATGTTGCCATTTTACATAAGGAACACCATTTTACTGTTCCATGGCATTTCATGGGACTTGAGCATTCACAGATCTTGCTATTCACAGGGGATTCTGGACCCAAACCACAACAGATACCCAGGGCCCACTGTCCAGCCACTATAATTCATAGCCAATAATAGACTTAATCCTCCATGAATTTGTCTATTCCTCTTTTAAAGCCATTACATCTTGTTGTAGAAAAGTTCCATTAAGTGTTGTGGGAAAGAGTTGTCTACCTTTATGTTTCATAGTATGAGGCTAGTATGAGAGAGGAGGGGGAAGGAAGTTTCCCTATCCACCTTCTCTGCAGGATGCATAATTTTTATTCCCTTCTATTGATTAGATGAGAGCCAGTGTGATGTAGTGGTTTGGATGTTGGTAGATTAGGTTTCGAATCCCTACTCACTCATGGAAACCTTGGGCAAGTCCCACTTTTCAGACTCAGAGGAAGACATGACAAACCTCTTCTGAACAAACCTTGCCAACAAAACACCATGAAAGGTTCACGTTAGGGGCGTCATAAGTCAGAAACAACTTGAAAGTATACAACAACAGCAACTACCTTGGACTAGATTCTCCTTCCAGCTCTGTGATTTTATGATTCTATTATTATGCCTCCTCTTGTTCCGCATTGTTCTAATCTAGAAAGGTGTAACAGTTTTTCAGAGGATGATTGGTGAAAATGGAGGCCAGTGGTTTTAGAAGTGCAATTTCTGTGGAAATGAACTACGAGTTGTGTAGGATGGTTCTGAAAGTCTGTGGTATCTTCTTATGAATTCCTTACTTTTTCCTCTTTCTCCTTTCTCCTTCCCTCTAATTCTTTCACAGATTCCAAGCAAAACGGTGATGCTGCAAATGCAGCATTGGCCAATGAGGACTGTCCTACCATTGACCAGGCCCTGTCACCTGAAGAGAAGTCACCTGTCACGCCTGGTGGCCGGGAGCGCTACAACCGTGACCGAGCCTGTTTTCTCCTCTCTACAGGGGACTTTGGACAATCGCCCGATGGGAACATCCGAAAAGGTACATACATTCACATCATTTTCCCCACTGTATGCAAAAAAACCTCTGTAACTGTAACTAAATGTGTAGGGCAACTGTATGGCAACTTTCACCCTCACCATCTCATCACCAACACCACCAACACCATAATCCTTGCCATAACAAAAACTAGAGTTGCCACATTTCTGAGGTTTTTTGTTGTTGTTAAAAATGCTGATGATCAAGCTGTGGGAAAATGGATGCTTTGGAATAAGATCAGGGCAGATCAAAATGGGATAGATGGTGTCCTAGCAACCAGAGGTCTCCTATTTGCCCACTTTGCCTCCCTAGCAACATCCCACATTGGTCAAGGAACTGAACGCTCTGGTGCCTGAGTAATTGCTCTACCTTTGAGCAATTTCAGTTCAAAGTGGCAAGAGGGAAAAGTATGCTCTCCACCCCAGCTTTTCCAGTTCTTCCCCCACTATTGTCACCACCGCTTAGATCGCCAGTTCAACCATGTTGTGTTTCCTATGTGCACTCGCTATAGGTATGCTGCTTTCTGGATCTTGTCTTCCATCAGTCTCCCTCATTGCACCACCTTTTCCTCATATATGTATCATTCTGTCCCACACCGTTCAGCTGTAGTTGCGTTTCATATTTCTGAGACTGTATTTTGAGAAAAGCTAAAGCGAGAAGCAGAGGTCAGAGGAAGGAGACTTAATTTGTAGTCATTATGAAGGCAAGGAATTTGTAATAAAATGTTAGAAATCTCTCCCATCCCACCCCAACTTGCAGTTAGAGCTGGCTTAAGACATTTTCCTGGTTCCCTCCATGTTAAATTACATAGTATTTAAAGAAAGACATGCTGTATTAATATGTAAGGCACAAGATCCCACAAGTATTACTCTCCCTCCCCAGATGTAGAAATCTAGAATGTAGAAAGGGCTCCTGTGCTTTAATGGCGGTGTAGAAGAGGGAATTTCAGCAGGTGTTGCTTGTCATACAAGCAGGTAACAAGCAACATCTGCTGAAAATCCCTCTTCTACCATTAAAGGCACAGAAGTCCTCTCCAGTTTTCACTCTAGTAACCCTAAAAGTTAAAAAATAGCTATCAGTTTCTGCCCTTTCATGACACTCAACATTTGCGGACTCCAGTGGCTGCCTCACTTTTTAAGTGGTAGTATCCATTTTAATTGCTGTGAATAGAAAAAGTGAGTCTTGGGCCCACAACTGACCGGACTTCATCTTTACTCACCTAACAGAAACAGGAAAATAAATATTTAGCACTCGTGTGGAAAACACACATATGTCCCTTAGAACATATGTGTGGGTGAGTCTTGGCGCATACAGTAATAAGGAGCAGTCTAGCATATGAAACTTCTTCCTCTATCACTTGAAAGCTGCTTTTGCACCAGGCCTTTCTAGCTGTCAAATAGTAAGAATCTGTCAGGTTAGTTTTTTTTAAAATAAATTTCAAATCCAGAACCAGAAACTGATTTTTTTTTAAAACAAGAGACTGGAAGAACACTAGTTTTGGAAGTCACAATCAATTAATGTCATTTATTAATCAACCAATGGGTTCTCACAATCATTGACATATATTAAAAACAGCACTCAAAAGCTTTACATTTTTTAAAAAATTACCTTGACTGTATGAACAAAAATAAATGTGAAACCTTATTATAGGTAGATGTTTTTTTTTACTGTGATTCAGGGCAGTAGTTAACATGAAGGTTCTTAAAATTTTAAGATTTGTACTTTAAATATTCTGCCATCACCAGTGAGAGCCAGTGTGGCTTAGTGGTTTGAGTGTTGGACTGCAACTCTGGAGACTAGGGTTCAATTTCCAGCTCAGCCATGAAACCCACTTGGGCAAGTCACACTCTTGCAGGCTCAAGGGAAGGCAATGGCAAACCTCCTCCAAACAACTCTTACCAAGAAAACCCAATGATAAAGTTCACCTTAGGGTTGCCATAAGTCAGAAGTGACTTGAAGGCAAACAACATATACCGTCACCAATAAATCTAATTTTAGTGTTTCCAGAAATCCATTAGTATTTCTTATAGGGCTTGGTATCTCTTGCTTTCCACTTATTCATTTGTATTCCTCTGTTCTAAATTAGGAGAGAGCCAATCTTAGTTTTGCCCATCTCACTGTGGAAAGGTATCAGAGAACATGATCCCTCTGGACAGGGATCATCAGCAGCATGCCCATGCATTTTATAACTGCTGGTCGAGCATCTGTCGGAAGCTGATCTTAGCAGCAGGCAGCCTCTTGAACAGGGACAAGGTTGTGCCTGTCACAGCGGGCGAACAGGAGGAAGCAGCAAATGAAAGCTGACGAGGTATTTACTTCCACCGAGGGAGAGAACATGACAGATGTTCGAGGTGTTAACGCAGCAGGGAGAATCGGCAAGAAGTGGGCAAGTCGCAATACGGGGAGCTCAGGGGAGAAATGGCTTGTCGACTTGCTGCTTGTCATTAGGCCCAGATCTTGAGAATTGAGTTTCTGGTCCACGGATTTTCGGATATAAAATAAGTTTAGGCCTAGGTGTGAGATGACTTTATTGAGCTGACTTGTGTTGGCATAACTGTAGCAGCATGCAAACTTTTGAAATGCTCAGAAATCATCAAGCAGAATTCAGCTCTTGTTATCCAGTTTTTGAAAAATCTTGTTTGTTGACTAATCAAATAGCTTTTAATTGATTAGTTAATCGGTTATAATTTCCAAAATCAGTTTTCATATGTGTAAAAAGAATAGCTTTGAAGAAAGAAAGGATAATTCCTTTAGTTTTAGATGTTGAGTTTATACACCTGACTGAGAAGACACTGGCTTATAAGAAGCAGTTTCTTTTGTGTGCAAGTAAAGTATCAATGCCTTTTCTGATGGTAACTTCCATCTCCAGTTTTATAGTAAAATTACGACTTTAAAAAAAAATTTGTCCAGTTAATTGAGGATCCCCTAGCATGGCAATCTGTTAATCAGATTGATTTATCCATTAGAGATCAAAATTCTGCAGGTTTTTAAGGTGAGCACAATATATTTTGAATCGAGTTCTTTCTCAAACCGTCAATTTTAGCATATCTTCCAAATGTCCCAGGCTGGCAAGGACAGTCCTGGTTAATTCTCCGTAGTCACACTTTTCAGCTATGTTTAAAATTTTCCAGTTTCCCTCTCCTTCTCCCACTTTCCTTCTTCATCTTTAGCTCACTTCAGTTGCTGCAAATTGAGTTCAACGTGAAAAATTAGTTTGCACTCAGTTAACTCAGCACTTGAAGGGGAGAGGAGAAGGAGGGGCAGAATCCTGATCTTCCCAGCAGGCTCAAGCAAAAGCAAACTGCTGCAGCTTCTCCTAGCTTGTGTATTCTTCCTCATTAATAACCTTTGCCATCTTGACTCCACGCTGATGCTGCTTGGCCACATGCCAAGTCCTGGTTTTCATCTGTGAAATAATGGAAGGTATGCTCTCATCCTACTGTCCTCACACTGCTGTAGAATTATCCTGAGTCTCTGTGTTATGTAAAATTGTATGAGAACCTATTACCAACAGGTGCAGGATTTTCTAGCTGTTCAATTAGGAAACAAGCCTGGGTACAACCAGACCCCTTGACCTAATAGTGACTGTGTGAAGAGCACGGCTGTGTAAAGAGTCCAAGATTAAAGGAATCTTAGCTGATTAACCATATGCTTTGTAGTAGTATAATAATCTAGATTTGCATAAATTTGAATATGTGTAGTTCTGAAGCAAAAGCATACTTTGCTTGTAGATGTTTGTGTCAAAGCAGGTATAATCTTATAAGGGAGAAGGGGGAAATACCTCTATCCAGATGGCACCTGCCATCTGCAGTTTTATAAATACTTGCTTTATACAGGCTGAGTCTCCCTTATCCGAAATGCTTGGGACCAGAAGTGTTTTGGATTTGGAATTTTTTGTTTATCTTGGAATATTTGCACATCCATAATGAGACATTCTGGAGATGGGACCCAAGTCTAAACATTAAATTTGTTTATGTTTCATATACACTTTATATACATAGCCTGAAGGTAATTTTATATGCTATTTTTAATAATTCTGTGCTTGAAACAAGGTGTGTGTATTTTAAACCATCAGAAAGCATTGGGTGACCTTGGGCAGGTCCCTCTCTTTCTGCTTCAGAAGAAGGCAAGAGCAAACCTTCTCTGAATAAATCCCACCAAGAAAAACCTGTGATAGGGTTGTCATAAGTTGAAAATGACTAGGAGGCACATAACAACAACAGCAACAACGTTGGTCAAATCCGACTGCCTCAACTACAAAGGAAGGCAGTGCCAAACCTCCTCTGAATATACCTTGCCAAGAAAACCCTATGATAGGGTCAACATAAGTCACACTCAACTTGAAGGCACATAACAAGATAGTCATGCTGCTAATTAACAGCTTGGCTTAGCAAGGAACATGGGACTAATTTGTTATAGGTAGAAATGAGCAAGTGGAAGTTTTGTGATATAAAAATAAGTATGATCAGTGGCTAACAGTTGCAAATGAATTTGCTCTAAAAAGGCAGCTATAGAGGACTGATTCAAAAATTGGCATCGCCTAACTAGCAGTCCAATTATGCAGTCCTATATGGCCACTTATCAAGGAGTATGATCCATCATTACCAGCTAGGATGGTCCCAGTGGGAACTGTAATCCAACACATCTGGAGGGCAACAGGTAAGAAAGTCTGGGCTGCTGTAAATGATGAGTGGGAAATAAAATATTTATCTCATTCTACAGAGTTTTGCAGCAGAAGCAGCTCTTCTTACTCTTACTTGAAATATTTTCCCTGTTGAGGTGTTGAAGTGAAGTCCATGCATCTGAGGAAGTAGACCAAGGCCCTATATGTATAGGCCAGGATACACTGGGGGCAGCCTGGCTTATGCTGGCCCCACAGCTGCCCTGACATGCCCCTGCATCACAGCAGCTGTCTGCATGCGTGTCCCATTGAGCCACCTGGCACATGCACCAACACCATGGATCATTCACCTCTGAGGTCAGAACAAGGCACCCAGTGATAGTAACATGACTGGGTGTCTCTTTCTGAGCTCAGAAGCAAGCAACCCATAGCAGTGAATGTGCAGACAGCTCAGAGGAGCACCCATCCAGACAGCCACCATGGCATGAGAATGGAGGAAAGGTATTTTAAAAGTGTTATATTCCAGTTCTGGTGCAAAACATGCCAGATATTGTCTGGATTGCTCACACCAGAACAGGGGTTGTTTGGAGATGTGTCATCTGAACAGTGCAACACCAGAACAAAGGGAAAATTAGCCTTTTGACCCATGCAATCAGGTCCCAGGTCCATGAAAGCTTCTGCTACACTTTCTTTTGCTCAGTTAGTCTCAAAGGTCTCTTTGTATAATTGGCTTAAACATTACACTTCACATATTGGTTTATACACTGTCCCTGTGCACGGTGTTAAAGCTGATATACAATGTCACAAATAACTTAAAAGTGTTCTGTGTAATAGTTGAAAGTTCAGGAGCTTTGTTCTCCTTTGCTTCTTCCTGTATTGACCATGATTTGATCTTCTAGTTGCTTAGTCCAAAGACTGGGAAAAGTTACTTTTTCCACAGTCCTGTAGTCAGCATGGTCAGTGTTCATACTAGCTGGAAGTTTCTGGGAGGTATAGATCAAATAAGTGACTTTTCTAAACTGTGAAAGTAGGGTGTCATACTGATGCTCATCTGTCAGGGGGAATATTACACTAACCCCTTGGCCTCATGGTGTATGTGTGCACTGTAGAAAAATTCTACCTTTCTTCTTTTTGGGTTTTAACTGCATTTTCCTTTCTTGGTCCTCCAAGCAAACATAAAGAAGCAGACAGGAGAGATTCCTCCCTTTCCCAGCCTCTTTGCCGCTCTTAGGTCTCTCTCTTTGTGGTCCCAGAGATCCCCCACTGCATTCTGGGATGTCACCTGGGAACCCATGTGTAGGCAGAAATGTCTTTGGCAAGATGCCACAAGCAGTTTTACCACCAGATTAAGAAGATGTCTGGACAAGCATGAATAAAGTGATGAGGCAATTGAAATACCACACAGTATTTTACCACATCGCAACTTCAGGATAAACATAATTCACAAAGAAACCGATTTAAGGCCACAATGCATGCATCACATGGAGAGATCACCTATTCAATCATATGAGGCTTCTTCAGAATAAATAGATTTGAGACTGTTGAACAAGTGAGGGAAACAAAAGGTTAGTAGGGGAGAATAGCTATAGTTTACATTTGTTCTTGCAGAAAGCCTTTGAGTTGTTTCCAACTTATCGCTAACTAATTGTAGGGTTTTCTTAGTAAGATTTGTTCAGAGGGGGTTTGCCATTGCCTTCCTCTGAGGCTGAGAGAGTGAGACTCACCCAAGGTCACTCAGAGGGTTTTCATGGGTGGATGGGGATTCAAACCCCACTCTCCCAGAGTCCTAGTTTGACACTCAAACCACTACCCTGCACTGACTCTCATGCTATTTATGTACAGTTGCTAATTAATCCATATGTATGTAGATTAAAAATAGGGTTGATGGAAAGAGAGAAACTATTGCTGATGCTTATTAATTGAAGTACAAAGAATGTTGTGGCACCCTAGAGACGATCTGGTTTACTGTGGCAATAGCTTATTTCATCAGATGAGTTTAATGAGGTAGGCTGAGGGTTTTCAAATGTCTTGCCTTGAAGGAACCCTTTCCACATTGACTGCAGAGCCTTTGTGCATTGCAGTTGTTGATGATTCCAGGCAGAGCTTAGAGGAATTACTTCTTTGGACTATATATTCTGCAATCCTCGAATCTGTGTACTCAATAGCCATGCTGGCTGCAGGATTCTGAGAGTTGTATTCCAAAATAGTTATTTTTCCCAACTCTGATTCAAGGGTGTATTTAATAATACCGTATACTCCTATTGCCCCTTTTTAACAAGCAGAATCCTTATAGTTGGCTACTCGTACCCAGTAGATCACTGTACCCCCTTTCTTATGCTTTAGTGGGGATGTTTTCTTAACATTTTGTTAGCAATGAGTTCCCAGTGTTGACATTCTTCATGGAGTTGCTCCTTCACTAGGAAATCTACCTTTATGAACAGAGCTCATGGTAGGTGTATCTTGTCTCAAATGCACAGCTTGGAAAGGAGACTTGTTGGGACTTCAGCTCCCAGAATCTTTCAAATGTCTGGGACATTCTGGGGGTTGTAATCCCAAAAGTTGATTTTCCAAGCATGGCTCAAATGTACATGAATAGAAATGTACTGATTTATTTATTAACATTTTATCCCATATCTGATGATCACAGGGCAGTGTACAATAACATCAATTTAAGATAATAAATAATAACAATTTTAAAAGACTACAAATATGTCAGATTATCTATAACTGAATGCCTGTGCATGAACACCAAAAGCACTGTGCATCAAACAGATGGCCAATTTCAGGCACTGCAATTATGTTAAGGGAGATTTTGAACTGTGATATTTTATTATTTCATGTGTTTCAAATATATTTCTAACCAAAAGAACACATACACTTTTGGCTTATCCTTGGCGCATAGGCTAATACAGGATAAAAGCAAATAACAAGAGTTGGAGAACCGGTTGGTAGCTCTCTTGGATTCCAGTTCCCATCAGTCCATGCTAGCCCGCCCAAGGATGAGGAATGATGGAATAGTAAATACATTGATAGTTTAATAGCTGCAGATACCCCTTCCATGGAATAGGAGTTCAATCAATATGTAATAGAGGAAGGGCTCTTGAATATTGGGTTGGCAGGTTTTGAAAACCACAGTAAGGGACCATCAGAGTTTATGAGGTACAAGGGTGACAATTAGAAAGAAGTGATAATAAAATTTACCAATCTTTCAGATGATGTAGGACATTTGCTTAAAACTGGAAACCCATTGACTGAGTTCTTGTTTGATCTGGCATTAAGAACCAAGTGGACCATCAAGTTACAAAGTAGGCTATCAGTTGTTACTGTGTGCATTTTCTCTTTCCTTAATGAACCATAGCCAGCAATTAGCAAATGACTGGCTGGCCAACACAGAGAAATGCTCATTTGGAAGCCTCACAATCTTATTGCCAGCCAGCACAAGGCTGGCCAGAACATGTGATAAAAGCCTAGTGAAGGTCCACCTTATGTTTGGTGAGAGAAGAGCCTCTCGTGAGAGATCTAGGCTCCCACAAGATCTCAGACCCTACAGGAAACCTCAAACATATGGAAATGTCATGATGACAGGCCAGCAGCCATTTTAGAATCATAGAATCGTAGAGGTAAAAGAGACCACAAGGGTCATCCAGTTCAACCCCCCTGCCATGCAGGAACTCACAATCAAAGCAGTCCTGTCAGATGCTCATCCAGCCTTTGTTTAAAGACCTCTAAGAAGGAGAGTCCGAGGCAATGTGTTCCGCTGTCAAACCACTCTTACTGTCAGGACATTCTTCCTAATGTTTAGGTGGAATCTTTTCCTGTAATTTGCATCCATTGCTCAGTGTCCTGTTCCCTGGAGCAGCAGAAAACAAGCTTGCTCCATCCTCAACATGACATCCCTTCAAATGTTTAAACAGGGCTATCATATCACCTCTTAACCTTTTCTTCTCCAGGCTAAACATACCCAACTCCCTAAATTGCTCCTCATAGGGCATGGTTAACCTTCTTCTTATCTGTATATACTTATTAAGCCATAAGTGTGTGCATATTTGCTTGCATATACTTATTCACATATGCATATGAGAGTTATGGAAAGACCATTGTTTATTTTCATATTCATAGTAATTAATCCTAAAGCATGCTGATTTTTTAAAGACACATTGGATTTAAGACTGCTGCTCTTTTTTCAAGGTTTGAATCAAGATAAATCCATAGAATTTGAGTGCAAAACTAGTGTTCGCTCCTGAAAAATGTAACAAGATGATAAAGATGGGTGGCTGAGCATGTGCAGACTTATTCCTCTGTATCACCGAATAACAACAGCTTGTTGTTATACATTTAAGCTTAAAGTACACTACTTCCAGAACCGATAATGGAGGATCCTGGACTGGCTTGTGCCCTAACACCTCTTAGAAATTAAGCATGCCATGTATCTTAATACAAATGTATGCAAATCAAAATGAGAAATAGGCCATTGATGATTTGCATATGATTGTTAATCCAGATGTATGCAAATGGAAATTTCCTATTACCTAGGACTAAGGGTTTGTGGGGAAAAAGTTAAAACTCTCTAGAGAGTGAAGGAAACCAAGCCAAAGGCTGCTGAATTAACCATTATGCTAACCAGTAAGCTAAGGAGTGTGGTGCCCCATTGGCATATAATATGGAATATTAAAAATGTTTTAAAGGGTATTTATTTATCATGCAATGAGGAGATGGAATGGTCTGTCCTGCCCTTTGCACTAGTCTCCTACCATATTCCCTGCAGGTCAGAACATAATGGATATTTCCACATTGGGATGAGGGAAGCTGTGTTCCCAGCTGGTGGAAAATGTAGGACACTGGTAGTCTGGCCAGCACAGAGAGACTGCAGTGTACCATCTGCACCACAGAAAGAAATGTTGGGCAAGATGAGGCTGATTGAAATGAAGGAAGGTTTTCTTTGTTTCCAGGCTGACACTTTCTCTGCTCAGTGCTGCAGATCTCCGTTGCTGGATCTGTGGTGGAATTCTCACCTGCCAAACAGGAGGTCTGCATTTGATTCCTGATGAATGGAGATGAATGGAGACTGCATCTTCACTGCAGGAATAATGCTGTTTGACACTGCTTTAACTGCAATGGCTCAATGCTATGGAATAATGGATTTGTAGTTCTTTTGGTACCAGAGCTCTCAGACAGAGAAGGCTACATATTTCACAAAAGTGCAGATCTCAGAATCCCGTAGCATTGGCCCATGGCAATTAAAGCAGGGTCAAACTGCATTATTTCTGTAATGCAGCTGCATCTCAGGTTGCTTTTTAGGGAAAACGAGCCACAGTGGCAGAACTAGTCAAAAAAGTTTAGTGGAAGGTTTGCATGAACCTGGTACCAGATTTACATGATGAAATCTTCCTGTTTAAAAAACAAGAGTTTGACAAAGGTCTAAAACACACTAAAGAAATAAACCCATTTTGAGACTGCTTTAACTGCACTTATCAATGCTAGGGAATTCTGGGAACTGTGATTTTGGGAGACATTTAGCCTTCTCTGTCAGAGAGCTCTGGTGCCACAATAAACTACAATTCCCAGGATTTCCTAACTCTGAGCCAGGGCAGTTAAAGCAGTCTCAAATTGGATTATTTCTGCAGTGCATTTTGAATCAAAGTTATTTTTTTGACATGCAACTACTGGAACACCAGAGCACAATGGGAGCATCTGATGCACATCAGAACTGCCCAGTGTGCCTCAGAGCACTCTTGCTGGCATCCAGATGTGCATTTTCACAATTCACTAACAGTTTAATTGCATTTCTGAAAATAGGTACTGATTGGTAAAGTTATAAAACACATACTGAGATGTATTATTTTGGACAGGGATATTTTTTTAAAAATCTATTTTAAATTTATTTTAGCTCAGATCTCCACATGAGCTTCACTATCACACAAAACCAGAAGCCTAGTTTTGTTGGTGGTCTCTGAAATTTTTTTTTTTAATACTGATGATGGATGAAATCTTGGAATTTTGATAGAGGATGGGTTCATGTGGCTTCTTAGCCAAATGGTTTTTACCTTTTTTTAATTTGCAGCCCCAAACTTGGAGACCCATGCCCCTGCAAACACAATTTCCCTTTAAACCAAGTCAATGGAACCCCATGTGCCTTGGTTTCTTTTTAATATAGGTTGGTAGGGAAATATTATTTTTTTAAAAAACCAGAAGTAGATTTCCAGCCACTTTCAGTTTTGATGGGAGGATTTGGTAAATCCTGAGATTGGTCTGTGCTCTGTATGGAAAACTGGTCCTAGAACTTTCAAAGTTGTCCACCACGGAGTTAGGATTTTTTAATTTTATTTTAAATATTACATTTATATCCTACATTCCCACAGAAGGCAGCATAGACTGTCATACCACTTTATCCTCATTGTAATCCTTTGAAGTAGATTATGTTACACAGTGTTATCCAGCAAACTTCATGATTAAGTGCACATTTGAACCCAGTCCTAATCATTGCAACATGCAAGTTTACTTTTCACAAGGACAACTAGTGAGTTAAGATGTAATGTACCAAAAGAAGAGAGTCAGGTCACCCTGAGTCCATATTCATCAACTGTCCTGATTCGACAGGGACAATCCCAGTTGATCCTCTTGTCATCCAATGCTTTCAACTGCTATTAAAA
This sequence comes from Sceloporus undulatus, assembly GCF_019175285.1. Lineage (NCBI taxonomy): Eukaryota > Metazoa > Chordata > Lepidosauria > Squamata > Phrynosomatidae > Sceloporus > Sceloporus undulatus. The sequence goes on from NC_056527.1 coordinate 103,868,984, forward strand.
TACTGTATTCCAATTTCTCTCTCCTTCTTCCACTTTGCCCTTTTACTCTCAGCTTAAACATCAGGTGCCACAAATTGAGTTCAAAGTGCAAAAGTGGTTTGCAGTTATTTCTCTCAGCAGGAAGGAGAGGAAATGAGGAAACAGGATCTTTCCCTTCCCAGTAGGCCCAGGCAAAAGCAAACTGCTTCAGTCTGATAACTTTTGCCGTCTTGACCACACTCTGATGTTGCTTGGCCACACACATCCCATTTTCCATCTGTGAAATTATGGAAGGTATGTGAGTCCTGATTTCAATGTGCGGAGGAGGGCGGTTGGGGTGGGTGGGTGGTCTTCATGGCTATGCCTTCCTCTGCGTCATCACATGCCCATCCTCAGTGCCTCCTCCTCACATCACCTCTGTCTGTTTCTCCTACCCCCACCCCCTTTTCATCTCCATCCATTACTCCCACCCGATCCCTCCTTTTACTCCACTGCCCACCACACCCGGGCCCCATAGGCGCCCGACGCCTGCCGCAGCCAGCATCAGACTCCTCTGCCACATCCTGGTACCTGCATGACTACAATGCCAACGCGGCCCCCTGGAAGCATGAGTAGGATGCCTGGAATGCAGGGAAATGGTAAGTAGGTGCCCTGTGTCACTCCCTCCACCCTCATCCCCCATTTTCCATTCTTGCAATTCAGTCCTGTTTGTTGCTTGACCTCTGTGCAAATGTCGCCACCACTGTTGCAGCTCCTGCCGTCAGCATCTAGACTTGCAAACTTAATTTCTGGTAGTGTTCCTGTAAAGGCTAGCTGAGAGTAGGTACGGGCCAATATGTCCTATTATTTTTATTTATCTATTTATTTATAGTTTGTTTAGCAGCATCAATTTCACTGAAGATGCCAGCCACAGATGCTGGCAAAATGTCAGGAAGAAAATCTTCTAGAACATGGCCACATAGCCCGAAAAACCCACAAAAAACTATCCTGAATTGTCTTTGAATAAACCTTATTAAGGGGAGAGAGAAATTTTCGCATTAACCACTCCCCCCATGCCTTTTTCTGTAAGCTAAATTGCCATTGAAGATCAGAGTGAGCTATGCCTCTGTCATGAAAGTAAAACAATGCAAAGCAAAGTCCTGGCTTCCAAAGTCAAAACACTTTCCATACACACTTTCCATAGGTCAGTGTTATTCCTTACTAGAGTGTACATCCAACATGTTATTATACTCACTGCCCATTTCCTGAAACTGTAAAGGGCTTAATTTCCATTTGGTGGGAGAGCACTGTAGATGTATAAGTTGCAGGGCTTATTTTCTTTTTGACAAATATATAAGCCAGGCATTAGTGGAACCAAGGGGAGACTGCTGTAGCCAGCAGATTGGACCTTCGCCTTGGCCCATTTCTGCTACTTCAGCTGTGATTCATTTAAACACACTGCTTCCCCTCTTTCTCAGGAACGATGTTAACTTCTTCAGGGTCCAATGGATCTCTTTTTGAAAAGCATAGAGAGATCCACTGCCTGCCAAGAGGCCACATCCTGAGTGTTTTCTTCCATGGATGAAACATCCACCAGCCCTCCTGGACTATTAACCACCAATGCATAACAATATAATGCTGATACCAACCTGTGGCAGCGTCCACATCAGTAGTGTGGCGAATCTGCTCCAGTATTTAGTCCATACTTTAAGGGAGGATCTTCTTGAATAGTTTCATCACATTAGATAACTCTTATAAAGTTTGGATTAAAATCTGGGCTAGACTCACCTTCTGACTGATAATCAGGTGTCACTGTTAGGCCAAACGTGTTTTCATGCTTTTAGACCGGGGAAGGGCGACTGAATTGAAAGTCTGAATTGGCTCCCCAAATAACTTTGGAGGCCTGCCATGCTTCACCTGTAAAAACATTTCAACTTTTCTGGGGATGAATCTTTGGGGGCCAGAAATGAACTCCCAATATAACATTAACTCCCCACCCCACACTTTTATGGACACGCTAAAGATTATTTTTTAAAAAACTAGAAAGTCAACTTGGCTTTATTTCCTAAATGAAAAAAACCCAACCTCTCTTGGCCTTAAAATATGCTTCCCCACCCTTATGCCCCTAAAACAAGATACCTGGTGAAATTGACTCTCACAGCTCCTAGATGACATGAGGAGGCTTTTAAAAAATTGAATGCTAAATCTGGGGGGATGCACTTTCCTTACCTCTGTTCTAGAGAGAGGGACATCTATTGCAAACAATTATAATGTACTTTGCAGGCTTTTCTTACAGATTTCATGGGTTTTCTCTGATTAGAAAATAAGAAGGCTGGGGGGGGGGGGAGAATGAAGGGAAAGCATAGGAGGGCTGCAAATGGAAGATAACTAGAGTTGCCAGTTCTGCATCATCCTGGACCCTGAGGTTTAGGGGTAGAAACCTGAGACCAGGATGGCCTTTGGTGATGCCATTAAGCATTATGCCATATGTACCAATTATAGTTGATCATAGCTTGTCATTCAAACACATACACACAGAGAGAATATATTTTTGTGTTTGGAAATTAAAACAGAAATCTTAGCCAATGGGGCTGTTTCTAGATCAAGGTAAAATGAAGGGATTTTTCCTTCCCACTAGAAGACATGATAAGAAATGTTTAATCTAGTATACTGCTTCTAGCCAGAAAGTGGATGCAGAAGAGGATCAAGCCCTAGTGTCACAAGGACTGGGAGGGGAGGAGGAAGCTAACCAAGTAAATACATAGATCACCTGCAGAGTCTTTGCAAGTTGCATCAACAAATAAATTAGGTTTTGCCGGTCATAGCAAGCAGCTGCTCTCCTAAGTGTGCTGGAGATTTGCAAATAACCCTTTTCCCATGCCTAGAGATGAGCCTCTAAAAACTGGAGAATTTGCACCTTCATGAGATTATTCACAAAAACTGGAAACTCTGGGCCAGTCCCTGAGAGTTTGCTTTTCTAAAACATCATCTAGATCCCATGCAGACATCAGTGAGTGAGGCATTCCAAAGTCATTCCAAAACCAAAAATGCTATCTGGGAGTATAGTTTAGAAACTTACTCCTCCCTCTTAATCATTGTAGAGTTGTGAGACATAACAGAGTCATGATCACAAAGAAGGCATGGTGCTTAAAACTTAAATCTTGACAGTGTGGGAACCTTCAAAGGAAGGGAAGAGGAAAAGGAGAGTTAATGGCAAGGAAGGGATGAAAGTGAAAATGTGTAGATATATATTCCCAAGCCAGCCATTTGAACGTATACATCAGTTGTGGAGTTGAATGGGACATTCCACAGCAGGTGAACAGGACTACAGCTTTCTTTTAAGTTAGGAATGAGAACAAAAAGGTTAAACCAAGTCCCTCCCAAAACAGTTCTTCAGTTGCTCCAGATTCTAGCTGCTTTGGAGGGGTGATTGCTCTTCATTTCTATTCATCTCCCCAACTTTCATACCTATAGGCACATACATACCCTCACAACACTCCTGCCCACCTGCTCTCCCAAGTGTCCCATGTGCTTGTGGCTTTATTTCATTATTATCTGTTTTCATTTTCAGGGCAAATATTGCGCCTGTCCACGGAAGGGAACACGATGAGGGGCCCCCATAGTTCTGGATTTGAGATGTGGCGGGAGGGAATGAAGGGGGAATTGTGTTCCAAAGTGCACAGTGAGGAGAGGAATATTGCTGAGAGGATGGAACATCAACATCGATGAAAGAGTAAATAAATAGGGATGGTGTGAGGTGAGGAATTGAGATGCCATTGAAGAGGGGTTGATTTGCTTTAATAGTAGATACATGCACAGAACTAGGGCAGAAGCACAGGGCAGGAGAACTGAGACATAGGAATAGATTATTCTTAGCACATGGGTTAAGCACAAGGTAGGGAGATGGGCGCCCCTCGTGTTCTCCCCAGAGATGGGCTGCACCAATATTTGATTCCAATTAATGCCCCATTTCATACGTCTTGTAGGGTCCACCCTGTATTCTCGTAACGCCCCGACTGCGTGAGCCAGGTATGTAATTTGCTCCACACACCACAGCCTACTTGTTATGCTCCCCCGGGGGGACATTTCTTTTATTTTTCACAGCAAGGCGGTGATAGACGTTTGGATGAGGCTGACATCTCTGTGGCCACATCCCAGCGTCTCATGCATGGGGATAGGAGCAGGGAAGGGAGGAGCAATAAAAGTGATTTATTTTGTAATTAATGCCTCCCAGTTACTAGCCTGTCTGATTTCTTGTGTTGTACTAACCATTTGCAGCCTGAAAGGAAAAAATGCATCTGCTTATACAAGGGTCTTATATATAGTTGCTTGGATGTCATTCTTAACTGACCAGAGGTGCTCAGATGAGCAACTACTTAGAAGCCCACCTAAGATGTTTCCTGGGATTGGCTACATGGTCTTCCATCCTCACCACTTCAGTGCTCACTTAAACTGATGGGTTACTCCCCAAAACAAAACACCAGTTCAAATTCGGCGAGCGCATAGCTCTCCCCATTTGCACATTCCAGTTTTCCTCAGTATTCAAAGAAGTCACAACTGCCACTTTCCCAGTTCAAATTACTTTGGATACACAATCGAAACCTATGCACCTCAGCTCTTTGTACTTGTAAAGTCTCTTGCAAATACACAGTAGGTAAAGGTGCTCTTATTTTATTTGGAAAAGCACATTTATTTATATATGTATGTGTGTTTGCGTGTGCATACATGTGCATACGTGCACAGAAGAGGTAAGTGTGAAACTGGTGACATGTTCAAATATTGCTGCATGTCAGGAAAGCTCTGCTCTCCATCTGCACAGACAAAACCTGGATACGGCAAATGCAACAAAACTATTTGTTTGTTTGCATTTGTACTGGGTTGTCTGTTTGCAGGTGAGCCTGTTTCTGCAAATGCAAAACGGAGTCAATTTGCGACCTGCTGCTTGGTGCATACAGTTAAATAGACTTGCACATGCAAGTAGAAGAGAGATGCTCTTTGCCTCTTAACAATCGCTTCACCCAAATAATTTCACTATAGAAAATTAGAAGTGAAGCGATCCTTAGAATATATAAATTTCCTCTTTGCTCGTGCTGCCTGTGCAGTTTAAAAGTGTGCTGCCCAGCACTGGGAATGTGCAGTTTGCACGTGCTGTGTTTCCTTTCCCCCTTGTGTGCAAACGGGGATAGATGAGCATCATTTCCTTGCAAACCTAGTCACCATTCTTGTACACAACAATGGATGTGAACTTTCCTTCATGCTGCTTGCACAAGCTCTCCTGCTTAGCATTTCCAGCGCAGTGTGATCAGATCTTCGTGTCTTTCTTTGTCCCCAGCTCTGATTACCGCCTGAGACTGGCTGGGCATGTGAACTCCAGCGCCCCTCGGAGGCAGGTCAGCCCTGCGCAATGCTTTCAATCCAAACTCAGTGTGTCATTGCTCTTGGTATTGAGGTGGGAGCTGCCTGGCAGATGGAAAGGAGGCTGCAGGGCATCACACACCATGTAGAATAAGGTCCATTTTCTCTAATCTTTCGGATGTGAACTAGAGGCACCTGTTCATACAGGGAGCCTTTGGGTAGTCTAACTGAGTTGCAGTTACTTGTAGGGTAGAGCAGTTCTTCTGTTTGGAGAGATACACCTTAACTGCATTTGTCTCAGAGAGAACTAGAAACGAGGAGGTTTCTACAGCTGACAAAATGGGCTTTGCCTGTTGGTGATGTGATACTCTAGAGGGAAGTGCCTCTGTCTGTGTTACATACTACAAACATTAAATAACATGCTAACATATGAGCATGCTATGTACAGAGCACACGTGATGACTTGTTATCTGTATCCGTAACATACATTTCAGGAAGTATGTCAAATGAGCTAGCAAAGAGCATGCTAGCATATCTGGTGTCATACTTTCCATGTGCATGCCAGGCAAAATATTTTAAGACATCCTACTCCAAAATGCAACATGTGCTGCAGAAATATACTACACATACATTAATATGCTACAGACATGCTACACCACATAAATCATGCTGTAAGCATGGCATATTCTGTTTCATGTATATGCACCATTTATAATTCTTCCATATATTATTCCAGTCTACCATATAATGGTATTGGTTACTCACATGCTAGCAACTCATGTCACTTCCACATAGACTATGGTATATGCTTGGGACACATAGTAATGTATAAGCCATATGCGTAATATGCAACATATATAGATGTTGTTTTACATACTGCAACATGCTGAATATGTGTATAATATTACTGCACACAGGTTAATTGAAACAACTGTTATCCAGAAGCACAATTGGCAGTATATTCTAACACCATGCTATTTCAGTAAATTTAATACATAGTTCATGTTACCAATACACACAATCTCTTCTGACCTATAGCCTCATGCCTACATATGTGATTATATGTTATTCAGCTGCGAGGTATCCTTTATGACAGTTTGCTCTGATATACCTCAGTGACATGTAAGTATTTATTTATTTATTTATTTTAAAGAGTAACACCCCACTTTCCCTTAAAGATTTCAAGTATGAGTTTTTGTGTGCATTGCAATACACAGCCCTCTTTGTCCTGAAAACTGTTGTGACTTCATCACAGACAGTGATGTCAATCATTCTGCCCATCAGTGCCATGTGCAATGCCACCAGGGCACTTTCCAGCACGCATTATTTCTTATAAACACATGATCTATTAAACACCTATGTTAACAGGTCATGACATGCTCAAGTCCTACGTGTCTCCTCATCTGGCCTGTCAGAGAGGGGCAAGCATGACATGTATGTTTTTGCTTGCATTGCATGCCTAGCTATGCGGGACACATATGTGTGAGCATGTAAAGGGTGATAGCAAGAATCTTCCAATTCTAGGAAGATTTGGGGAGGGATTTGGTGGGAAAGGGGACAGGGTGTGGGTGTAGCGGGCCAGACCTTTGCACTAATGGGGGATTTTCTCTCTATGCAAATAGCAGCTTTGGTGGTGGGATTTTCCTCAGGATCACAGTAGGGCAGGAAAAGGGTCCTGGAATATAAAGATTAAATTCCCTGCTCCAACCTTGTCTTCTGATAATAGTGTGTGCATTACTTTTTTGCACATTTATATGCAACATGGCATTTAACACCAGGTTTTGGTGTGTCCTGAATGCAATTCCAGCTGAAGGCTCATGTTATTTTTAGCTTGCAAAGGGATATTGCAGAACCTTTGAGACTAACTGAAAGATAGAAGTTGGTATCATGAGCTTTCATAGACTTGAACCTACTTTCTCAGGTGCATTTGGAAGAAGCAGGCTCAAGACTATGAAAGCTCATGCTACCAACTTTCTTTCAGTTAGTCTCAAAGATGCTGCAAGATCCCTTTGCATACTGATTTTTCAGACTAACAGGGCTATGTCTTTGAATTCTTTTTAGCTGTTATCTAAAATTCACAGGCAGACAATACTTTGATTAGTACCAACAATAATTTCATAATAATGTGTACACACTTTCCAGTTCTCCAAAACTTTTCATCAATCTTGGTGGGTTTAAAACAGGGCTGGCTGGGCAAAGTGCAGTCCTGGGGTTGCATCTCCCCAAGGATGTTTTTCTGGTTCTCAACATCTCCAGAATCCCCAGACTGTCTTTTTTTCTGCCCCCCCAAAGGGGGAGGGGAGAGAAAAGTGAATTGCTCCTTCTAGAAGCATCAAGGTGCAACAAAAAGTTTCAAGGCCTCCCTGTTACATTGAACAAAAATAACAGTTTTTGAGAACCAGAAGCGAACTACTTCTTGTTTTGTTTTTCGTTCATGTGGGCCCCCCAGAGGGTACTGGAACAGAAAAGTGATCCCCAGACCTGCAGCAGTCACTGATGTGATCCCAAAAATTTGGCTAGATGAGATCTTTCCAGACCTAAATAAATCCCAAGATGAAAAATGCAGGCTTGATAAGTCACAGTGTAGATATCACCTGGAAATGCTCTTGAGATAGAGAGGAAATACATCCTCTCCCATAAATTTTTCCTACTCTGCTTGATGAAGAGTTCTGGAGAAACTGCAAGGCTACACACTATTTTGGAGTTATAGTTGGTCCTGGTAAAACTGGGCAAACAACTTCTAATATTCTGGTGACCATTTTTATTGTCCAAATCTGTTTGCAAGCTGTATCAGGGTAGAAATCGATGAGTGGGGTCAAAATCCAAAGTAGCCACTTTGGATTGGTTTGGTTTGGTTTTCATGAGGGAGGGCTTTAGATGAGTCCTGTGCACTCATTTTACCCCAGGAAGAGACAAACCATGTGGTTTGGTGGAATGGGGAGCTTGACACAAGCCAAAACAGTCTTGAGAGTCCAGATTTTGCCCTCTGATGTCACAAAGGTATTGCATGCCTGTGGATTTTGGATTTTGCTGAGCCCTCCATTTTTTATTAAACTGTTATGTTGTGCTGGTGCCCTTTCCATCTCCCTCTATGTAGGGATGGGCATATTACTGATTGTACAAAGGAGCACAGCATCCTTCTTTTTCAGCCTAACTTGCCTTACAGAATTACTAAGTAAAATTAGTTACAGGCGCACATGAAAACTTTGTGTTGGCAGTGGATTTAATATTGTTAGGCTAATTTCCTGGATCGGCATGGGCTGGAAGAGAAAATGTCAGTGGCCATTTCCTAACGTTTTTGGATTGCTAAAAGAGGGTGCTCTTAGTTAGAAGATAGATTCTCTGCTGCTACAGTTGCAGAGTGTGGAGCAGCCCTTTTCCAAAACTGCTTCCCGCAGTTTTTCGCCTTCCCAGTACATTTTCTGCTTGTGATGACAGCAGTTAGGCAACTCATTCCTAGGTGATGGGTTTTACCCTCCTGTGGTGCTTAGGTCGAAAGCTTGGAAATCTGTTGCCAATCGGAATAGACAGTGGCTCCATTGAGACACTTGCTGTTGGCTTCATAAACCACAAACCTTCACCAAGTCTCACTTTGTCTTAGTATCTGTTCAGAAATGCAATTTGTAAGCTAGACATCAATATTCAGATATAATATTGATCTCTAGCTTAATGTAAGCCAGGCTGTCTGCACTGAAACAAAGCCAGATGTCTTATACTGAATCAGATCATAACCACATCCAACTCATTGTCTGTAACAGGGAAGGAGAAGTGGGTGAACCTTCAGATGTTGAAGTGCAACTCCCATCAGTATAGTAGTGGTGAGGGATGATGGGAGTTATAACCCAACATCTGGAAAGTTGTACATTTCCCCATCTGTAACCCTCATTGGCTTGCAGGAGGTGTCCAAGATTTCAGGCAAAATTCTTCTTTTCTTATGTAGTTATGGTAATGATTGAACAGGGCACATTGTACACTCAGTCCCCCTTATCCATGGATTTTTTATCCACGGATTCAAGCATCCACAGCTTGAAAATATTCCAAAAAATATATATAAATTCCAAATAGCAAACCTTGATTTTCCATTTTATATAAGGGACACCATTTTGCTCTGCCATTATATGTAATGGGACTTGAGCATCCACAGATTTTGTTATCCACAGGGGATTCTGGAACCAAACCCCAGCAGATAACAAAGTCCCACTATATATGTAAAGCAGGGTTGGGCAACTGTGGAAAGCTAGGGGAATAACATGAAATGAGTAGAAATCACTTGCTGTTCACATCTTACAATATATCAAAAAAGGTTTCTCTGGGGGCTAAATTGGGCCCTTGAAATGTGGAAGAAACACCTCCCATACCCCTTAGAGGACACTTCAGGACAAAAAAATATTAAATCTTTTTCACAATATATATATTTTAAAACATCTGTGGGCCCAGGAGGTCTCCAAACATGGTAGAAATTCATCCTACATCTATTAAACCTCATTCTGGGGCATCTTGAAGCAAATAATAATAATAATCATCTTTTTAAAAAGTTGGCCCTTGGGGAGGCCACAAAAACAGCCCCAAAACAGTGCTTTATACTGCATTTTGCCACCCCACCATAAAAGATGTGCTGCAGCCCTGCCTTAGGAAAAGAAAAGGAGGAGCTCAGGGCTACAAAACTAATGCACTATAAATTATGGTCTATGAAAACAGCAACAAATGTCTGCATGTAGGCAGTAAAAACTAGAAATGTAAAACATATCTGAGCCAGCGTAAGGAACATGAAATACAGTTGGCCCTCTATATCCATGGATTTATTATCCACAAGTTCAAGCATCCATGGCTTGAAAAGATTTTAAAGATATATAAATTCAAAAAAAGCAAACCTTGATTTCGCTATTTTATATAAGGAATGCCATTTCGCTTTGGGATTGTATTTAATGGGACTTGAGCACCCACAGATTTTGTTATCCCTGGGAGGTTGTGGAACTTCACGGCAGTGATAGCAAGGGCCCTTTGTCTATATATATTAAAAGTGGTTTATTTCTTTTAACATGCTCTCAGAGCTTGGAAAACGTACTTTTTTTTTACTACAGCCCCCAGAATTTCCCCACCAGCATGCTGGCAGGGGTGGGGTGGAAGGTTCTGGGAGCTGTAGCTCAAACATTCAAAACTACTATGGTGGTGGAAGGAAGGCCCTGCTTTGAAATCCTTGGTGCCTTACAGATAGTTGACCTTTCCCCCTTTCCTTCATTCCCCTTTTTCATCTCTTTCTTTCCTTCCCTACAGCGCTCCCCGCAGGCTATGAGAAGTCCCACAGCCTGAACAGCATTGCTGGACTGCGCCCGTCTCCAGCGCCCACTCCCTTCGGCTCGCCTGGTTCCATCCGACGCCCTCGCTCACCCATCCCTTCCATCCTATAGAGACACACCAGGGATGCTTGGGGTTAGCTTGTATGTTTGTTTCTTCTTCTTCTTCTACTACTACTACTTCTTCTTTTCTTTTCTTTTTTGAAGAAAAAAAAACTACTAGAAGAAAAAAGAAAAAAAAAACAAGGTAATGCCAAAAAACAAAAAAAGCAAAGGGAACAAGAAAACAAATGAAAAAAATAATGCGGCCGAATGGAACAATGAAATGCAGGAGGCATCTCACAGGTGGTGTTGCACTAAAGTTTGCACTTTCTGGAGTGTCCATGAGAATTGTGAAGCCTTCCGTCCCTATGGCTCTGGGTCTGGAATGTGGCTTATGGACTGATTGAAGCAGGGAGGGGAAGGGTAGGTGGAGAAGACTGGCTTGGTCAGAAAATCGAAATATGTCAAAAAGCAAGAAGGTCAATGAGAGACTGACACTCTGGGAAAGGTCCCCAAGGCCCTCCTCAGCTAGGTTGCCTGCTTTTCTCCCCTCTCTTTGGCCTCACCAGACTGCACAGTACTTCTCTAACCCTGGCTTTGCGCTTTATCTCTTTCCATTTGATGCTCCGTCCCTTCTCAACATTTTACTCAGGACTGTAATGAGCCATAGAGCTTACTGATCCTTTGTTCCCTCTGTCATGTTTCTCTCTCCTTGTCTACACACTATAATCTCTGTTTGATTTATTCACCTCTCTTACCAATCTCTGATCAGTTTGCCTGCTAACCTTCCTCCGTAAAATATCCATCCATCTTCCAAAACCTTCTACCCTGTATCCATCCATCCAGTCTCACTATCTGTAGCTCTCTTTCTTACTCTCCTACTTTACGTAAAGAGTGATTCTGGTTCTTTGAACACATGGACACTCCACGGTCTCTTTGGGGAAAGCCACCCTACCCACCTGCCTTGGGCCTTCTATCTTCCCTTGGAATTGTTCTGTTTTGTGCATGGATCTTCCATCAATCACAAGCAATAAGGCCAAGCACTCCCTTCTGCCTGGATGCATGATAATGACTTTCCTACTATGTAGATATTCTAAGAACAACCAAGTTCCTACAGATGAAAGAGCTGAGGGTAGGCATAGAGACCAGTGTGTAGGGTTGGGGTGTGTGTGAGAAAGCAGAAATTCCAGCATTTGATGGAGCCTGAAGGAGAAAACTTAGAGACACAGCCTCCTTCATTCACCTCTTCCTTGTTCCCTTTCTTCTGTTTTGTTTCTTTCTGTTCTTTTTCTGCTCATACCTGAAAACGACAATGGAGCATCCCTTGTTCAGCTGGGTGCTTTCACTGTGATTTTTCCCCCTGTTTCCATCCAAAGTTGGGATGGCATGGCTTTTGATCTGGTTGCAAAAATAAAAATAATAATACTAATAATGACAAACAGAAAAAAGAGAGGGTAGAAACAAAGAGACTCAACTATATCATCAACAAATTAAATGCAGGAAAAAAATAAACCTATTTTTCAGCAGAAAATAATAATAATTAATAATTATATATGTAACAACAACAGGATGAGAACATTTGTCGGCGACCATGTGGGGAACGGTATCTCCCCTAAGCTTCTCCTGGACCAGCAGAGCACGGGACATGATACCAAGCAGCTGAGCATGGGACACGTCATTTTTTCAAAGCGATGCTGCCAAGACAAAACAAAAGTGCAAGGAATAGTGCTGCCAAGCTAAACTATTTAGAGCCTGCATTTTTCAAGCCAGCATGTATTTGCATGTGATACTGTAAGCGACAATATTTAATGCTATATGCAAAAGCAAAAGGAAAAAAAAAAAGAAAAAAAGAACTACAAGAAAAAAGAGGTATATTTTCCTTCTGGACTTGCAATCCCTTACAAAATCAAAACAAAACAAAAAAATCACCCAGATTAGCCAGTGTCCCCTCCTCTGAGGTATTCCCATCCTGCAAGGGGGTCAGAAGCACCGCACATTATAGGAGCTTGGTATATCCTAAAGGGCTTTTTTCCTTCCCTGGGTGTAGGGTGACGGATAGGTACAAATTGTTGGCAGGGAGAATTCTCTGCCCTAGAGCAGAATCCAGCAGCCTCTTGTTTGGAATAAAATGTTTATAAATTTGAAACAATGCAAGGGGAGGAGTGTAGAGTGCGTACCACTAACTCATTTAATAATCTCCAGGAAAAATAACTGCAGGCGGCATATCTAACAACATAATTTAGCCGGTGTTATGTGGGCTTTTAGAGAGTTGCTTCAGTGGAATACAAAAAGCAGTGATTTGGGATGGTGACCATGGGTAAACCGGGAGGAGTAAATCAGAGATGCTGTACGGCATTCTCTTTAGTGGAAGTATTTCATCCTAGGGAGTCTGTTTAATCAAAGAGGTATAATACACAAACTAGCATATTCCCTTTCTAGTCTGGAGGCTGCCAATCTTCAGTGCCTCAGCTTTGTTTTTTAAAAGAAGGTTTTCTTGGCATAAGGGGGAAATGAACATGCTGTTTAGAAGAATCAGACTGAATTTTTTAAAAAATAGAGTGGTACGATTTTGCACATTTGCACAGACCCAGATTTTCAAGGAATGCACTTTTGAAGAATGTAAAACATATTTTATAAGAGGCTTGGGAGGAAGAATTGGAAGCATGCTGATTCCTAAGAGTTTTAAAGGTGAATTCCTCACATCTCTATAACATATGAAAGCAGTTTTGGAGTTTGGCTGAGCTAATGCTAAATGTCGCAAACAGGCAAGGTTAACTCTTTTGGCAGCAAAAATATCTTGTGTGTTGGGAAGTGAAGTGAGCAAGAATTGTATCTTGATCTACGTTGCTTGTTCTCTAGGAAGTCTTAAAAATAGTTCTCTAGCGCCAAATTTCGTAAGCAACTGAAGCAATAGTTATCCTGTAATTAAATGTTAGTCCTTTTGTTGACTGGCTTTGTGTGTACACAAAAAAAATTGTTATCCTTGGTGTCGGACATGCAGTAGCCAGTTTTGCACAAACACAAGTTATAATATGATTGCGAGGTGGCGATCGGTCAAACAAATCTTAAGCAATTTCAGTCCATGTAAATTTTATATTGTAAAGTGTGAACATGGCTAATGCATCACATCTTCATCAGCATCTGACTGACTTCTTAATATCATGGAGAACAGAGCTAGTTATGTCCATTAAAAGACTGACCTTTAAGACCTTATTTTTAAACTCACCAGCATCAGTAACTTCATGACATTTCACTGGCCTCATGAGTGGCTCTCAAGTGCCACAGAGGGCTCCTTAGAAGGATTTCCAATACATTATTGAAAACAAAAATTATATTTTATTTAAAACATAACCATTCGAGAGAGAGAAAAGAATAATAAAACAATTTATTGCTGCAGTATTTTCTCCATGCTGGTCAGATTGGAGCAGACTTATTTAGTTCAAACAGTGGATTTTTAAACCACGATCTTAGTTAAGCCACTCATAGCATTACGAAAGTATGAGTGATAGAAAAGATACTCATGGTTAAGATCTAAAAGAAAAATGGCAGTATAATCTCTTTTGCTTTCCATAGAATTATAGTTCAAGATCTACTCTTATACATTATTATAGGAATCTGATCATCAAATAGCTTGTTAAGTATCTGACCTTGCTGTTGCCAAACGTATGTCAGCATCCATAAAGGCCATATTAGCATTCTAATAGTAGCAACTTTTGTATAAAATGAGGACCACTCAACAAACTAAAAATGAAAGGAAGAAAGAATTGGAATATCAATGGAAAAAAAGGTGGTAGCACTGCATTCGGAGGATCATATAAGCTGCCTGGCTATGTAGGTAACCTCTTCCTGCCTGCCTTTTCAGCATACTAGAAGTATTCAGTGTCTGCATCACAATCCTATAGTTCCTAGGTTCTGAACAAACCGGGACCTTAAACCAACTTCACATCATGGTTTCAGTTCATGGCTTGTTCCAGACCTGAATTGGTTGAAATGGGAAACAATGGTTAATTGAAGACTTCCTGGATTGTTTCACTATGCCAAGAAAGAAAGGGGAAGTGTGAAGGAGCGTGTAGATGACAGTTTTGTGCAAATGTCAGTTGATTACACTGAAATAAGATTAAAGATGTCCTAAGGATGGTTAGGTCAGGCTTTTTAAAAAGAATTCCACAGGCAATAGTTTCTCACAGTCCAAATTCATTGAAGGAGTTATACTGAAGGGTGCTGATGGAGTGTATGTGAAAGTATCATTTTCATCTCTAGTAGATTAACAGACAGACTTCTGGAACTGACGTTAAAGGAAGTCTTTAAACATCAGATTTAATTGCAATTGTGTGACCTGTATACACAGTCAAAAAAATTCATACATAGAGCTTAATGATAAAATTATTTTATGATTGCTGATGTAAAAAGTGGCAGATTACAATGTGAAAACATAGCACAGATTCCTTTAGAAACACTAGCACTTATAGAGCATAGCCATGTCTTTTCCCCCTTACAAAAGATACGGTAATCCTTGAAGACTCTACCCTGCTCTTTGTAGAGCAGTCACCAGTGTTTCCAAGATGAAACAAATCATTCTGCAGGAATCTCTTTCTGAGAAGCCTAGTAGACTGTCAATATTACTATAGGGATAGTGAACTAGGAAGTCCTCAGAAATATTCTTAACTATTGTGTTTATTCATTTGGGTTCTTCCCCCCACTCTTCTTTTTTTTAAAAAGTTTTTAATGTTACTTGCTGTACACAGACTTTTATTGTTGTTTGGGATGCCTCATATGACCCGCGCCTGACAAATACCAAGTTCTGACGTTTTCTTCCCACTGTTTGGAGGCTTTTAAATATCACTGACTGTGATGTTAAAGATCAAAGCCACATGTGCACAAACCCAAGGGAAAGGTGCAGGGACTGTAGCAGTGCACACAGTGTGCATATATTAAGCTCTTAGTTGGCCCTCTGTGTCCACGCATTCCTTATCCACGGATTCAACTATCCATGGCTTGAAAATATTTTTAAAATAAATAAATTCTAAAAAGGAAAATTTGATTTTTCCCCTTTTATCTGAGGGACAACATTTTACTACACTATTGTATTTAATGGGACTTGAGCATCCACAGATTTTGCTATTCCCAGGGAGTCCTGGACCAAACCACAGTGGATACCAAGGGCCCACTGTATGTAGCTTTGCCCCAGCCACTGCATTTACCCCTGCATTTGCCCTTTTGTGCAAGGTGGGTCTTGTGGATGCTTGCACTCCCAATAACCAGAATATCACCAGAAAGGCTAACAAAGTCCAAATGCCAGTAAATAAAATATTTTTAAAATTTGTTTTAAAACAAATTTCAGTACACAGCATAAAATATACCAATAAAAGAAGATGTATGGGTTAATGGAACAATAATTGCTTTCACTGCCAAGCAGTGAAGGTAAATAAAGGTAGAGCCAGGCTAATCTTACATGAGAAGCCTCCCAAAGAACATTGGGCTTCTGCTGTGGCAATGAATGAATCCAACCAGGCCAGAACCTCCTTAGTGGAAGGATAGACTGAAGTACCATTAGATGCAAACAACATGCTGCGATCTGAACAAATGACATTTTAAATGTTATACACACCCAGGTATAACACAACCCAGTTTCTGTTTTCTTGTAATCTAGAATGTTTGTGTAAAGATTTCTGAGCAAATGAGAAAACATAGGATAATGTTGATGTTTGTTGATATTAATGGTATTATTCATTGTGAAACTGGTTAATTTTTTCTTAATATTTGAGGTTCTTTTGCTTTTACAATGTTCATTATATGCTAGCCTCAGGTAGCTGACTTCATTATGGCTAATCTGTTTTATCCTTTTATAGTACATATCTTTTCAGCTGTCTTTAGTCCAGCAAAGAAAGACATTCTGTTGAAGATCCATTTATAGGCTCCCGGGTTTAAATAAGCGAAATACTCTAGTATTGCCAAAAATGCTACCTTGTCTCCAGCAGTGCATGATTGGTTTCATATTCTTACATGTGACTGAAATTGTTCCAGCTACAGAATGTTGTTTTTAAATTTTACAGAGGCCTTGTTGCCACGATACTAGCAAATGCCAGTAGTGACATGTAAGGCAGAGTTTTTATTGAAGCAGTAAATGTGTTTTATCATTACAGGCTGCTAGTGGTAGCTTTTCAGATAGGTTTGTTTAGGTGTAAACGTCCCCTTGGTATAAAAAGCTAGATGTTAAGGAGAGGGGTTCTAGCCAAGACTTTTCCTTGACAAACTACTGGTAGTTTTCTGTGTGTGAAATTTTTCAAGTTCGTTAGTTAACAGATGGCCATGCAGTTATGTATGCTCCTTCTGCTGTCTAGAATGCTACAAATGCTGTGTGAATGAGATGTCAGACCATTTGCAGGGTTCTCAGAGGTGGGAATTCATGGATCCCAATGACAATTAAAACCTAAAAATCCTACACTCCTGGATCACGATGATAATAACTTTAGGAAGGGAGTCGGTAAACTTGAACCCATTAAAGAGCCCTGCTGGAAAGTTTTGTGCAGAGACTGGAAATGTTATTTTTGTACCATAACTCCCATAATCCCTCTGTCGCCATGGCTTGCTTGGGGGATTCTGGGAGTTGCAGGCCAAAAGTATATTTTCCAAGTTCTGCTCCAGTTACACCAGTGTTACTTTCTTTGTAGATTTTCCCCTTTTAGGTTGTCTCTAGTTTTTACCTGTCGGAGAGTGGATTTGACCCAGATGTATCTTATTCTTTTGTTTTTATCTTCTTTTTAAACTTGAAAGAAAGAATGCATACAGAGCATCCTGTTCAGAGGTACTCTAACCACGGATCTGGGAATTGTGGATCCTGGCTTTTGAGTGTAATCTTTTAGTACAGAATAGCTCTTTCTGTTGATGAAAGGACACACATTGGCCTGTGAGGCTGTTGCCATTTCTTTCCAGAACACACGCACCCACAAATCCCTCACTCCTAGCCTTTTTCTTTCCCTAAGAGTTTTCTGCACACTTAACAAACAAAACACAGATTAATACCCTGCCGCTCCTAGTCAAAACCCATCCGCCTCACATACTATGCAAATGTTTCACCATTTCAGTGAAGGTATATATTTCCCACTCCTCCTCCACAAATCCCACCCAACCTCAGCTCTGCCACTCTCCTCCCCCAGATAAATGGAAGCTTTTTATGCAATGATTCCTATGCAAAATAAATAAATAAATAAATAAATAAAATAATACAAAACAAAATCAAACAAATGGCTGGCTGGATTCAGAAGGGTGATTGGGATCCCGTTCCCCAAGCAAAATTGGGGGTGAGGTTGATTAATGCAAGCTCCTATATGTAAAAACAAACCTATGCGGTGCGTTCTACTCCTACCCACTTCTGGGCTGGGAAAACGGGGGCAGTTGTTTAGTCGGTCATATTGACTGAGATTTCTCCTTGAAGGACACACAGAGTCCCATGTCAAGTCAATTGAATGTCCGGGTGTGTAGTTGAGGCGGGTGTGGAGGCATTCAAGTCAAGGTATGCTGTTGCTAAGGCCACAATCCTATGGATAGCTATTTGAGGAAAAGGCCAGCTGAACTCAGTTTGGGCTACTTCGAAGGAAACGTGAATAGGGCTTTGTATTGTTCAAGTCTGTGCCCCTTTAATGTGGTTGTTGGCCCTTTCATTTTGTCTTGATACTCTAGAGAAAAAAAATACCAAAAGACAAGCCACTCTGCTTTCTGAACCACAGATATTTCAGCAGCAAATGGCCTTCTCTGCGCATCATGAAGACCATAAAGTTTCTAAGAATGGCTCCCCGCACCCATTTTAAAAGTTATATGCAGGAAGGGCATGGGACTAGGTGGTTTTGGGACTTCTGCTGTGTTGCCATTCTGCACTTTAAATCCTGCCCCTGTCCCCACTCATCTGTCAGGGTTTACGGGGCAATTTTCCTTTCACAACGTTTTCTTCATTTGCTGTGATTTGTGTAGCTTGGTTTGGCTGGTTTGTAGAGCTGATCGACATATCAACGTGGTGCAGTTATGTGGTACAGCTCCCCTGGACTATGCTACTTCAGAATGCAGGGTTCTTTTCTGCGATTGTGAAAGTAAGTTTGCACAGGCTTGTAAATAGCCACTCACTCACCTGGGATAGATAAAATTATCCCATGGAGAGCAGGCAGGGAAATTTTGTAAATTGGATTAGACTAGATTCTTGGAATTTTTTTTCCAGGCTGTAGATACGCTTCCATTAGTAATATGCATGAGCATGACTGTTAGTTACATTACTTGTGGGTTAGTAATTTTTGCAGACAAGGTTTGCATACATGAATGCGCTCCCATATCAAAAAGTATATGCCTGAAGAAAACTAGCCTCTCAGGTAGTTTAGCCTAACCCTTGACATGGTAGCTTTCCATAGGCTGGTGGGATCTTTTCAAATATGAGGTGTATTCAGTCAGGCAGTCAGAGATGGTATGGGTAGGATGTCCTGCATTCAGAAATGGTACAGTCCCAGGAGAGATGTACCACATGCTTTTTGCAAATATGTAATCTGGCTCTGAATACAGAGATTGAGTAGGTACATCTCTTTCCAACTGTATCACAACTCTGCTTCAGAATATTGTCACTTGATGTGTATGTCCTTTGTTTGCTCTTCTTTTGGGATATTTTCTTCCCTGCCTAGATGAAGAAATCTAATTTTTCCATGAAAAAAAAATGATGATAGCAACTTCAATGTTGCTTTGCCTACGCATTCTGTTATTAGAATCTTCCTTCCTTCCTTTCCTTCTTTCAGAAATTTGTGGAGAAATAATTTGAACTTTACACGGCAATAGTTTTGATTTTGGGGTTTGTTTTTTGTCTTTTAAGTATGCTTGGGTTTCTTTTATTATGAAACTGTTTGGTTGCTAAATAAATTTTGTGCAATATGGGTTGAGTTGCCAAAGAAAGAAAGCGAAAGAAAGAAAGAAAATTATTGTATTTTTTTAAAAAATGATTTATTTCCTTTTCAGTTGCCAAAAATGAAACTAAGAATGTGTTTTTAAGAAATTACCCCAGGACTTAGAGAAAATTAATAAAAGGACCCTTTTTAAAATGGGGGAATTGCTAAATATCATTGATATTCCCTGTATGTAAAATTGTAAGAGCTCTCATTTTTTTTCTCTAAAGAATGAATTCATAACATTTTCAGATTGTCTTTGTGATGATCTGAAGCAAATTTCCTGAGATTTTCAGGGAGAAAATATTTGATTTAAAACAATCTGTTTTTGGACAAGCGGCGAGTTAATTTTCTCATTGTCAGCCTGTGAGGGACCAAGAATGTTGTTTCTGGGGGATTTTAACCTGTAAAATATGATATTTACATAAATGTGGAGGGTTGGATATTTAAAAAATTGAAGAATGCCATAGACTTTGGGGAAAAAATCTAAAAGTTTTCTGTTTCATGTTGGTTTTGATTCAAGCTTGATGTAGACATTATTATAGATAACCTAGGAGCTCAGGAAGAGTGTTGATAAAATCAACCTATGGTTGATTTTCTATCAATATAGAGTAATATTGCAATCCTTAATTCATAACGTCCAGCTCAACAAAGACTGTGGGGGTAATGGTGTCTTGAAAGAGCAATGAGTGTTTCATGTGTGCAGCCCAGTATTTAACTGGGTGTTTGTATATATATATGTGTGTGTATATATGTATGCACATATAGAAAGTGTGTTTGTGGTAATCAGCCGAGCATTGTTTACATGTGGTTATTCACAAGGCTTCTTCTGAGTCAGGGGCTCGCCAGTGTATAGAATTTGTTTTCAGGTCCAGGAAACATAGCTCCACAGCATCTTCTGCCCTTTGTCATTTGAGCACAAATATATGTACTCAAGCAAGTAGGAATGTCACAATGGCAGAGCCGATTCATCAAGACTGAATGGGTGCACAGAGTGCTAAAAGCACTTTGCAAAGAAAGCCAGCCTCTGCCTTCCATGAATAACTTATTCAAAAAGTCTAATGGTAAAAATGGGAGTTTGGAACAAAGAGGGCAACCTGCACATGTTCAGATGCTACATTTTGTCAGTCAGTAACAGAGCCAGTGCAGTATAGTGGTTTGAGTGTTAGACTAGGACACCGGGAGACCTATTTGGTCATGGAAACCCCATTGGGTGACCTTGGGCAAATCACGCTCTCTCAGCCTCAGAGGAAGGCAAGGGCAAACCTCCTCTGAACAAAGTCTGCTAAGAAAGTCTGCATGTCACAAGAACTGGCAGGTTTTCTTTCCATTGTATGTTCAGAAAGTCCAAGCCATTTGGTTGTCCGAGGCAAAACATTCAAATGGCTGTGAAAATACAGGGCTAAAGATGGAGAGTACCCATGATATTTGTGTCTGAGGGAGAAAATTCAAATGGTTGTGAAAATTAAAACGCCAACAGTCATCCATATTGCAATCACTCTTTTAAATCACTAAGTTCAATCCCAGTGTGGGTCTTTAGGAAACAAACTAGGTTATCATCTTGTAGTGAAAGTCTAGTCTACATTTGGAGTGAAAGTGATACACCAAGTCTTATGTCTTAGTCACACAGGCTGGACCAAACCATCCATTTGAACCTGATAGAAAAGGTTTGCCTAATAGTAAAGCCTAGCCAAAAATGCAAGTTCTGATAAAAAAAGGGCAGGCTATTCCTAAAATGCTTTTGTCCCAACACATGAAGAAGCCCTGTGTTTTGGAGTGCCTACGTTTGCGATTGAGTGCATCTGCTACAAGACAATCTCTCCCCACCTTTGCTAAGCTGGATACGTGCTTCTAGGTATATCCCCAATCTGAATTGCGGGAGGGGGAAATTTTCAGGAATAACCCTGTCTCATCTTGGAGAAATGGGGGACAGGGTGCCCCATTCTTTTGCAGATGTTTGGGGTAATCTGAGGCCTTGGAAGGGGAGGAAGGAAATAAGACAGCAAGTGCCCAATAGGAATTCCTAGCGCTCAAAACGTTCAGCAGTGCTTCTCCCTGATATTGTATGAAATTAGAAGCAAGGGTGACGAACGGAGGAAAGACGGGTGATTTTAGACTCAGGAAAGCTTGGGTGTGGGGGTGGGACGGAAGTGCATTTTGCCCCATGTTGGTGTAGGAGTGAGGCGTACTATGGGGAAAGGTTCCTTTGGTTTGCCAAAAGGTGGTAATGAGGGGTGGGCTCAGGGATGGTGGGGAGGGACACAGAGCTATTTTTTCAAGCAGATGTATTATAATTATAATAATAAAATTTAAAAAGTGATGCTATTTTTTCATAAATCCCTTTTTCTCCCCTCCAGTTGCCACAGCAACATTTGTAAAAGTCCTGTAATGGAGGCATAAGGATTTCCCACGGGGCCGGTCAAAGAGAACCATCAGGAATGCAGGGGGTGAAGGACGAGTGGCGTTCTTTTGCACCCCCCAAAAAAATAATTACATAAGAGAAAGATTTTTTTTTGTTTTTCAAAGTGATTTTCTCCCTATTGCCCAAATATTTACATAAAAATATATATATATATATATATATATATATATATATATTATAATTCTTTTTAATCGCCAAAAAAAATTGAAAATACAATTTTCACATCATGAAAATGTGCAATTTGATTTAAAAAAAGGTTTATCTACACTCAAACCCTAAACAGAAGCTTTAATACAGAATGCTATATTTTGATGCCTTGAAACTTGAAAAGTTATTTTTTACTTCCTTGTTCAATGTAAGTGACCAAAATAATCACAACCTCTTTAAAAAAAAAAGTGTTCAATTTTCAGGAATTTCAACGTTTTCAATAAGTGTTTCTTTGATCATTCCAAAAAGAAATCACACGGGGAAAACTCAAACAGTTCAAGCGGGAATAGCAAATGTGGGGAAAGATGAACGTTTCCCTCCCACTCATACAAATGCCAGGGTTTTTATTCTGCCTGATACCCCGTGGTATTTCCTTCCTTCACATGCAATCGATGTGCCAAAATGTTTTAATTCCCAAGTGTTGAACTGCTAAATGTTGGGGGTCATGGGAGAGGGGGCTGGAGGGTCAATGGGGACAACATTCAAGTTTGTATCATTGTATTGGCTCCCTTTGTCCCTTCTGTATCATTTCATCATTTCTTTATTCTCGCTTGCACCACCAGACCCGTTCCTTCTTCATTTTGGAAGAGTCGCCGTGTTAGCCTATTGCAGCAAAAACAATAAAAGAGTCTTGTCGTGGCACCTTAAAAACTAAAACCAGAAGCATTGGACACATTCATATTGGTTTTGTGTATAGCAATTCATTTATCACAATGTCCCACAAAGAATCCTAGAAATTATAGCTTTGTAATATAGGCTTCCATGAAGGACAGGATTCCTGGTGAAAGGAGATTCTGGGAACTGTAGTCCAAAAAAGTAACCTTTCCATGCTCTAATAAGACCTTATACGTTTGTTGTTGGAGTGTTCTGATAGTGTAAGTTCTTGCCTATACAAGTTTCTTCCACAGTAGAACTAGTCTTTAAGGTGCCACTAGAACAAGCTTCACTGTTGTCTTTCACAACCTCCTTACCCTACAATTGTGCTCATCCTCTTGACAGAAAATTATTTCTAAGGATTTAAATCTTGTTCATACTCATTCCATTCATACCCAAACCATTCTGGGCCCTAAGGAGGTAAGCAAAATATTTTCTCTTTCCCATCACTTCTACCCCAGCTTGATTTTTAAAGGATTTTAAAGGGAAAAGGAAAGGAAGGAATGTGGAGTTGTTGTTGTTGTTGTTGTTGTTGTTGTTGTTGTTGTTGTTTAATAAGTGGGGTATTGGTGAGTCTCAGTCAAGCTATGGGCAATGACACCTGTTCAAGGAAGCAGTCACCTGCACAGGTAGCCATAGAATTTGGAAAAGTTACTTTGTCTAAGCTTGTTGGGTCAAGCTGGCTGGGTGATTCTGAAAGTTGTAAATCCAAAAGAGTAATTTTTCTGAAACTCAGATTCCTAGATTGAGGGTTGTTGGATGAAGGGATGACCTGCGTGGTTGATTAATTGTTCTGCTTGCAGTTCCCTCTTTAGACCCAGGAGTAAAACCTCTTTGAAAAGTTGTTATCACAATAATGGTCTGATTGGGAGAGGAAGGAAAGTTAGTTGTGGCTGGATTCTCTTCATCCCTTCTCTGCCAAACAATAGATTGGTAGATTTACTTTTTTGCATGGATTCCATTAGAGCAAATGGAGCTACCTTTGGCTAAGTACATCAGGAGAACTGAGGTCCTGGTGTGCATGCAAATTTGGTATATTCACACATGTAGGGTGCAAGATTCTGCACATGCATACACATTCATGCGCACAAGGGTAGCACATGGATACAAAACAAAGAGATAGAATTGCATGTTTGCACAGATAATCTTTCTCACACTTCTAGAGAACCATGTAGGAAAATATCCTATATTTTTCAAAAAAAGCTACAACAATAATGACAAGGTAGCGAGCACACATGAATGGGATAAACAGTGTAATATGCTTCTAGCAACCACATTTCCAAAAACGCATCACATATGCTTCACAGAAATAAATGTGCACCTTCAGAAAGCATAGGTAAATGTACACACCATGTCTAATCAACAAAGGGCATATCTAAGTGCTGTGTGAACCAAACAAATCAATTTAGCCACTGCAGGAAGCCTGAACTTGGTAGCTTTGTGAACTTTTCAACCAGCTTCTGTAGCAGCGAGGAGTGCAGAGTGGCCCTCCAGATTTTGGGGATTGTGACTCCTATCATGCTGGCTAAGGCTGATAGGAATTGCAATGCAACAATATCTGGAAGGTTACACATAACCCATACCTGCCCTATACTTGTAGCTTTAACAGCAGTTTCATTACCAGAAATTGGCTGGTGATACCCTCTCCATGCTGTGAGAAATCTTTCCTGCTAATTGTTGCAAGTCATGCCCAGCTGCAGACTGAAAAATTAGGAATCCTGTTTGCCACTGCTGCCTTTAAAGAACTGTGATTCCTAAGACTCCTTGAGGAGAAAGATTTTTTACAAACAAGGTTATATTTGCAGTGTAAATATATCCTCAGGAAATGTCTACCTGACCTACATAAACAAGTTCCTCTGTCATGGTTCCTCACAGTGTAGTTCAGGGAAGTTAAAAAGCAGCTAAAGGCCCTCTTCATGGAAAGTTCTGAGCACCCTTCCCCAACTAACAGTTGTCGGGAGTCCTTGGCAGAAGCCATGACTATGGACTTGGCGCATTACTGGTTTAGGTTTAAAGTACCGATGCATCCCTGGGATATACTTGAAGAGAGAGAACATGCATTCATGTCTGTGTAGCAGATACATTGCTTCACTCTCACAGTGTTCACTTACTGGGCAACACACAGAAGTGTGTAGCCCATGCATTTACGCACAAAACCAACACATCTATGCAAAGCATGTGCTCATAACTCTCATACTTGCTCACATAATTTTGATCCAAACGCTTGGGATGGATCCACACTATAAACCACCAATTCATACACTAGTTCAGCTGTCATGGCAGCCTTCAAAGGATCCTGGGAATTATCATTTGGTGAGGGTTCTGAGACTTATACATACTTATACATACACCCCCACAATTAGAGCTTAGGAACATAGGGATCTGCCTTACTGCTGAATCAAACCACTAGTCCTTGCTGAGTACTGACAAGCAGCCACTCTTCAGGGTTTTAGGCAGGGGTCTTTTTAAACCCTACCAGGATGTACCCAGGGTTCCACCTGGAATTTTCTCTGTGCAAACCATGCCCTCTGCCACTGAGCTATGGTCCTTGCCATAGTGACTGGACCCCACAACGTGCAAACTGTGTGATTCAGTGCATACCACATGTTCATCATCACATCAGTTTGCCACCTTGCAACTGATGGTTGTAGTCCACTGCTGGACTGTAGGGAAAACAAGGCAGCCTTTTGGGCTGCAGTTCAATGAGGTGCTGTTTGCTCCCTCCTCACATACCCTCCTTCACACACATGCTCTCCTAGTGGAAGAGCAACTTCCAGGTCAATTTCATACAGAAAGCAATAAATCAGCTCCCATTGCTGGCCTGTCCCAATAAGGGAGACGCTTCCAGGACACAGTAATGCACTCACAGTCTGCTCTGTGGTGACAGGACCACTTGGGGCATCATCCATATCAACCCTCCCTGAAAAAAGCCAGCCAGTTTTTCAAAACCGCTTTCATTTTTATCATCTGTGCCCTTCCTTCCCCACTTCCACTGTGGTTTATTATAGACAGATATCCCTCCAGCCCTCTAGCCATTCTTTCCAAGTACGTCACCAGTTCTCTTTTCACTCATATGCTTCCATTCATTTATCCATTCACACACTCAAAAACCCATGCTCCATATATGCTCCGATTTACCACTTCAGTTTCCTATACACTGTTCTTTTGTCTGTTCACATCAGTCCACTTCAAACTGAATTAGTACATATTTTATTAACAATTTTAAAAGATATGCATTTCCCCCCCAAAAAACATAGGAAGGCCAGATTGCTAACGTTTGGATAATTCTTTATTTTTTACAGTTCATACCATATAGCTCCTTCACTCTATCCATCAATTCCGCCAGCCTTCTGTAAAACCATATACAACACATTCTCCAA
The DNA here is from genome assembly GCF_019175285.1 of Sceloporus undulatus. Classification (NCBI taxonomy): domain Eukaryota; kingdom Metazoa; phylum Chordata; class Lepidosauria; order Squamata; family Phrynosomatidae; genus Sceloporus; species Sceloporus undulatus. Next base: position 103,895,211 of record NC_056527.1, read on the forward strand.
AGCTGATCTGCACTCCCAGTCTACAACTGTCCAGTCACCAACTGCCTCACTTATCTGTGGCTCCAACATACAATCAATAGTCTAAGTGTGATATTCCCAATATATAATATACCTATGAGTAATGCCTGCCCTCCTTTCACTCCTAATCTTCATTTTTCTGGTCCTTCTACATGATCGTTCACCCTCCACATACAGACCACACAAACATGGTACTTCATTTGTCTTGTTCTGTAGTTTGCCCAGGTAAGGGAAGAATTGGCATCATGATCCAAACCTGTGGAACCTAGAAGAAGCAACTGGGCCAGACTGGTTTTGGTTGCTCACTACCATCGAACCCCATTCATCCTTGCATCTTTTTATTACCATTCAATTCAATTCTGGTGCTACAATGGACTCCTGGATGAGGGTTTGGGCCTGTGTTCCCTTGAAAATTCCTTGCTCCCCCATTTCTTTGCATCTCTCCTTCATGCTGATAGAGAGGAGGTGTGTTTTGTTCCACTTCTACTGTGTTGATGTTTATTTCTTTTCTCATTTCACTTTTAATTCATCCTGTTCCCCTGCCAGCACTCCATCCTTTTCTCCTCCTCCCTCCAACATCCCCTGGTCTTTGGTCTCTGGGACATTATATTGTCTGCATGAGCTGACATGCCGAGGTTACAGCATGTAATAAAATTATTTCCTTTTCATTTAAAACTTTCAAAAGAAAACCAACAATAACAACAATTTGCATCCAGACTATTATTCACAGGTTGATGGAGGGTTGGCGGGAGGGGTACACGAGAGGGAGGTTTGGACTTACATGTGGAAAGGACAAGTGAAACATGAGTCAACAGTGTGATTCAGTAGCCAAAAAGCCATTGCAATGCTAGGCTGCATCAATAGGAGTTTAGTGTCCAAACTGAGGGAAGCAGTAGGGACTCTGTCTTCTGCTTTGGTTGGACCTCACCTATGTCCAGTTTTGGACACCACTGTTCAAGAAGAAAATCAACATGTTGGAACATGTCCAGAAAAAAGCGACTAAGATGATCAAAGGTCTGGAAACCTAGCCTTATGAGGAACGACTTACGGAGCTGTGTATGTTCAGCCTGGAGAAGAAAAGACTGAGAGATGACATGGTAGTTATCTTTAAATACCTGAAGGAAGAACATGAACCAATAAATTCAATTACATGAGATTCCACCTGAAATGGACTTCCCCAAAGGTTGTTTGATTTTCCATCTTCGGAGGTCTTTAAACAGAGTTTGGATAGGCACCTTTCAGGAGTGTTTTAGTTGTGTGTTCCTGCATGGCAGGGAGTAAGACTAAGGCTGCATCTGAACTGCAGAAATAACCCAGTTTGATGCCATTTCAGCTGCCATGGCTGAATGTTATGGAATTCTGGAAACTGTCGTTTGTTGTGGCACCAGAGCTCTCTGACGGAGAAGCCTAAATGTTTTACAAATCTACAAATCCTAGAATTCTATAGCATTGAGCCTTGGATGTTAAAATGGTATCAAAGTAGATTATTTCTGCAGTGTGGATGCAGACTAAGTAGCTCTTGTGGTACCTTCCAACTCTAAAGCTAAGGTCCAAAACACACTACAGAAATCATCTAGTTCGAGACTGCTTGAACTGCCCTGGTGTTGTGGCAACAGAGCTATCTGACAGGAAAAGGTAAATGTCTCACAAAACTACAGTTCTTGGAATTTCCTAGCATTGAGCCAGGACAGTTAAAGTGGTCTCAAACTGGATTGTTTCTGCAGTGTAATTTGGTGCTCCAGGGCTAAGTCTTATCTCAAGAAACAAATCCGGTAGAGTCAGAAGCAAACTTTGTACCCTCCTATGTATTCTGCAGTCTATAATATTGCATCGTTGTTCTCCTTTCTTTGTTGGCCAGAGGAGACAAGTTGGCACCAACCTATACAAACAATATGCTTGGATTGTGGCCCATCTTGGAGAATGTACCTTACTCAACAGAGTGGTGCCCCCAACAAGTAACAACCAGTTGTTTTGGTTTTTGACCTAGAAGAAATGAGGAGGGGGCAAAGAAGTAGCTTCTTTCAACACTATCAGACTCCCTGAGGAAGAGGCTTATATTCTGTGTATATATCCAACAAGCTGTAACTAAAGAAGGAAATGTGCTGAAGGAAAGTAACTTTTTGAGCTATAGCTTTCAGGACTTTCCAGCCAGCATGACTAGTGACCAGATTGGCCGAGGGATTCTAGCAGTTGTAATCCAGAAAAAGTAAGTTTCCCAAGCTCTGCTTAAAAGGAATACAATTACGTCAGCAGAATTTTGACATGTGTTCCTGGTACCCTTGCTTTGACATCTTAAGGCCATTCCAATAATAGAGAGGAAAGTGCTTGTTATTTGCCAGATAAAATAGAGATGCTGCACCACACCAGTTCCCCTGTCACAGGAAATTGTGTAATTGGTCAAAAATTATCGTTATTGGCTTCATCGTTGATTAGGGATTCTAATGCAGGCTTTCTAAGCCAGCATTATTCACAACCTCACTGATTCTCATTATTGCTACAGTTGCAGGTGTTTGAAGGAGGGGGAATTGCATTTTCCCTTACAGACTGAGTGCAGAAAAAAAGGAAATTTTCCAGGAACAGATTCACTGGTTGAGAGAATTTCATCTTCACAGAACAAATGGATAACAGCTGAGCATTATCCCTTCAAAATCAAAATTTTCTGATAATGTCCCTATACAGTTGGCCCTCCTTATCCACAGATTCAAGCATCCATCGCTTGAAAATATTCAAAGAAGTATAAATTCTAAATAGCAAAGCTTGATTTTGCCATTTTTTGATTAAGACTGACAGTCTCTTTCCTCTCACATGTGACAGTTCCTTTCCAGCTTTATCTAAACCTGCAGACTGGTTTATGTCTTGCTTCTGATCTGGTTTGAGAGGCAAATGCAAACCATAGATTGTCAATCTTGAAAACTGTCCAACTATGATTTGCCTCAAACCAGGAAAGGAGAAAGAGTAATCATGACTGTTGAAGAGAGGACAAACCACAAATGCCCAAATTGCAGGCATGCAATGTTACATCTGAACCATCTTTTTACTTTTTGCATAGTTGGTTTCATCTCTGTTGTGACTGTTCAAAAGAATGTCATGAGTAACTGAGGTTATGTTATCCAAGAGTTGGGCTTAGTTCCTACTTCTGGCATATCGGGGTAATAGATCTCTTCAAAAAACTTTACTAAGTGAAGAATGACTGCGTCACCCAAAAAAAGAACAACAGAATGTGAGTTGCTTGTGCCACGCTCAAGACTGCCATACTCGGTGAGGATACTAGTGCAATCCAAGTTAACTCTTATTCACTACAGGATCCAACACCTATGGCAGAGTTGTTATAGATTAGACAACCACTTGCAAGATCTTAGATCTGAGATGTCCTCAAGCAAAGCAGAGCCTGGACTGACCAAGGAAAGCATTTTGTGCCAGTCTTGAATGGTTAGCTAACATCCACATAATGAATTTGCTGTTTGGGGGAAATGGCATACAATGGACCCTTGTTATACGCTGGATTTTGGTTCCATGATCCCCCGTGGATAACAAAATCCATGTATGCGCAAATCCCATTAAATATAATGACAATGCAAATTGATGTCCCTTATAAAAATGGAAACTCAAGGTTTGATATTTGAAATTTATACTTTTTTTGTAACATTTTCAAACCATGGATGCTTGAATCCATGTATAAAAAAAATTGTGTATAAAAAGGGCTGACTGCATATTTGTGGAAAATGGGCTACCATCTTGCTGGTCTTTTGCCTTCCTGCCTGATTTGGTACCACTTGACCTGCTTGTCAATCCTCCAATTGAGGAGTGTAAAAGCTGGAACTCCTTTCCTGGGTCAGTTCCAACTGTCCCTTCTACCCATAAGGTTGCTTCTGAGATAACTCTGAGAAATATATTTCTGTATTTCAACCAAGCTTGGAAAAAGTTATTTTTGGACTACAACTCCCAGAATCCTGCAGTCAGCATGGTTGGTGCTGTAGTTTAAAAAGAAAAGTCTGTTTTTGAAATGGTGTATTCAAGAGACTATACTCAACAAATCTCATCATAGCATTTGGATGTCCCTCATTAGCAATGACCTCCTTGAACTGAATCTTTTTCTTTGTCCTTCTCACTATTGTTGTCCTTGTAACATTTCCACATCTCACTTGGCTTCCTGGGACCTGCAACTGCTTTGAATGCCTGGTTGGAGGCCAGATGAGATTATGTCTACAAAGGACCTGATAATTCATTTTTAAACTTGGTATTACTAATCTAGTTTGCCTCATCACATCCAAAATATCAGCTCTCTGGATATCTTCGTTTTGCGTAGCTACCATTAAACAGGTTGAAAAACTCTTGCACTGTTTCACTACCATCTTGTCTTTCTTATATTTTAAGAAACCAATAATAGAATTTTGGGAAGTTACATTTTTGTAATTCCCAAGATCCCATAGTCAGCATGGGCAATTGTAAAGCTGGCTGAGGTATTTTGAAATTCGTAGTTTCTAGGCTCCAGACTCCAAAGTTTAACAGATTACTTAAAAAAAAAAAGCATCAACTACAGTATTTGTGAGCAAGAGAACATGAGCCCACTTTGTTGTTCGTAATGGTGATTGTATGTAAGTAATGATGAAACCAAAGATGAGGATGGTTCTGATGAACCCCTGGAGATGTGGGGTGGTGGTGGAGACAAAACAGCCAAATCTATATGTCTCTTGTGCCCACGCTAAGAGGTGCCCTTGAATGGGATCCCCATTTTACAGAAGACAAAAGTATCCATCATCTGTGCCCTTGTTTCCAAGCCAGCTGTGTTTATCCCTTAATGAATCGACACCGCCATTAAATGGATTCCACGTCCTTTCAAGGGGCCCCAGTGGAATTGTGATACTTCTGTGGTTAGCAAAGAGACTTCTGGGCTTCCCAGCCACCAACGGGAAATGGCTTTGGCTGCCAGCAAAGGAGAACTGGCCACTTGCCAAACCCCTTTTTCTGTGCCAGGAACTCTTTCAGCTCAGCCATGGACAAGGATGCTGGCAGAGAAACACGGACAGATTGCAAGAGAACAGCAGTGGGGTGGAAAAAAGGGCTGTCATAGTTGGTGCTTCCTATGTAAGGAAAAGGCGATGCATCAATACGCCCCCAGGCTAGCCATTTCTAGATTCACATAGGTGCTTAAGAACATGTGTAAACAAGGCCATTAAACGGTTTAAAGCAACTGAACTATCATGGCTGCCAATCAAGGAACCTTAGTTCTGCAAAGAACCTGGCAAGGTTGCCAAGGAAGCGTGAAATATTTTAGCAATCAATTCCATGCCTCGGATTTGTAATCTGGAACATCACAGAATAAATCAAGTCGAATAAAACATTTTGAGTTTTGTTTTCTGTTGAACATTCTCCCTTTTGTGGAGCAAAATCCAGATGATCCTTTCACCCTCTTTAACAGAAACTTGCCACCACGTCTTGCCCCTTGTTTTGCAAAATCCTCAGGGCTCTACTTACTTACATGTCCAAATCCATCCAGGCCAAGTTTTAACAAGCAAAGAAGGGATTTAGGCTGCATCCACAAATGCAGTCTAGGACCACTTTAACTGCCATGGCTCAATCCTGGAGAATTCTGGGATTTGTAGTTTTGTGAGCTAGCCAGCCTCCTCTGTGCCACAACAAACTACAAATCCCAGAATTCCAAAGCATTGAAAGTGGTGTCAACCTGGATTATTTTTGCAGTGTGGATGCAGTCTAAGGGTGTATCTACATTGCACTTATAGCAGTTTGGTACCACCGCAACTATTATGGCACCATCATAGAGAATCCTGGCATTTGTAATTTGGTGAGGTGGAGAGAATTCAAAATATTTCACCAGTCAACAAATCCCAGTATTTCATAGGATGATAATATAGGATGGATACATCCTAAGGCTCACTCAGAATTCTCATCTCCCGCACAAAAAAGTCTGGAGAATTCTGTATGGGAACTCAGACTAATCCAGTTTCAGTGCAATTTGAGTATGCCATACAAAGCTAAACACACATTTCAAGTCTATTGAAGGTAGTCTGGTATTCAAGATTTATTATTATTATTATTATTATTATTATTATTATTATTATTATTATTGCTATTCTCCTTCTAGAGCAAGCTATTGCACCAACCTGTGCTTATGACTGCTCACCGAACAAACAGGTAATACTACTTTTGGGGCTGTCAAAAATTGTCTCATTCCAGGGGGAGACACATGCTTAATCTAATTCTAAATCAGGTCCAGGCTACCAAGTGACTCAGGCCAAATTCTGGATGACAAACCAAGCATAACAAGCCCACAATATGTGCATCAGTCCTGTTTCATATTCTACATGAAAAAGAGTGTGCAGGATAGGGGACTGAAAGCTACCCTCTCAAATGAGCCAGTACCAGATGTGAAAATATTTCTGTGACTTGCTGTTGAAACAGTGGCAAAAAAGTGAAGACAATTATGTATTATTTATTGTATACAGTACGTCTTTTCTTGGTTTGCTGCTGAATTCAGGTAGACTGGCAACTACGTGTGGCTTTGGGAAGGCATTTCTAAAGTAAGAATTATGTATTCAAATTAACCCCTGGTCCTAGCTTTGTGAAGATATAGAAACACATATAATTTAATCCATGATGAACCAAAAACACCAGCTCAGACTAGAAGCTACACCAAGTAATACTAAGATATAATGTGTTTGAATCTATTTAAAACTGTATTTGCTCTGGGTTTTTCATCACTATTTCATCAGGCCTAATCTGCACTGCAGAAGTTTAGTGATTAGTTTTGTGAGATATTTCACCTTCTCTGTCAGAGAGCTTCCAATGCCATCACAGTGTCTAAATCCCAGAATTCCATAGGATGGAGACATGATGGTTAAAGCAGTTTCAAACTGCATTATTTTTGCAGTGCAAATTAGACCACAGTCTGAAGCTGCCTCTGCACTGCAGAAATAATGCAGTTTGACACCACTTCAAATGCCATGCCTCAATGTTACAGAAATCTGGCATTTGTAGTTTACTGTGGCAAACTATCTGTAGTTAAGGGAGCATCCTACATGTATTCTGGAGGAGTGTAGCCCAAATGACAGCCAGTTTGGCATAGTAATTTAAGTGTTGGACTACAACTCTGGAGACCATTGGTTCGAATCCCAGCTTCGATATGGAAACCCACTGGGTAAATTTGGGCAAATCACATGCTCTCAGCCTCAGGAGAAGGCAAATGCAAACCTCCTCTGAACAAATCATGCCAAGAAAACCCTATGATAGATCACCTTAGGTTTACCATAAGCTGGAAATGATTTGAAGGCACACAACAGCAAATAGCCCACATACAGGTATGTCACCAGAATGAACACTGGGCCTAAGTAGTGAAGGCTTGCTTATGTATATAGAGCAGATATGTGGCAAAATAAATGATCCCATACCCTTCAACTATTCCGATTTGGGAGGAAATATCCAAATTAATCCTTTGCTTTCCCAGTTTCTCAGCTGCTTTCAAAATGTCCCAGTATCGGTCTCCTCCTCTCACTTTCCCCCTTTATCCTCAGCTTTGATAGCTGCAAACTGAATTCAAAGTTCAAATAGGTTTCACTCAACTCATTGGAAGAGAGACAAGAGGAAGGGCAGAGTCTCGTCCTACCCAGTAGGCTGAAGCAGAAACAGCCTACTTTAAATTGTGCAGTTTTTCTCATTAATAACTTTTGCCATCTTGACCACACTCATATGTTGCTTGGCCACACGCATCCTGGTTTTCATCTGTGAAATGTGGAAAGGTCTGCATGATGCAGTGGTTTGAGCATTGGACTATGACTGGAGACCAGGGTTTCAAATCCCAGCTTGGCCATGCAACCTCACTGCGTGAACCTGGGCAAGTCACACTCTCTTGGCCTCAGAGGATGACAATGGCAAACCCACTCTGAAGAAACATGGCAACAAAACTCTATGATAGGCTCATGTTAGGGTAGCCATAGGTCAGAAACGACTTGAAGGCATGCAACAACAACAACATGCTCAGTACATTCCTCTTCCCTTTTCCAGAAGGCAATGAAAAGAATACTGGTTAACAGCTTCGTGGTCTGCAGATTTGTTTCTGCTCCTTCATAGCTAATTAAATATCTTTGCCCAGAGGGGCTGAGTTAATGAGAGCTGAGTGTGCTGGCTCCCTAGAGGGATTTGGGTTACATTTTTCCTTTGGATTTCATTTTTTTAACACACACACACCAATGCCATTCAATTCTATATGGCAAGACAAGGTTAAAATTTAGTAATGGTAGTGTCCAGTGATGTATTAAAAACTTTTAATCCAAGTCTCATGTCAAGCCTCAGTACTCTACCTTCAAGACTCAAGTTGCATCTCAAGTCTTTGCAAGATACTTTCAAGTCTTAGGTTGTGTCTCTCAAGTCTGGGAGCCAACTTTAACAGACAAAAAGGAGGCAGTGTGTGTTTCTTGGATGGAACAGCAAGCTTTAGAGGCCTTCTGCCTCAAGCCCATGGCCTGTTCCCTTCCGAGAAATAGCCCCTGCACTTTGAGAGCAGGTCTTGCTTGCTGCTCAAAGTTAATGGCACCAGCAAGTCAGTCACTAAAAATACACAAGCCTCAAGTCAAGTCGAGTCAGTGTGTCATGTTTGCCAAGTCAAGTCCAAGTCAAGTCATTGAAGTGACTTGACTCCAGCTTACATCCAAATCCATTGATTCGAGTCTACATCACTGGTAGTGTCTTCTGTAACAACAAACTTTTTGAGATGACAGCAGTAACTATTATTATTCTTTTTCAGTTCAGTTATTTCTTAACTAAACTGGAAAAGGTCAGGTGACTCTTCTCCCCCTCTTTGCCCTCTCTGAACATCAATACAGCAGTACTACTTCTACATACAGGCATAGCTCACAACATTGTTAATGGGGAAAACCATTTCCTCCTTACCCAGCTACTACAAGGAATGGAGATATGCTCAGTTAGAACAGAGAAGCCTGAAAAGAGTAGCAGATGGTGCTGCCATCTCAACAATTAAAAATGTCCCAGCACTTTGACCCTGCAAGTTTTGGTTGCATTACACCACTGGTTGTTATCCATTTCATTCCTCACAGGTAGCATGTGAAGAGCAGAAAGTAGATCTCTAGGTGATTGGTTTTGGAGACAGGTATGGATTTCTGATGCTTACTCCCTATTGTTTGACAGTAATAGCAGCAAAATTACTCCCTACTCCAGTCATAAATACATTTTCCCAAGAAAGCTTGCGTCATTGACAGTGGGCCCTTAGTATCCATTGTGGTTTGGTTCCAGGAACCCCCATGGATACCAAAATCTGTGGATGCTCAAATCCCATTAAATACAATGACATAGTAAAATGGTTTCCTTTATATAAAATGGCAAAATCAAAGTTTGCTTTTTGGAATATAGTCAGCCCCTCATATCTACATATTTTTTTTAATCCACAGATTCAAGCATCCACAGATAGATAGATGGATAGGCCCAGACTGGTGCTTTGCGCTGGCCTGAACACATAGTAGGGTTGCCCGGGGTGGAGCGACCGCACACCCCGAAACCCTACTACATGGTGGTGGCGTAACAACGGTGGCACCCTGTGTACATGGGCACCGCCATAGTGATGTAAGCACCACACGTCTGCATGGCGCCACACGTCACGTCATGAGTGCACCAATGACACACTCACGATGTCACTGCAGCGTCGCACAAAGAACCCGGTAATGGCAGCACGCCATTTGGGAGCTGCGCCGTCCCTAAGGAGCAAAAATGGGCACCGGCAAACCGCTGTTTCTTGGCGGTCTGTCCCATGCCATAGATAGATAGATAGATAGATAGATAGATAGATAGATAGATATTCAAACTGCAGATGTTTGAATCAGTGGATAAAAAAATCTGTGGATATGAAGGACTAACTATATTAAATTTTAATATAGTTATATATTAATATATAAAAAGAACTCCAGATTCTCTCATTTGAAACACATGTCTTTTGCAGAAGACTGTGATTGATAGATCTTAGGCTCCTAGTAATCCATTCACCTGGCAAAAGATCCTCTAAGTCTGAATTCTGAATATCCCTGCCACAGAGAACAGCAGCAGTGATGTAGTGACAGTAACATTTAAACTGTACAGGAGTAAAACCCTATTTGGGCCAAGCACTGTCTTTCTCTAACCTACCCCACAGGCTTGTTGTTCTGAAAATAGAAGTGTAGAAGTGCATTTGATAGCACACTGTACTACCAGCAGGAAACCTAAGGTAAAAATCTAATAAATGCAGACAAGAGCAACTAAGAACTTTGGTACGTTCCATGCACCCGACAAATAAGTTTTTTTTAAAAAAACAAACCTCTTCTTTAACAATGAATAAGGTTGCTCTGCTAGTTTGATTGTTATTTTGAAAGTTGTAATTTTTCTGGACTTCCAATCTTTATTGGAGAAAGGGGAGAGAGGATGGTTTAAGAGCACCTGCTCTAGTTCCTCTGAACATGTGCAGAACATATTGCTTTTAAAGGCAAATTGCATCATAAAAGATTCAGTGAACAAAGAAGCATCACCCCTTTACATCCGTCAGTCCTGGCAACTGACCAAAGACGTGAAGTTCTGACCAGTTGGAAGCTCTTGTAGGGAGCTATGGATCAAGCTCAGCAGAAGGCAAAACTGCAGTGCTATGGGGCAGGGAATGTTTTAGACAGAGGGGTGGGATTGGCATTGCCGCAAATGATCTTTGTTATTCCAGGGCTGCCCTATTGATAAGGTAGGACTAAAGGACAGTTAACAAAAGGACAAAATTTGGGGCAAAATATTGATAGGGAATATATAGGATGTGGCATAGTGGCTGCCCCAGCCCCCTGCCAGGGGTACATCTGGCACCATCAGAGCGGGGCCTGCATTTCGGATGTCACAGCACGCACGCTCCCAGCCTGGATAAAAATAGGTTTGCTCTCAGGGGAGTCACGCAATTGCATAATGGGGGCTGCAGTTCCAGAAATAACCCCCCCCCTTCCTCTATTGGGGCAGCAATGAAAGAAGGAGGTACAGATATGCGTGTTGCAATTTGGCTGGGGTGACCTAGATTTCCCCTAGCTTAAGCCTAGAAGGGCATTAGAGACAGAAAAAGAGAGAGAGAGATGGAGAGGGAGAGAAAGAGTTTTAAAGTTTTCTTCTCTCCAAGCCAGAAATCTCAGCACTGCCAGATTGAGAAGGTGCCCCTGGCACCCAGGAGTCCTTCATGCCTTGCACCGGAGAGACACTGCTTTTGTCAACCCTTTTAATAGCACCCTTAGCACAGAAGGCCCTTTGTAAGCCTTACTATTACCCCTCTCACAGCAGCCCCTACATGGAAATGTGCTACTAATAGCCACCTTTTACAGAGGGAGGAACTGAGGCCATGAATGAGTTGTGTTGCTTGAGGCTGGGGAAGAGGGGCTGAATATTCATCTATCCAGCCATCCCTTGCTGCAATTTTTCACTGCAGTACAGCCATCAGGACAGGACTTTGGGGCAGACATCCAAGTCCCACTCATCACAATGAACATGAGGGTCCTCAAACATAGAAGGGCAAGCTTCCCATATTTTGAAGGAAGAGAATGATGCATTTTATCACTTGACGGTTTGGGTGTATCAGTGTCTGTAGGTGCCCAGAGATCATGAAAGCCCTTCTACAATTGCTTGACTGGTTCTGGGTCAGCACAAATAGCAGATGCTGGGGGAAGAGGGCGACCTGCCCCCTGGCTATTTACCCCACATGCCCCCTTTTCCCACATCCGAGTTCCAGTGGCAGCAATACTTGCTTGTTGCAAAACTTCTTGAAGTGTGTGACCTTCGTTCTCTGAACCAATCACTTTCTCTACTCACCCCCTAACAAAGACCCCTAACAAGTCAAGGAGGCAGAGCAGCTGCCAGCCTACAAAGCTGCACCCAGCTTGGCATGGGCACATGCATTATTCTCCTCACATGACATAACACTGGCAGTGCTGCATTGCAGCATTTGTTTGAGGGGCAGCCAGCAGGCACCAAGTGACGTGGTGAGAAAAGAGCAAGGAGGTGCTGGAGGGCAGAGTCATAGTGGTTGCTGTTTTTGTTGTGTGCCTTCAAGTCATTTCCGACTTCTGGTGACCCTAAGGTGGATCTATAATAGAGTGGCTTATTTGCCATTGCCTCCCTCTGAGGCTGAGAGCCTGTGACTTGCCCAAGGTCATCCAGTGGGTTTCATGGCCATGCAGGGAATCGAACCCTGGTCTCCAGAGTTGTAGTCCAACACTCAAACCACTATGCCATGCCAGCTGGGCACCTGCTAATTTAAACTATCTCAGACAGAGGCAGTGCAGAACATTCCACTGATCTCCATATTAAAGTAACAGTGACCTGCCAGTGCTGCTATAGCCAGAAGGAGGGTAGCATCTTCTCCTTTGCCCCAGGGTTATTCCTGCCAACAAGGCCAGAAAGGCATAAACCATAAATAATTCTTACTTAATAAAACTATAAATCATACGCATAGGTGCATGTTCATCCTTCATTGACCTCATCCTCAAGGGCTGAGTCATAGATATAAGGCAAACACCTCAAGCTCTGTTAAAATGGTCACCAGGATGACACAATTAATGACCTTTAGTGCTGTTGGCATGTGTGCCAGTCCTATTTACATTGCAATAGGGAACCTCCAGCTCTGCGGTCCAGTTTGGGATTTCTAGTTTCCTCAGGCGGCCATTGTCCATCTCCATGACATCACTAGTTGGCAGTTTTCCAGCTTTTGTATAGTTCCCTCATCCCTGTTGTTGTTGCTGTTATATACTTTCCAGTTGACTTTAGATGATCCTATTATTGGCTTCCTTGGCAAAATTTATTCAGAGGAAGAGACAGTGTGAAGTGCCTAAGGTCACGCAGTGGATTTCCATGGCTGGGCAGGACTTTGAACCCTAGTCATCCTGAATCAGTTCTTCCATCCTACCTCATTCATCTCATCCCATCCGTCTATCCATGGATGGTTTGAGTTCGGATTCAAAGCACTGGTGAAGAATGGTTTCCTTCACTGTAGGAAAATTAAACTGTGCCTCCTAAGGCTTAGGCTGCTGCCACACCTCACCTTTAATGTGGTTTGACACCACTTTAGCTGCCATGGCTCAATGCTAGGAAATTATGGGATTTGTAGTTTTGTGGTCTATTTAGCATTCTCTGTCATAGAGCTCTGGTGTCATAATAAACTACAAATCCCAGGATTCAATAGGATAGAGCCATGATGGTTAAAACAGTATCAAACTGTATAAATTATTCTGTGTGGCAACAGCCCTAGTTAATGGCCGTAAATTCATCTATACAGGTAAGGTTTGGTGCAACATTTATCCTTTGGCCATGCCCATCACTGAAATGAAGCCCTGGAGAACTTTGTCTATTTACATTTATATTGACATTTGTCATCATGTTTAATAATGCACGGCCAACGTACAAACCTGCAGAGATCGTACTGCAGATCCCATCAGCTCAAGGCAGCCTGTACATACATCGATGCAGAGGACTATAAAGATTAATATTCAGTTAAAACTAGAACTTTATGTAATGTGTTCAAACTTTTTAAATTATTGTTTTTTGCAGGTAAAAACTGGAACACACATGGGCAAGGAACATCAATGTGTGATCCAGATAGCAAACACTATTAATGAGGAACAACACACAAATGAGATGAGGCGGTGGCAGTTTGCTTTTGCCTGAGTTTACAGGGAAGGACAAGATTCTGTCCTCTCCCTCCTGCTGTATTCATTGACTGCAAATGACTTTTGCACTTTGAACTCAGTTTGCAGCAATGAAGTAACTTGAGGACAAAGCGGGAAAGTGGGAAAAGGAACAAGAAACTGGGACATTTTAAAAGCAGCTGAAAAAGTGAGATGGCAGAGGATTAATTGGGACTGTCCTCTACAAATGGAACTGAACACTACAAAAACTATTATTTATTTATTTAAAGATATGATGGTAAGGTAATAAATGCTGCTGCACAGAAGAATAAAAACATGATGGTAAGGACTGCACTATGCCCCCAGAGCAAAGTAAGTTAATAAAGGCCCAAACTAGTATATTGGGCTGTACTACTTTACTCTGCATACAAAAGTATCACTTTAAAACAATCTCTATCAGAGCAAAACTAGCACATAAAGGTACAAGATAGCAGGCAACCTTCTTCTCTACTCACTTTCTAGTTGCAAGAAAGTATAATGTTGTTTTAACACTTATTCAACAGATTTTTTTAAAAAACAGGACTGAATGGCTTAATCTGGGGTACTCTAATCTGAACGAGAATCCCAATATATTGAAAGATACAAAAATGGTCCATGTTCACAGGACTGTTTGTCAGTTCAGAATCAGAATCAAGGGCCTTCCACAATATCCAAACACCTCAAATAAGTAAACATATGTCCATAAGAAGCAGAACATTTGCACTGAGTAGCTGTCTGCCCTCTTATTTTTAGCAAAAAAACCCAAACCCAAACATATCCAGCACAGTTTATAACTTTGAAATACCACCATTTTTGTCTGTTAAACAATTATACATGACAGGTGGCAGAAAGTCAGGGACATTGCTTGCAACTTTCCATGTGACAACGTTGTAAAATGCCTACTGAGCAATTCCAGCTCTCTCTGAATTCTGCAACAAAAAGTAAATGAGGAAACTAAAATGTGCCATCTGCTTGGATGAGAGTTTACAACACACTGAAGCATGAAAAGTAATTTCCCCCTGCATTTTCAGATGAAACAGTACATTTCATTCTACCACTCCATCCTGGCGCATGTGTGGCTTCAGCCTCAGATAAATTTATCTGACACACGTCAGGTTTTGTAAAGTGCTCTATAAAATGCTAGATTATTGCTGTTGTCAGGGGGAGCAAAACAAGCCTGTTGAATTTATAAACAGGGGAGGATTCATTTTCCAGCTCCCATCTCTACTTGTTGTTGTGGGCCTTCCAGTTGTTTCCAGCTTATGGCGACCCTAAGGCAAACCTATTATGGGGTTTTCTTGGCACATGGGGTTCACCATTGCCATACTCTGAGGCTGAGAGAGTGTGACTTGCCCAAGATCACCCAGTGAGTTTCCAAGGCTGAACCAGGATTCAAACTCGGGTCTTCAGAGTTATTATCCAGTACTCAAACCACTACACCACACTGGATCCCCACATCTCTGCAGAAAAAACGTAACAATCTAAGATATTCATTGCTAAGAGAAAGAAGTAATAGATGACTTGAAGTTCTGATGGTGAGCAAAAATTATTCTGAAGAGAATATAAACATACCTTCTAATAGTCCTAATTAATTCTGTCTTCCCATTTCAGCTACTTTTAAAATGTCCCAGTTTCTCTCCTCCCACTTTCCTCCTTTGCCCTCAGTTTCCTTCAATTGCTGCAAACTACCTTCTATGCACAAAATTAGTTTGCACTCAATATTGGGGAGAGGAGAGTTGGGGGTCTGTAGATTCAGGGAAAAACAGACTGTTTCAGCTTCCCATGCCTTATGTGTTATTCCTCAAAAATAACTTTTACCATTTTGACCACACACTGCTGTTGCTTGGCCACATGTACTGGTTTTCATCTGCAAAATGAAATGGCAGCTGGTCATCAGGAAACTTAACAGAGGAATGCTGTATGGCACTGAAAGCAGAGTCCTAAGACCTCGTCAGCAATTTAACAAGTAAATAATTTAAAAAGCCAGGCAGACTTAGAATCATAGAATCACAGCTCCCTTATAACTATGCTAATTTCAGTCACTGGGTAGCTTCTAGACTGACAAGGGGTAAACTAGATGCCCTAACTAACTCTGTATAGAATCATAGAATTGTAGAGTTGGAAGAGACCACAAGATTACAGCAGCTAAAATTCCTCCTCTTAAAGGGCCAAAAACCTGAAATTAATAGTCAACCAAAGCTCTCAGCCATATTGTTGGTAGGATTGAAGCCAGTAGAGACTAGAAATGGTTCTTGCTAGTCTTACACTGGTGCAATGGTAAGACTGTTAGGAACTGCTATTACCACCATGAAATGCATCATTTTCTGTTACATTTGTGCAACATGGACTGACCACTGCTGATGAAATGAATGTCCTATTCTTGATTATTGGAACTAACTCTGAGCAGATATTGAAATCATGGGACTTTTTCTCTTATACATATGGGCATATAGCCTTCAGTATCATCACTATGGTGAGCCAGTGTGATGTCATGGTTTATGTGTTGGATTGCAACTCTGGAGACTAGGGTTACGAATCCCAGCTCAACCATGAAAATCCACCTTGCGCAAGTCACACTCTCTCAGCCTCAGGATAACAATGGTAAACCTCCTCTGAAGAAGCTTGCCAAGACAAACCCATGACAGGGTCACCCTAGGTCAGAAATGACTTGAAGGCGCACAACTATCATCGCTATGCAAGTTTATAAATCTTTGATCTGTGCTAATAAAGTTGTTCTGTTTTGCTCTCGTTACAGACTGCAAGGCTTTACTATTCCGGAGGGAAGGGAAACTCTTTGACCAAAGAAATGTAGCTTTTCCCACAGATTCAGGGTCCAGCCTGCAGTCTGCGTTAAAGTCAGGGTTGATGCAGTAGAGCTGATGTCTCAGTTCTCCTCCCTTCTAACAGCACAAGTCCCCAAGGCTGCTTCTGGAGGAAGCAGGCGCTTTCCTCTTCATCCTTTCTGGCCTTTGCTGACACTGCGGCTATTTCTCTCTGCCTTTACTGAATGAAACCAGGTTGCTGCTGCTGCTAGTGGCAGTTTTATGAATGCAGCTGCTTGCACTGGAGACAGGAGGAGAAGCCTGAAGAAACAGCACCCCTCTTTGCAGAACCGCACACTGGTGCTCCTCATTTCCAAACCTGGCACTTTTTGAGACTTCGCTTCCTTCCCTCCCTTCCCAGTTCTGAAACCCCATTGCTAGATGCTTAAGCAATCGTGAGCTGAAAAGGAGGGCACAGAAGCACAAGGAAAGCCAGGCACACTGCCAAGCTTTCTGATACTGCGTGAATTGCCAGTTAGTACTGCATCACCATTTCCCTGCATTACTCTCCTGCAGCACTGGCAGGGCGGAGGTGGCAGTGGGAGAAGGAGAGGAAGGCAAGAGAGAGATGATGGAAGGAGAAGAGGCAGAAAGCAATGATGCTGCAATCACTGCAGTGATTTCTTTCTTTTCCTCTGCTGCAGAGACTATAAAAGGTACATTCTTGCAGCGGTCACCCTTCAGTCACATTAGTGGGCTTAAAAGTAACGCACATCCAGAGTGCGTGCAACCAAGGTTTGCACTTTCAAAGTCGTCGGTCGACTTATGGCGACCCCATTGATTTCATAGGGTTTTCTTAGGCAAGGATTGCCCTTTTGCCAGTTCCTTCCTCTGAAATATAGCCTACAGCACCTGGTATTCATTGGCAGTCGCTCATTCAAGTACTAGTCAGGGCTGACCCTGCTTAGCTTCCAAAATCAGATAGGATCTGGGGCCTTTAAAGTGTTTAGGCCACTGCAACACACACACACACACACACACACACACACACACTTAGGCATCTTCTGAAACAGCTTATGAACACGGGCTAGCTATTGGGGGCCCCTGACAGGATATCATTTGCTTCTCCCAGTCATCACCTAAGCAAAACAGAACATGGAGTTAATGTCTGTCATAATTATCACTCGGGTAAGTTAACAGCCTCTGAGAAATCATTTCAACCCTTCCCCTAAGCCTTTGCTCCTCTAGGACGCACAAGAAAACCTCCAGCTGATGTTGGACTGCAATTCCCAGCAGCACAGCCATGGTGAGAAGTGATGGGAGTTACAGTTCATCAGCTGGAGAACCCCACCAAGTTCTCCTCTGCAATAGCATCCTCAATATCCTGGCTTGTCCATGAATCCCAGGAAGGGTTGGGTGAAAACCGGTCTTGCTACGTGATCTCTTCCCCGTTTAGCTACAACTTTCTGGGAATAAAGTGTTAATACTCTCGTTTCCAAATGTTCACAGGCCAATACACAGCGTTGACCCAGCAGATGGGAATCTATCATGCCAACCATTACTGAACCGCAACTCTGTACGATGCTCTTATCAGCATTAGTGTGAGTTAGCTCTATGTCTCAGGCTTCGTCCCAGAAGGCCCCACGTCATCCAGCTTCTTTTTTACCAGCTTTATGGAGCGCCTGCCTTCTTGTTCTTCCATGAGAATCTACAATTAGTCCTTTCAGGGTGAAGGCATCTGCTCCAAGGTTAGCCCTTTTCCTCATATCAAGGGTGAAAATGAAGTGGCTCTCCAGATGTTGGAATGCAAGTCTCAACAGCCTTAACCAGCATGGCCGATGGTGAAGAATGTGAGAGTTGAGGTTCAATAGCATCTGAAGGACTGCATGATTCCCACCCATGCCTTTCATGATCAGAAATTTCTCACACACTTACAAGATCTTCCTTCATGGCCCAGGAGTCCTGGATTCTTAGCCTTTCTCCTATGCAAGAAGACAGCAGTTTGAAACAAAATATACTGACAGGTATAAACATTTGAAATAACAGGACTATGGATTCACTAAAGCAAACAACACAGAGACAGCAGAGAGGGACTACAGCTCAGGGACCCTTCACACTACAAAATTATAGCACTCGATTCCACTTTAACTGCTATGGACCTAACTGGATCCTAGGATTGACAGTTTAAGGAGTAGCACTTATAATTCTCAGACAGAGAGCTCTAGTGCCTTCCCAAACCATACATCCCAGGATTCCATAAGATGAAGCCAAGGCAGTTAAAAGTGGAATAATTCTCTAGTGTGAATAGGACCTAGGTTCAATCTGCCAGCACCTCCAAGCAATACTGGGAAAAACTGTGTAATCCCACAGAACTGCTGCTTGTCAAAACAGAGAAAATGGTAGGCAGACTTCAGGCTTGTTGTTTTGTTACAGAAACACTTGAGTTCATAATCTGAAATTACATCTAAGTAGTAGCTAAGGAGGTAGATATGTAGCATGAGCACATACTTAGCTCGTGAATCTGTTTTCAGTAACAGCTGGAATAGCAAACAAATCTTACTCCTGTTTTTCCACAAGGTTTCTTTATTTTAAACAACTTAATTAAGGAGGTGAGGTTTGGTTTCCCCCCAAATTTACACCACTGGATATTGGAAATCCTTGCTAATCTTTTGTACATCAACCAATAGATCTTAAACTCTACCCACCCAGGCTATAGTGAGCTAAATGGATCAGTGGTTGGATTGATTGAGAATAAGTATCTGCTGTTTCAATTGATGGCTGAGAGATGAGTTTGGAAGATTTTACCCATTGAACCCAATGTTCTCAAATACACCAGCAGGGCAACTATCACATTTTACACATTGTTCTTGGGTGTTCAGTGCCAGATTGACTTGTATGAAAGTATGGAGAATGCAGAATTCTGAAAAAAATCCGAAAGAAATTCACCTTATCTACTATTACATGGTGAAACAGAAGGGTAACACAGTGGCCCCTTGATAGGCATTCCCAAGTCACAGATATACACCAAAAATAAGGAAGTTAAATTACCATGGCTTTCTTTTTAGGAGTACTGAGAAACTCCTGTTGTGGGGAAGCACCTCTTCCGAGAATCCATGGATAAAATTAGTTTAAAATGTGCAGTGTGGACAAAAAAGGAGGACTTCACATGGGCCATGGGAATTTGCCCTTTCTTAACAGAATGCTGTGCTATCGACTTCCAAGCACACACCCCCTTTCTTTCTCCTATCTCCAGTCTCAGCCCAGCCAAAACAAATAGCTCAAAGCACAATTTTCTATCCAAAAAACCCCACACCCAATTGAATGACACAACATTTTTAATGTACGTTATGAAGGAAACAAAGATGCCAAAGTAAGGGCTGGCAAAGAGGCAGTTCAATGGTGAGACGTGCCCATAGGCACATAAGTCATCAAATCCACGTGCGCCCTAAGCTTGAGAGGCACTGAAGAAGAGTCTGACATCCTTCCCCTTCATATCTATTGCTGTCAGTTCATAACCACCCACTAAGGGGAATGCGGCAACCAGGGAGGGAGACAATCCTCCAGCCAAAAAAGGAAAGCACAAGGAGCTACGTCAACAGGAATTCCCTGGCAAAGGACCAAAGAGCCTAAAAGCTCTGCTTTTCAGCATCTCTTGCTGTGCTCTCTGACACCATGCTTCTTTCAGAGAGAACCTGCCCTCCTCCCACTGACTAACTTTCTGCTAACAAAGTGCTCTAAATCTGTTCTTCCTCCTTTCTCTTTACTGAAGAACCTGGGTTTCCTAACTCCCATAGTCAAAGAGAAAGGCTTCATCAGCATCCTGAAGAAAAAGATGTCACCGTCAGTCTGAAGCTCAGCAAATGAGCCTGAAAGTTGCAGATAGAAGTGAAATGGGAGCAGTGGCAGCAAAAGGAAGACTCTAAGGGGTTAGGGACCCAAGATAGAAAAAGAAAAATGCATGACAGCTATTAACTTGCCCCTTTCCATTTTCTCTGCCCCTCTGATGAAGAGAAGGTGAACTTTACACCAATCCTTGGGGTGTTTTTAGAGAGATGGCCATACCTCTGTACATTATGAGAAAGGCACACAATGCACATCAAGCACTGGGGTCCTCCGGAGCAACTTAGGATGGGAGCAGGGTGAGAAACGGGGGGGGGGGGGACACAGCTGCTCCCAAGCCCCATTTACCTTTAATGAGTGTTGACTGTTCCTACAGCTATTTGAACTTCAGGGAATACACAACACCTCTAACTTCCATCTCACTCTGCCTTATTTCCAGCCCTCACCCTGCAATAGTTAAAGTGCTTGTGTTAAGAAGACGGTGTCAGTGATGACAGATTCTCAAGGAGAGAGAGATTGAGAGGTGGAGGCCTCCTCAGTAGGCAGGATTTCAATGCTGCTGTCCGGCTGGCTTGGGGAAACACTGTCTGTCAATTCCATCTCTTGGGCCTGGCTGGGTGACAGTGGCTGGGGTGAGCTGGCTGTGTCAGTGCTCGGGGTTGGGGATTTGCCCTCCGAGAGGCCCAGCAGCTCCTGAACATTGCGGGGTAGGTCCTGGGGAGGAAAACCATAGTTTAATTATGTTAATGTTTTAAGAATACCTTTCTGGTATATGGTACCATTTAACACTTGCTTCCCTGACCCATCAATGCTGAAACGCATGGCACCAAGACATATTATTATTGCAGAAGGTCTCAGAGTTCTTTAGAAGGATTAAGTAGAGAGGGATGAGGAAGAACAACCCTCTTTGAGAACCACTGGTCCATACAAAAGAGGGTGGTCTCAGCAGGCTGGGAGGAACTTTTGAAGTTTACAAAAATAATAAAAACTCACCAGGAACAAAACCTAGCCTAAAGTGGAGAAGAAGAAGAAAAAAAATGAAAACTGAGCATGGTCATCAGCAATGGAATTCTAAATTGCCATTGAAGGGAAAGGTGATAGAATGGAGCATCCTGCAAAAGGGAATGGATAGTAGGAACCTTCAACAGAAACCCTCAACAGCGCAAAAACTGCTGGCCCAATTTGTAAACACCATCATTCATAATAGAACAGAACTGTTCTCAGTAGCATGGTATTCTGAAGTAGAGCAGGAGAACTAATTGCTTTTCAGTTTTGTGCTGTATGGAGCCCTGAACATGGAAGATGCTGGCATCTCTTCCACCAACAGAAGCTGGTCTATTTGTCAATTATCTTATATACCTCCCTTTTACCATGAGTGTTAGAAATTGAGACAGAGAGCTGTTTGCTTGCCCTGTTTGCCTGGCATAAGAATGTGCAGACTTTACACCTCCCAAAAGAATACCAAGATAAGAGAGACATCATGCTGCGCTGGAGGAAACTCACAGGAGTAGCTGCCAGCTGTCTGTAGATTGCCTCAGCCCGACATAAGATGTCCTCCACACTCATCTTCATTGTGAGCTCATTAATGTGCTGTGAGAAGACAAACAGAGAAAATAAGAAAGTCAAATGGTTAACCAGGAAATTTAAAAATGGAAAGATGATACAGTTCAGAAAACAGAAATGCAGGAAGTGGGATGAAAAAGAGAAGTGTACATGTTTTGATGGGGAATGTAGTGGGGGAGACCTCATTCTGAAAAAGGGGCTGGGCAACTCTTAAAGAGGACAAATAGATGTTACAAAGGCAAAAGACTAGGAAAGAGGCTTTGGGGCAAGGATTGAGATGTCTGCTGGGAAAAACAAACATTACACACTGACCAAACTGAGGGATACTAAGTCATATCAGCTTTCTAAGCGTTCAGCAGAAATCTCACATACCAGCAGAGGACAGTGTGGTGCAAAGGGAAATTGGATACAGTCGCACAGAGCCATAGACAGGAAAATTAAGAGGGGAGGGTTAGAAGAGAAAGAAGGGCAGACTTTCTTCTGTTTTGGCTTCACAGCAGATACTGACCATGCATTTTCAGAAGACATGGTGTATTAACCTGAGAACTACAAACTTGACTTTGTTCTTTATATAAAAAGCTGAAAGTGCAAATGGTATTGCCTCTGTGCACTACGGAGAGTGCAAGTACAAGCATATATGAGCATGTGAGAGATGAGAGCAAGGCTATAGCTCTCCAGTGCTCACCTTGAGGATCTCACTGAAGCCAAAGCCAGAGTTCATAAGAGCCTGTCTCTCTGCATCCAGAATGCCACAGGCCACCAGCATATGGAAGTTGGGGCAAGGCAATCCTGTCCAGAGCACCTGGAATGGAAGGGGAAAGACATGTAGTTTAGGATGCATAAAGGTGCCATAACACAATGTTACAGCACAGAATATGCTGCAGCATGATAATGTCAGAGTTAAAATCTTCTGTGGTATCTGCAACTACATTAGCCAAAATGTTTCAATTTCTGTAAGGTCAACACATTTACTATCCCACCACAAAATAGAAAACACTCCAGGTATTTACTATCTCACTAGCCCAAACCTGAGCCTGCAAGCCCTGCTCAAATCATGCTGAGTCTCTGGAATAGATCACAGCCATGTTTCTCTGGGAGAATCAGAGCTTAAGAGTGACTTCTGGCCTTGCTGGCTTGGGGTTCTGGGAAATGCAACCTAAAATAAACAATTCTGAGAAATGTAACCTAAAACAAACGAGACTGATGTTGAAGGGTGCTAGATTGAACAAAACACAGGAAAAGTCCCCTTGCTGAAATCAACAGTGGTCCAAAACACACTGCAGAAATAATCCAGTTTGAGACCACTTTAACTGTCCTGGATCAATGCTAGGGAATTCTCGGAACTGTAGCTTTTTTTAGACATTTAGCCTTATGTCAGAGAGCTCTGGTGCCACAACAAACTACAGTTCCCAAGATTCCCTAGCACTGAGCCAGGGCAGTTAAAGCAGTCTGAAACTGCTTTAGTGTGTCTTGGACAAGTGTACTTCTCTTCCAGAGAGGCAGAGGAAAAATCAGATTTCTATTTCCAGAAGCAAGTGCTTCTTCTTATGGATCTCCTATAACTAGGTAAACTATAATGCAGGTGTAAAGAATGTTCGCATTTTGGCCTACAACTCCCATCAGCCTCACTCAGACAGGGGAATATGGGAGTTATAGTAAAAAAAACTTGTTGACCTATGATTCCCCCACCCGTCATAATGGTTGCTTCACACATCAAGGGTAGAAATTAATTTTAGGTTAGAAACAATACTCTTATGTAGTTTCTTCCCCCCTGAAAGCAGGCTTCACTTTTAATATAAATTTGATTTCCAATAAATTAAACCTGTTTGTTCTGGGAGGGGAGGCAGGGGTGGAAATGAAGTATACATAGGGGTGAAACAGATGGCCATGAAGAAGCAGCCTCTGGCCGCTCCACCCACGATCAAGCCCCAATCAGTGTAGGATTGTGGGGACTGCATGACTTGCTCTGAAAGCAGGCCATGGCGGCACTCCCAAATGGGCCACCTGCAAGGAGTGTTTTTTGAGCGCTCCTTTGTCTGGTGGCTTCAAAGTGCGTCAGGCACATGTGCCATCTGCACACCCTGCCACCAAAGCAGTCGGAAGCTGCACCTTTTTGCCCTTGTGTTTCAGGCCTGAGCTTGTCTTGTCACATGTTAATGTATTTGCTCTTCTAAACACCTAAACAAGAAGCTACGCTACTCTCTTTGGGAGAAATGGTTGGTTTATGGAGTTATAATTCTGGAATCGAATTATATCTCTGAACTAAAGCAATTACTCCTAGGTGTAATGAGTTGCTCCATAATCCAACAAACCGTTTCCCTTAAAATTTATTTTATAATGTATTTAGCTCCAGTGATAAAACAAAGTCCTTAAAAATCTGACCACACATCAACCACACCTGATCAACACCCAATCCAATATATCAGGTGATGCTGGGGTGCCGGGGAAAGAGAAGGGTAAGGGCTTTCCCAGGAAAGGCATACTGCATGGTCCTCTAAATACACACAGATTCTTTAGTTGATTCTTGTTAATTAATTCTTTAAATGAAGCATGCACAGATGCAACACACTTAACTATTCCATCCATCTTTCCAACACTGTGGCAGCTTCAGTTTACTCCAGTTGCACTTACCCAATGCTAAGTGTTGGCTACAGTACAGCTCAAAATAATGCACCCCAAAATCCTTTGCAACACTGCAGGTGAGCAACTGTCACCTTGTCCAGCACAGCCATTTCACCCTCATGCTCAAGGAATGACAATACAGATGTGGGACAAGCCAGAAGAGAAGCTATATTCTGAGAACCATCACAAAAACAAACTAAGCCTCACTGGAAAGCCCGCTGTACCAGCAGAAATAAAGTCACCCAGAGACAATCCAGGGCTGCTGTTCATATAGACAGCTCAAAGCACAGTGAAAGACTGCAGGGAACTACAATATCTGGTGTCAGCATGAATTCAACAGAGCTCCTAACCAGCTGCTAACCAATGAGATATAGATATAGATGCAAAAATTGTATGTGCATGCCTGTGTGTGAGCTTGAGATACATGGGGGCAGAAGGACTGAGAATCTAAGTTTGTTGGGGAAAGGCTATAATAGTTTCTGGAGGAATCTACTTTGCATGCAGAAAGTCCCAGGTTCAGTCTGTGGCATCTCCCAATGGAACGATATTGGGCTGCAGGGCTGGATTCTGCCCAAGAGCTTAGACTCAGAGCACGTTACTAGTTAAAGTCAGGGGCTGAAAAAGTTACTTTTTGGACTAGAGCTCCCAGAATTCCTTAGTCAAATAGTCACTGGGAGCTGCAGCTCAAAAAAGTACCCTTTCAAAGGTCTGGTCAAAGCACTCTGATCAGTTCTTTCTATAGGTTATGTACCTATGGAGTAAATAATCCACTCATTATCTCTCAGCCCAGGAATGCAAGAAACGTTGTTTTTTGTATATTTGTAGGAACTTTGCTGACTTCTGTGGAGCTCAGGAAAAATTTCACACTGGCTCCTCTGCATCCAGTTAAATACTCAAATTCAGAAATAGCTGATTTGTCTCACTCCTTAGATTTTGCCCACCCTATACTCAAATCAGAAATCCTCATGTGACTCAAATTAGAAATTCTCATGTGGTTCAAAGGTTACAATCTGATCTCACCTCCCACAGCTGAAGAATTTCAGAGAAGGCAAATTCCCTCTTGAACCAGATCAAAATCCATCGGAAACAGAAGCACAAGGTGCCAGACTCCTTCGAATCTATTAGAAGCAGCCAAGGAAGATAGAAGTCAGTAACAGTGTTTTATGCCTGTGCAGACAATCTGTATTTCCCCCAAGATGTTGTTTGACTCCAGTTCCCCAGACGGCATGACCAATAGCCAGAAATGATAAGAGCTGAGAGTCCAGCAATGTTTGGGGGAGTACAGGTGGCCAATCCCTCTTTTATAAAGTCTGTAATTGCTGGGATTAAAACAAAGGTATCCTATTTGGGTCAATGTTCATTTTATTTAAACTTTTAAAAGGAGTTAGCCAGGAGACAAAAGTGAGATGGACAAATGCCCCCCAAATAATCACAAATTCAGAAACCATCTGTTCACAATTCATGTTTCTACTTCACCATATATAGTCACACTAACAATATTTTATCCTTCTCAGTTGGCCCACATTAATTTCAACACACCAAGGTTTCAGTGGTCCCATAAACAGCCATCCAAGTACCTAGAAAGTCACAAAGCGGGGGATCCAGAACTCTGAGGAGAAAAGTGAGCTGGGACAGCTGTCGCTTCATGGACTCTTGGCTTTCTTCAAAATTGCGGTGCTATAGACAGAAAGCAAGAGTGTAAACAAATTGATAGGGAGAAATTTCTAAGATCCAAAACACACTGCAGAAATAAAGTTTGAGACCACTTTAACTGCTCTGGCTCAGTGCTAGGGAATCCTGGAAATTGTAGTTTATGGTAGCTCCAGAGCTCCCTGACAGGGTAGGCTAAATGTCTCACAAAACTACTATTCCCAGAATTCCCTAGCATTGAGCCATGACAATTAAAGCTGTCTCAAACTGGATTATTTCTGCAGTGTGTTTTGGACTTAACCTACAATCTAAATCTTTATCACTGGATAACATCACCTTGATATGTATGCCACTACAACTCTGACCAGAAGAATCAGAATCACAAAGTCCGAAGGTGCTTCAAAAGATCTACTCCAGCCCATTACCAACTATAGCTCACAAGATGTTTTGGTCTACAACTCCCATCATCTCCAACCAGCATGGCCAATGGTAAAGAACTGTGAGTTGTAGTCCAAACCATCTGGAGGGTGGACGGTTTCTTATCCCGATGCAGACATTGTTGTAATGCCTGACAGCTGACTATTCAGTCTCTCCTACAAAACATCTAACCAAGAATACTATAACTTACAGTCCACTGCCAAACATCTTATACTGTGAGAAATTCTTCCTAATATTTAGGATTTGGGGGGAAATTTGAACCCACTATTCAAGGCCCCACCTTCACAAGCAGTGAAATATAAGTTTCCACCATGTTCCACAAGAGATCCCTTCAAAATGTGAAGTCTGGTATTATACTTCATCTTAAAGATCTCTTATTCAAACTAAACCTGGTCTACAGGCCCCTCAAACTCATCCCCCTCCTCTATAACTAGCTCCCAGTTAAATGGGGACAGGCTCTTTTTCCACAACAAAATGACCACTTCCAGGACCATGCACTCACCACCAGTTCCATGAAACCACAAAAGCACCAGAAGGCATCCACTTCATTCTGGGTGATGTAGAGAATGGGGGACAGGAGATCACTCATGCCTTGGACATAACCTGCACAGGGAAGCAAAAATTATGGATGTCGTGGGCTGCTTAAAACAACAAACAAGCCCCAAGCTGTAGCCTTATCAAGTTAGTTTCCTTTTCCTTTGCGGTCTTGTAGATTGACATGACAAGAGACAGAACTTGAAGACTGATGAGCATTTTTAACAGACAGAAGACCTAGAAAATCCTCATTGGAAAAGACTAGCCAGAGAGGCTTATAGGACTGTCAACACTACATGCTGCTCAGCGTGGAATTCATATCCTAACTGATTCAGCTTTCATTTACAGGAAAATCAAACAAATCTACATCAGACTTCTGGTCCATATGATTGTGAGAAGCAGCTTGAAAATGGGTGCTTATTTTGGCATCGATACCCACAATCAGTCAGTTCTGTTCATGAGTTTAATGATAAAGACAGCAGGATCAAACAATTGTTGGTGCTGAGATCCATCGGGGAGCCAACAACAAGAACTAACAAGACCATCTCAATTCTCTTTTATGATACAGTTGTATTAGGCTGGTAAGCAGCATGTATCATGAGCCAACAAGACATCTCAACTTTCTTTTACGGTACAGTTGTATTAGGCTGGCAGGCAGCATGTGTCGCCTCTAATCTTGTCAGGCCCTGTGATGAAAAACACACTCTGTAATCCCCTGTGATGGACCCAAGGGACTATGAGATTATCACTTTAGATGCTGCACTCCTGCTATCCTGCATTAGCCAATTCCTCTACTTCTCCCTGCCCTGCATAGTTAAGAGATTCTCCTAAGCAAAGACACCTACATTTCCCCTGCTGCTCAAACATGAGCAGATGCTATTCCCTCTCCTCCTCCAAACTCACCTAGGTCAAAGTTATACATGCAGTAGGTCATCAGCACATCATTCAGGAGGACCAATCCAGGGTTCTCACTGCCTTCGTAGAATTTGTTATTCCTATCGGTGCGGCTTACATCCCTTTCTGTAAAGGTACAAAGACACCCCACATGTTATTTATAAATCTTGAAAATGACAGTGGCACAATATGAATCACTCTGATGAGGTCTAATATCTTTATTTTGTTCCCCATCCTGATTGTTTGGTCTTTTATTTGGTTATTTGATTATTGCACTCCAGTGCTGAGTGGCATTGACTCTTCTTGCTTGCACTGTTTTGGAAAGTTTGCATTAACCATTTACACTTTCTTTTGGATTTGTTACCTGCTGCTCAGCCAGAAATTCCCTAGATCCAAAAGTAAGCAAGGAACCACAAACCTTTGGAAATACAGCATTTTATTGTTTAGCATTTGCTTTTTCTCCCCACCCCCAACCCCAATGACAATTTTTAAACAGGGAATAAAAGATGCTCTAGAACAAGCCCAGGGACCTTTAGGCACAACAAAGCCTCTGATTAATTGTTTGCATGTAACAAAACTGAGTGTTTCAGACTTATTTATGTCTTACCTATTAACTCTATTTCTATTGACAGCCAATAACAAAGAACACTGTACACTTTACTTTAAACAATACAAAATAATATTAGTAAGAAAAAAGCACAGGAGCAGCAACAAACAACAGATGTACTACCCCAGGAAAAGCCCCAGGGACTATAAGCTCATTGGCACAGTGCCTGCTTTGCAAGTACAGAATTCTAAATCCAGTCCCCAACACTTCAAATGAAAGGAGAAAAGTAGTGATGTCCTGAAAAACTGAATCACCAAGTAATGTCAGGGTATAAAATCCTCAAGATGTGTCGAGACTATAAATCCCAGCATCCCCAGACAGCCTGCTCTCACTGAAGGTAGTGGGAATATTTTGACATATCTGGATTGGATCAGGTTGTTCACAGATTTGCTGATACATGAAACAAGTGGACAAGTGACAAATGGTATTGGTCATCTCACTAATCTATTTGAATTCTTTGTGACCACTTCTCACCCTAAGACTACATAAAGCACAGTAGTTAAAGAATAGGACATATTCCCCTTTTCCCAAAATAGATGACTGCAAAGACTTTTTTGTGTATGCAGTTAAGGTTTTTTTTCTTTTTTAAAATGACAAAACGATTACTGAAGAAGGCTGAGGAGACTGCAGAGAAGTCAGGAAAATTATTTGCATCAGCCTTCATTAAACTGGAGATAAAATAAAGCTACTACAACTAGTTTTTTGGGACTAGCTGAATGGATGGGTAGAAGAGATTAGAGAACTGTATTTGATAGAGGTGATAGGAGATAAAGACTTATAGTCAAATCAGACGTTGACAAGTCACCAGACAGTTGCTTCTGCAAGGAGAAATCCAGCTTCACTCATATTTTAGCGGGTTCTGCATATGATAATAGAGATGGGCAATTCTGGCAGGCCTAGGGGCTAAATGTTCACCTCCACAACCTATTGTGGGCCACAAATGGCCAAATATTGCAGAAAACTTCCCATCCATCCCAGTCAAGATGCCGAGTACTCAGATCCAGCCAAGATCTTTTGGTGTATGAAGCAGAGAAATCCACAAATCTTCATGCCACTCTTCTAACAGTAGAATTATAACAACCACCAATTTGAAAGCTGGTGCTCTTTCAAAATGCCCAAAATTTGCTACCTGGGGCAGTCCCCTGACATTGCCAAAGAGAGGACTGTTCCTAGCAAAAGGAGAGTACAGTAAGGGCATTTCCCATTACTGAGCAGGGCCCAGCTCCTTCTTGGAGTGTCCAAGGCTTCACAACAATGCAGTAATACTGGCTATGCCACAAAAACTTATTGAGTGCATGAAGGAGGAATAGCATCACAAAGCTGTCATCAGGTACCTCTCTTTGCACATAAATTCACTGACTTCCTCTGCATGTAGTGACACACTGGGACTGCTATCTTAACATGGTGAATTGAGAGCACAGGTGGTATTGCTATGGGATCATGGCTGTTTTCCCTCCATTTCTGATTTTCTAGGTTGCATACTGCTCCCCTCCTGCCCCAGGCTAGACACATATGGGATCTGGAAGCTGTAGCTGAAATCATCTTTTCCCTGACACAGTTTGAAAATACAATTGCTTGGCCTATTTCTGCTGGTACATAACTGCAAAGCGATGCATTTTCAGCAGAAAGTCCTTAAACACAAACTGATTTGGGGACTGAGCTGACAATGAGGCTCTGTGGACAGCCCAGTAAGTGTCAATTCAGTGTGCAACAGCCATGGAAAATGGCAAATTCCCTGCAAGGGATTATCTGGAAAGGAACTGAAAATTAGATAGCCACTTTCTTAATGCCATTATGTAATCATAACAAAGGCTCACAGGGATAATGTATGTAGCTTTAAGGAAGAGGCAGAGCAAAAGAAATCATGCTTCTCAGTGAAAGTAGTTTTTAAAAATTGTTTAAAATTAAGATTTCCTATGATGTTTTGCAGTGGTTAGGGGGAAACAAATTGGAGATTGACTGCTCTCAATCTGAAGCATTATTATTTTCATAGACTTCATAAATTGTACCTTAACACATACAATTTTTAAAAAATTATTATTGGCCAGGTCAGATGCTAATGATGCAATATATTGGACACAGACTATATTCACTAATCTTGGCACTGAGAGAATGTAAAGCCATCCTGGAAGTTACACTGGACAGAACACATTGTAGTATATAAACTTCCAATGGGCCAACTTAGGGGCTGTACACACAGTCCCGAAGCTGCCCCGTTACAGCCAGATCAAGACTGATGCAACCGCACATCATGGCACCGATCTGGCCTTTGCAGGGCACAAAAAGGAGCTGCAAAAAGCGAGTCCTTTTTGCACCCTGCAAAGGGCGCAATAGCTGCGCTGCCGTGACCTGGCAGTGCTCCTTTGGCGCTGCCTCGTATGTATGCAGCACCGGAGGAGTGTCGTGATGCCGCGTGCTGTGGCATCAAGCCACCTTGGGGGTGGAGCCAGCTCAAAGCACAGTGAAAGACTGACTACAGGGAGCTACAATACAGTATCTGGTGTCATAAAGCTGATTTTATATATAGTGACATCTGCAAAAATACTGTACGCTCAAAGATGGAAATCTCTGCAAATTCCCACTTTAGAAGAATGGTTAAGGAAATTATTGGAATTGAGAAAGGAAGATAGATTATCAAGAAAAATAAAAGAAGAGGACAGTACAAATATAGAGGACAACTGAGAACTTGTTTTGATGTATCGGAAAAAGAAAGTAGAGACGGAAATTGAGAATAAATAAGGTAGCGATTGGATAAAAAAATTTAAGAAGATTCTAGAGAAGATAGAAATTAGAAGAGAAACAGAAAGAAAACTCAAAGAGAAGAAATTTGGGTGTAAAGAAATGAAACAAACACACAAAAGCAGAAACCAGATAAAGGAATTTCGTACAGAAATGAAATTTAGTGTTAGTTAACCTGATATGAATCTATTATGGAGTTTGGATGGAAAGTAAAAGAAATATAAAAGCATTATGTTGGATTTATTTGTTGAATATTAGAGAAAAAAATGAGTTGTAAACAATATCGTTATTGTATTTTTTTAATATGGAAATAAAGTTTTTTTGAAAATTAAACACACCCTCCATATCTTTCTTATGTATTTATTTATTTATTTATAGTATTTATACCTCGCCCTTCAGCCCTAAAGGCTATCACAGTGGCTTACAATTATTATTATTATTATTTAGATGGTTCCCTGCCCTCTGGACATTGCTTTAAAAGTAGCTATACACCCAGAACCCAAAAAGAAGTGATTAGTTATCACAGTACTTAATTTTTTTTAACAAACCACAAACCCTAGTAATGCTTTACCATTTCTCTAAACTAACTGTAACAGATATAATCAGTTCCTTTTTTGAGAAGTATCTGAATGTTTCAAGCTGTTGTACTGGGGTACAAAACACATTTTCCTTATGTTCACCTTGTTTTTACTACAACATTCACAACAGCACCTGAGCCAGCAACTGTACCATGTCATATTTCTTCTTCACTGTTTAGTCAGGCCACAACCAAAACAACTACACAGGTTGAGAGTCTCCCTTATCCAAATTGCTTGGGACCAGACGCATTTTGGATTTTTAAAAATGTATATACATGTGTGTGCATGTGTGTATGTGTGTGTATGTATACGTATAGAGAGAGAGAGAAAGAGAGAGAGAGAGTGCGCTCTTGGAGATGGGACCCAAGTCTAATTATGAAATTCATGTATGTCTCCTATAAACTTTATAAACATAGCTTGAAGGTAATTTTATACATAATATTTTAAATAATTTTGTTCATGAAATGAAAGTTTTTGTACACTGAACCATTAGAAACCAATGGTGTCACTATCTCAACCACCCATGCAAACAATTTTGGATTATTTCAGATTACGGAATTCTAGATAAGGGATATTCAACCTGTACAAAGAACTAAAGGGTTACAGTTACATTGTAAAAGAAGTAATTTATCCCTTGTTAAGTTAAAGTAATAAAGTAACGTAATTATATCTTCAGTACTGGAAAAGAAAACTAATTACAATGGACTGGTAAAAAGGACTAATTTGCTAATTCCAGGTAAATGCCTGCCTAGTTTGGCCAGAACAAACAACTAGAGCCTCCATGTTCGGAGGTTAAGTGCCACTCAATACTAAACAATGACAAACAACAACAGGAGAAGGCCAATAGCTTTGCACCCTGCTTGGGCTTTCAGAAGCATTTGTCTAACCACTATCAGAAACAGGATGTTGGGATAGGTGGTTTCTTGGTGCAAGTCAACAGGACTCAGTATGCATGCATTTTCAACTTTTGAGAATACCTTGTTGCACACAGACAAGCCCGCACTGTCAGCTAGGAGAAAGGGGGGAAATACAAATCATCTACACGTTATGAAAGAGATTTATAAAACCAATTAGTGCTGGGAGATGGAATTTATACTGACCAATCAAGCTACGATATCCTCGCAACAAGGAGTTCCGTTGCTCCTGCTCTTCACTGACCGACTTCCATTGCAGCTTCATGCGAAAGTACTCATCTCTGAGAAAGGCAGTGAGGAAGAATATGGTGTGGGTTAGGAATCTATGCCTTGAATATTGATCCACCAACTGATCAAAACCCAGCTCCAGTTCAAAAACCACTCCCCCCACAATCCTTAGCTACACTTACGTTTTCCGCCTGACTTGTGCCTTGTTCTCCTCACTAGTGTTGTCCCAGGAGTAATACTTCAAGAGGTATTTCCATGCATCCTTACGTAATGACATGCTGAGACCCTGGAAGAGGACAAACAAAGCAGTAAAGGAAAAATGATTTATTAGGCCAGGTAATTCTATGACAAACTGTTCACAGTAACTCTGCACCAGGGCTTAGGTACTGGGAAAGAAAGGAATATACAATCCCACCCCGCACTCACCTTGCCCTGAAATACAGCTGTCTACCTCTCCTCACCCCTTGTGCACTGCCATATTGCTTGCTCATTGCCCAAAACCAAATGTCTTACGCCTGCAAAGATCCTCCGGCGCAATCCAATGGGGTCCCTCACACGTCCATCAGGATCCATATGCTGCTCCCATTCCTGCTCTGTAACTGGGGCCTCCCGCTGGACAGATGGCCGCTCTCCTAGCCGTGCCTGCTGTCGAGGCGAAACAGAAAGAATTCTTCATATGGAGAAAGGAATGAGAAGAATCAAAGTGCAGATTGCTTCCTCTCCCTGAACTGATGAGATTTTTTTTAAAAAATGATAAACACTCTGTGGACTTTGCCCATACAGTATTGAAATCCTACTATGGGATTACTGCACATTAAGAGGGCCAGGGGTCTCACTACAGAGTATGAGGGCATTGTTCCCCAAACAATTCTGCTACCCTAATACAAATTTCCTTCAGTCCTCATATTTCTAGTATTTCTGTAACTTATAACTTTGTTGTGCAACTGGAACTAGAGTTTGGGCATTCGAATAAAAAGGATAGGCAGGGTTACCAAGGGAATGTGAACAGAACAAGGGTAAGAGTTCAAGGAGTGAACAATTTTCAGTGTCTCACACTGTAAAGCTAAAAATTTGGGCACTGAAAGAAAACTTCATGGGAAAGGATTTCATTGGAGGGGAAATGCTTCCCTTCCTCATAGCTAAATCCCTTGAAGATGCTGGAGTACTTTGGAAGAGCACTCTCTCAATTTGGGTGGGGTGACAGACCTAGAGGACAAGAAAAAACTGTGCCAGGTTGTTCATATACAATGCAAAGGTAGATCAGCAACAAGTTAAACACTTGGTAAGTTTCTGCAGAATATCAGGGTTGCTAGAGGATCAACTTATATTTCATTGTTTTTCAAACTATGTTTTAAAATCTCTAATCCTCAGGAATCACCTTAGTTGCATTCATGGAAGCCTAGACTGAATAAGGGCAAAGAATGAGACTTGGAGATAGGATGCCTCCTGCTCACATATCTGCCACAAACCATCTAAGCAAGACTAGCTGCTAGTCCTGATGTGCAACCTATTACTGTGAACCCAAATGCACTCAAACCTCCATGCTATGGACTGCCTGCTTCTCACCTGATGTGGAGGGATATCCTACCAAGCAGTTTAAGCTCACTCTTCCATTTCTCGTCTTCTTCCTCCAGAGCATGAGTGGACAACTTGTGGCTCTCAAGAGGTTTCTGGACTACAACGCACATCAACACTAACCAATAAAACCAGTGGTGAGGGATGATGGAAGTGACAGTTTAAGAACATCTGGAAGGCCACAAATCATCCACCACCACCACCACCAGCATTCTCTCTGCCACTGCCCTGGCCTTGAAGGGAGAGAGGAGCAAGTAGGCACAACTTCATCATGCCTAGGTGAAGAAGCAAATGAAAGGCCCTTCCTCCATCCCAATTGCCATCGCCCTGGCCTCACAGGGAAAGATAGTCTACTGGACTTAAACCCCTTCCCCAGTGTCATTCTCTTTTTCTTCTGTGTCATGTCTTATTTAGATTGTAAGGCTGAAATCAGGGTATTGTCAAATTAACAATCTGTAAACTGCTATGAGAGCTTTTGTGACTAAAGAGTGAGGTATAAACACTCTAAATAAATAAATGAACACAGTCACACCTGGTGGAAGAGTAGTCCAGCAGGAGGCTGGTGGAGACCATGGATGGCCAAAGGTTGTTTTGATCATGTAAAGGTATTTGTACACATTCATATATACCTGACTGTTTGCCATTTGTCCCACCCTTCCTAGCCCCTCACTGGAGCTGCCTCCTCCAACACTCACACAGGTGATAACTTCAAAGCCGGTCTCATCTTCAACATTGGCAGCAGCTGGATCACCATGGGAATGCTGGGCCATACCATCTTCCTGGTGCAGAGCCCCACGGAGGAAATTGGTGACTTTGGAGAAGCCACCAAAAGTGGCAGCATAAGGATCCTGCAGGAATCGCTAAGGGAAAGAAAGACAGTGACAGCATATTTCGGGACTATGCTTTGCACTGTATAAGATGCCTGTTGCATATAATGCAAGTGGAGTGGCCTGTGAGAGGCCTCTCCCATAGTATGAAAGCACACATAACAGGCTGTCTCGCAAGAGGGTTATATCTAGGTTTGTATGTAGTTGGGAGACCAGGCATATATCAGCCAGTCTCAGAAATATTTATCTGCATTCTTCCCACACACTGGAAACACTGCTTTGATGGCCTTTTACCATCAGACTGCCCTAAGTCTATTTGTAGTTCCTTCTTCTCTCTCCCAGGAGACAACAGCTGGACTGCAGAATCTGTCACCAACTAGAAGGAATCATAAGAGGCCAATATATTCCTGCCTTTGTTGTACATCTTGTTTTAAGCTGCTTTGGAAGCAATCTTGGCTATAAGCAGGGTATAAATGAAATAAAAAATACAAACCCATCAATGTTCCCAGGGAACAGAGAACAAGCTCTAGAATCCAGACATCTGTTTCCAGCATCACCATTATCTGACATGTCAGAATAGAATTCCATTTCTCTGTCAGAGAACCCAGGTGTGTCACTCCAAGAACACTCCAAACATACACTGGCTCTCATTTTCCCAAAACATACACACTCAGAAGCATGCAAGTTTTCTATTGGTACTCCTCAACAGAACCCAAGAATGCAAGTTCTCAAAACCTCTTGTCAAAATCACAGCTAACTCCCATTAAAAATTCCACAGAAACTCTTCCCATGAACTCCATTTTACCATCACTTCCACCAGTTACATCCTTCCATACCCATTCTGTAGAAACCATGACTCCTGACTTTGTAAATCCTCTCCACATCCCAAATCACAGCTTGGAAATTTCAATTCCAAGAGGAATTCCAACATAAACCACAGCAACCAGTCCTGTTAGCTGGGCAACTGTAGCAGTCCCCAAAGGGAACTTTTTCAAAGCTCTGTCCAAAATCCACTAGAGCAGAGTCTTAGTTTTGGAAGAGGATCTCACCGACACCAGGTTGGAAGAGCTGTCATCAAATAGCTGAAGTTCATCAAAGGAGTGTGAGAGGGCATACGAGTCGT
The DNA here is from genome assembly GCF_019175285.1 of Sceloporus undulatus. Classification (NCBI taxonomy): domain Eukaryota; kingdom Metazoa; phylum Chordata; class Lepidosauria; order Squamata; family Phrynosomatidae; genus Sceloporus; species Sceloporus undulatus. Next base: position 103,931,796 of record NC_056527.1, read on the forward strand.
GTGTGTAAACCAGGTAGAGACGGGAATCTTTGGGAGAGCTGCAAGGAGAGAAAGGAAAGCTATAGTGAATTTCTTATGATGCCCCAAGGACTTTTAGCACTGGGCTATACAGTCTACACTAGTAAAAGAGAACCTTTTCTTGGGTGGGGGACCAAATCCTACACCTGTATACAATCTACTGGCCAAAAGGTGTCAGGAGCTTGGCAGGTGGCATCTTCACTACAAGCAGGCCTTCCCTGACCAGGCTTTCTGGCAGCAACCTTCTGAACCCCTGGAAAAAGCAAGGGAAAAGTGAGGTCAGCAGCTCAAGTGCTTTCATTCTCTGCAGGCATTCAGCAACTAGGGAAAGTATGGGTGCACCGAAGCTGGTCACCTAACCTTGGTTGGGTAGCTGGATTTGCTTTTGGTGAAGCTTTTCCTGGTTGAGAAGGCCCAAGAGCATTGAAGCTCATTGAGTAGGTAATTTCGCTTCTTATTACTGTCCTCTTGCAGGAAAGGTACAGCCAAGCACATATAACCAGCACATCAGGGGCCATCTAAGTACCAGCCTCTGGATGCATCTGGCTCCTGAAGCACTACCTGAATACACCTGCATTTGCCCATTCATAGTGTATAGTCTATTACTTTGCAACAATATGGTAGGGTCTTTCCAAAACCACATACTGCAGATAGGAATCCCATTTCCTGAATGCAGAAAACCAGCACATTAGAGAGAACTCTTGATTCTCTCTCTGCTTGGAGCACTACATGACACTTTTTGCTTTATGTCACAGAACAAACTATTTATTTATATTTAGATACTGCTTTTCTGCTATAAAATAACATCCAAAGTAATTAAAAAAATTAACATATAGTAAGCAAGTACATTTCTATACCTAAGCGGTTTATAATGTGTAAGCTAATTGCCCCCAACAAGGTGGGTACGCATTTTAGTGACCTTGGCAGGATTCCAGGCTGAGTCAACCCTGAGCTCCTGGCTGGTATTTAACTCACAACCTTGTGGTTTGTGAGTGAGTGGCTGTAGTACAAGCATTTATTTAATCACTGATCCACCAGGGCTCCATATTATTATACCTGTAGACCTAAATATTACAATCCAGGAAAAACTATTGAATGATTTTGATCAACTTAGTCTGGAAAGGTTATGTTAACTTAACAGGGGAGAAAGCCCTACTAGATCTCACCAAAGGTCCATCGTACCCAGCACTCTGCTCCCTACAGTTGCCTTACAAAAACTGGCCTTAAATCTTTCTTTGCTTTCCATAAACTGGAACTAATTTTGGACTAGGTTAGAGCCTTGCTCAAGGCATCAAAATAAAATCTTCAAAATTCAATTTTTGGAATCTAACTTCTCCCATACTAGATGTCACTTAAGACAGCTTTTCTTCCTATTATAAGGACAGGATAAGAAAAGCACTTTTGGAGATAAAAACAGAGCTCCTTCGCCCAAAGCTGTGCCAAGTGTCACTTCCAAGTAACACAAGTCAGGAGTACCCCAAAAGTCTATGATTGGATGAGTGAGGATCTTCTATGGCAGACTTGAGCTACCCTCCAAACCACTCTCACCATTTTCTCTTTCAGACAAATAAAGCAACATATATTTGTTATCACTCACGTGGCGAGGATAACATATTTGCAGAGAGCTTTGAGTAGGGCCTTGGTGCCTCCACGGTGAAAGTGGAGGGCCTGAATGGAGATGCCATCTTTGGTGATGAAGATAAGGTAGGACCAGCCCAGACCTGGCTTACTCTTGCGGATGGACTTCAGTTCGGACAGGCTGAGAGAGAAAGCCCACTGGCCACGAGGAGCTGGAGATTTTGGTGCAGAAGCTGATGGGAGAAAAAACAAAGATGAAGGCACCAGATCACATCTGATCTTGGAAGCTAAGCAGGGTTAGCCCTGGTCAATACTTGAATGGGACATCACCAATATATACCAAGTGTTGCAGGCTGTATTTCAGAGGAAAGAACTTGCAAAACAATCATCCCTAAGAAAATCCTATGGAATTCATGGGATTGTCATAAGTCAACAGGCGACTTGCAGGCAGATACACATACAAAATGAAATGGTTGGTATTAGAAAATTGTTTTTCTTTCAGGGATGTATAACTCATAATTGCTAGTTTCCTATTCCCTACATCCATCTGGCCACCATATGTACAACTTTAGCAACATTCCTTAATCCATTACAGAGCAAGGAAAACTTTCAAGCCATGGCCATTCTGGTTGGGGGCAGCTTGAAAGCAATAGCCAAATAAAGGAACTTTTCCAAGCTCTAATCAATGTTGCTTGGCTAGATGATGTAGCAGCCCTCTCCATCTTTCTTTTTTACTTACCATCTGTTTCTTCCTGGGACCGAGATCGAGTCCCCACTGTACTGATCACAGCCCAATCTGGTTCATAACCTGGATCAAACAGTTCTTCTTCAGTCTGGCAGCCCACAGGGTCCTGCGGAGAGAAAAGTCAAACTTACAGCCTGAAAGTATATACTAGTCCTTGCCACAACTTCCCAAAAATGTTTATGTAAATAATGTCACAGAGCAGGGCCTAGTCAATGCACACCACATAAAAACAAATCTGAGGGTGCTCATAATGAGAAAAGGCCAGATATTTACACCAGGAAAAACCCACCTCTGATGCCATAACCAATGAACTGGGATGCCCCAAAAGCCATTAAGTCCTCAAGAACATGTACGCACCTCCCACATTGGGATGAAGTCAAATGAATCTGTGTTTGTTCTCAGTTTATATACCTATACCCATCCCAACCCATATTTTAGAAGGTACTGAAAGATATAGGAGGGGGTGGGAGTGGGGAGGATAATGTATGACTTCTGGTCAGCTACCTAACAAGGGGAAAGGACCACTCAGGCTCTCAATGAGATAAGACTAAAGAATCTGGAGCCACTGGTACAGCCAGTTCACTACTGACTGATTGTTGACACAGAGGATTATGCTTTAAATGTATGTCAGAAAGCTCACTGTGGCACATGTCTCTTATTCAAGATATAAAACTATATAAAACTGATATGACAGAACATTAATATCTATGCCAACACTGAGCTGTGAGCTGTGTTCTAAGGCACATACCATGTCTAAATGGCTTGCCAAGCAAATCTTGTGATAGGGTGGCCTTCAGGTTGCCACAAGTTGGAAATCAGTATACAAAAGAATCTTGTAGCACCTTTAAGACTAAGTAAAAGAAAGAACCTGGTAGCATGAGCTTTTGTAGACTTGAGCCTACTTCCTCAGATGCAAGTTTTAAATGCATCCAGAGACAGACCTATATAAGCAGGTTGTGTGTGAGAACGTCAATTCAAATTCAAAAACTTGAGAGTACAGAGATGAGGTGACAAGTTCAGTTTTAAGAATGTTTATTGGGGGACAAAGGCAGGAAGGAAGCTGTTGCATAAAGCCAAGGAAAGTAGATAACCATATGACTGAGTATTGGAATATAATGTGGAAAACAGAGAGCGGATGTGATGAACTAACTGGTCAAGGGCGCCCTCATGAGGATGGGGAGGGGGGGTTACACAGTGTTGAAATGTGTGTAGTGTGCCAGGAATCTTGGGCTGCATTCACACCACAGAAATAATCTGGTTTGACACTACTTTAGCTGTCATACTCAATGCTATGGAATTCTGGGAATTGTAGTTTTGCGAGACATTTAGCCTGCACTGTTGGTGAGCTCTGGTGCCACAACAAACTGCAACTCTCAGAATTCCCTAGCATTGAGCCATGGCAGTTCAAGTGGTGTCCAACCACATTATTTCTGCAGTGTGGACGCAGCCTTGAATGCACACAGTAACATAACCCCAAAGTGGCCAACTTTGGTTGCAAATGCCAAGTTGCGATAAATAATGTGAAAGCAAAATGTTTTAACTCCTAATTTTACCAGGAGGAATCTGAGCAAGGAAGGGGTGGAAGTGGGGCATCTTCAAAAAAGGATCCCATTATCCTTCCTCATGCTTATTTAACCTATTACAGCCTACTATTCCCTCTGTGCTAGAAGGATGTGTCTATGTCCAAGGATAAACTTTTAAGGATATCCCCACAGGATTTCTCTGAACATCATCTTTCTTGTGAGAGGTGGGGGAAAAGATTATACTAATACAGATGAAGAATTTGGAAATAATGAAGTTCCCTCCTTAATAATCTACACAGAAGCACCCAATGCTACCAACATCGGTGAATACGCCCACAGAGTGCTCTTTTCCCAGAAACTTTACATAAGGGCCAGGGCTCTGTGGCAACACACAATACACAAAAAGTCTAAGGGTGTATTCACAGTTTATTCAGTCAGAAAGATTTTCTAGAAGAGGGCTGAAAAAGAACTCTCTCTCTCTCCCCCCCCCCCTCTGCTAAAAGTTTTGGAGAGCTATTGCCAGTTGTAAAAAGGCAGTACAGAATGAGACAGACTAATAGTTTGAGTCAGCAAACAGCTCAGGACTTAAGAACTTCAGGGTCTGTTTTCCACCATTCCAATGAATCTGAGATTTAAGACTGGCTGCAGAACCTTAATTACTGCAGAACCATATGGCAGCAGAGCTTTCTATGCAGGAACACCTCCACTATGGAGATCTAGTTTTCTTCCTCTCTGTTGACTTTTAGGTGCCAACTGAATACAAATTTATACAGCAGGTCCTTGGTATCCCCTGGGGTTTGGTTGCAGGACACACATACACACACACACCTGTGGATACCAACACCCATGAATGCTCAAGTCCCATTATACACAATGGAATAATAAAATGTTGTATCCTTATATAAAATGGCAAAATCAAGGTTTGCTTTTTGGAATATATATATATATATATATATATATATTCAAGCTGTGAGTAATTGAATCCATAGACAAAGAATCTGTAGATATGGAGGGCCATTGCACATGCAAGCATTTGGGGGGGGGGATAAATAAGTGCTACATTTGTGAGTGAGGATTGTTCTTAGAATTAATTTTTATTAGTAGTTTCTTTACTTGAAAGGACAATAGCTGTATCACTGAATACCAATCGGAATCGGAATCATTAATGCCATAATATTTATTTCCATTTTCTATGTTTGGCTGTGACCTGGACAGTGAAGAAAGGTGACAAGAAGAAAATCACCTCATTTGAAATGTGGTGCAAGGAAAGTTATATGCATACCATGAACTTTCAAAGAGACAAGTAAATGGGCCCAAAGGTAATCAGGCCTGAACTCTTCCTGAAAGCCAAAATGACTCAATTGAGGCTATCATATTTTCGACATATCATGACATAACATGACTCATTGGATATTCCTGGAAAAAAGGAAGACCATATTAAAGATGGATTGATTCAATAAGGGAAGCCATGGCCCTTAGTTTACAAGACCTAAGCAGGGCAGTTGGGAACCAAGCCACTTGGAGGTCTCTCAGTCATAGGGTTGCCATATGAAACTGTCTTGAAAGAAATTGCCATCAACAAAGTGCTTTGGACTGTATTTTGTATAAGCTGTTAGCTGCCCTAGGTGTCTTATGGAGAGGATAAAAATAAATAAATATAAAGCAGTTTCCAATATTTAACAATACCACAGTGCACTTCTTCTAGTCTACTAATTCCAAGAGTTCCTCAGATGACCCAATGAGAAAAAGACTACTTTCCAGTTAAAAAGAACTACAAAAACTGGGATAACCTCATATGGCTTCATTGACAATAATCTTGTATATGAGGAAAAAGTAGGGTACTTAAATCACTTTGTATATATGAATCATTAAAAAAAATAAAAGCAAACATTTTAATAATTTTGCAGAGGTATTCAAATCTAGTCTGTTCTGGTTAAAGGGAACACAACCAAAGAGCCAGCTCAAATCAAGAGCACATATAAAAGCAATCTCAGCTGATGTTTCACATTTCTTCATTGATATCCCAGTAGAACTTGAAGGGTAGCTTTTCCATGGAGAATGATTCAAGATAACAGGATTCCACTATTTTTGCCAACACTGAGTGACTACAACAACATGGTGGCCTGCAAAGAATAAGGGAACCATACCAATGATTCCTAATGCAATGAACAGCCAATAGTCTAAAAAAAACCCCATTCTCACTTATGCCATGTGCTTGGGATGAAATGTACTAAAGAGATGATTTGACAGATATTGATGGAGGATCATATTACCCGGAAAGGAGTCTCACCTTCTTGGTATACACGATCTGAGCAGCATCTGAAGACTCATCTACAGGTGTCCATTGCAGCAAAGTGTCCGAACCCTGAATAAAGGGAGAAACAGTCCTATAAGAGAAACAGAACTCCAAAATATCCATAGCTGTACACACACTGTACTAACCAATCCAGTACACAACAGGTGTCACATTAGTACACAAAAATTCTGAGTATATACATTGTATTAAGTCACTCCAGATTCATGAAAGAAATTGCCACCAGGATCATGCAAATTTCAGTAAAGCTGATCTTAGCAGCATATCAGATCAAGACACTATCTGAGTGTTGAAGAGGCCACTTTATGTACATCTTCCAGCTCCTAGCAAATCAATCCCTCGCCCAGCTACTGGAAATGTGGGTAAATTCCATGTTGTATTTCACTTTTTAAGTTCAACTTTTAAATCACAATTGCTGGCAACTTACAGCTTTTTAAAAATAAGAAGTTAGATCTAATACACAGATACTGAATTCATACCAGTGACTAAGTGCTACCTTCATGCAAACTGCACACTGCCCTGACAATGGCCACATGTAAGCATCACATGAAAATCATTTAGCATCTCATGAACAAAATACCGGAAGCCTTGGGACCGGCCTCCCCTCTATCATACCTTCAAGCAAACCACAGTTAACACTAACCACAGTTTGTTCATTTCAACATGACAAGCTGTGGTTAAATAAAAACAAAACTAAGAGGTCCTCAATTCCTCACCACACTGGAACAGAGGAGAAGCATGTGACCACATAGCTTACTGAAGTTTCTTCATGTCATACTAAAGGTTCAAAATAAAGTCCAAACATGGGCAGGTTCTTTAGCATTAGTGTCTAATCCCCCCCCCTGCCCCTTACAGATACGTGGCTTTCACTTTCAACTGGTATCCCACACTGGGGCAGCCGGCATGACATAGTGATGGACTACAACTCTGGAGACCAGGATTCGATTCATAGCTCAGCCATGAAACCCACTGGGTGATTTTGGGAAAGACACACTCCCTCAACCTCAAAGGAAGGCAATGGCAAACCTTTTTTGAACAACCTTTGCCAAGAAAACCCCATGATAGGTTAGCGTTAGCATTGTCATAAGTCAGAAACAACTTGCAGGCACACAACAACAACATCGCACAGTGGATGAGCCAGCAAGGTGGAGTGATTTGAGTGTTAAGACTACAACTTTGGAGACCAGGGTTTGATTTCATGGAAAACCACTGGGTGACCTTGGCCATGTCACACATTCTCATCCCACAAAACCCTGCGATAGGCTTGCCTTATATTCACCATAAGTTGGAAATGATTTGAAGGCACACAACAACAACATCCCACACTGGATGAGCCAGCCACTGGATGTAGTTGTTTGAGCATTGGACTATAACTTTGGAGACCAGGGTTTGATTCCATGGAAAACTACTGGGTGACCTTAGGGGTGTCACACACTCTCATCCCCAGAAAGCTTCATGACAGATTCACCATAAATCGGAAGCAACTTGAAGATACACAACAACAATAAACTTACATTAGACCTACCTTTTCAATTATCCGGATAACCCCTGGTATGAGTGAATCTTGATCAGGATGACGCTTTGCACTGGTGTGTAAGTAGACACCATCCTTCTCAAATGCAACCTGCAACAGGAGAAGAAAATGGACCATCAGGACAGGAGGAGCACTCACCCCAAAACCCAGACCCCCCATTTCTCCCCAAATCTATTATTATTATTATTATTATTATTATTATTATTATCATCATCATCCTGCCGTTTCTTGAAAACTGGAACTCAGGGCAACCCATAACATTAAAAAAGTACAATTAAAAGAATACAAAACTAGTACATTAAAATAGAATTAAATTATTACAGTATTAACCTAGTCCTCCTATTTCTCCCCAAACCTATTATTATTATTATTATTATATTTATATCCCACCCTTTCCCCGAAACTGGGACTCAGGGCAGCTCATAACATTTTAAAAAAACCAATTAAAAGCATACCAAAAAAAAAAGTACATCTAAAGTAGAATGAAATTATTACAATATTAACCCAGTCCTCCCATTTCTTCCCATCATGCAGCTGGGGCATGATGCTCAGCCCTTGATCTGCACTATTAAAACAGACTTTATCACAACAACAACAACACAGTCCCAAACTATGTGGCAAGGACAAATTTACAGGTATGGCACCATTGCTTTACAAACTGCTGATGAGGGAAATGTAGGATTCACCCTCCAAGTGTCTAGATACTACATCTCCCTTTAACTTAAGGAAAGTGCTCTACCCACTCTACCCTCCCACCTAATAATGCATTTATATTAGAAGGCCTCCCAAAGATGAAATGTGAGCACTTTCTGAGACAGGAGCCTCCTTTTTTCCTTCTCAGACCCCCTCAATCCTGGAGGGAAGCTGACCAACCCTCTCCTTGTGGGTCAAAAGCAGCCCCTCACCCTGCAGCCCCCCAACTCCATTCTCCCTGCAGCCACTTCCGGAAAAACAAAGCGTCGCTTCCTCCTGGACCCTTTGCTAGGGCTGCTGCTGCTGCTCCTCCTTCATAAACCAGTTCCTCTTCGGCGCCATGATTGTTCCTGGCGGAAGAAGGGCTTCAGGGCGCCAAGGAAGCCTTCTGCCGCCATCTTGGAAGAGGGCAAAATTGGACCCTGAGACTGAAGGGAAATTTTTATTTATTGTTTATTTATTTAGGTCACATTTTTTTCTGTCATGAAGCAACTGGAGACTAAAATATCAGTCTCAGAGTTAAGGATATATCATACAGTTGTTCATACCAAAACTATAAAGTGTAATATGCTAGACTAAAATGATGCCAAGTACAATATATCATCCCAAATCCACCAAATGTTGTCCTTTGCTAAATGGCCAACAAGGCTACTCCTAGAAATGGTTTGTTTGTTTTTTACACAGTGGTTTGCAAACTTAGGTCCTCCAAGTGCTTTGGACTTCAACTCCCAGAACCGGCCCCAGCCAGGTTGGCCAAAAGTCAAGGATTCTGGGAGGTGAAGTCCAAAACATCTAGAAGAACAAAGTTTGGAAGCCATTGCTTTAAAATGGTGGAAGTACAGGGTGACCAGGTGTCCTCCTTTTCCAGGACATGTCTTACATTTCAGCTATTCATATAATATGTTCTGCATACATAACGGGAGAGATGGATCCTTTTCTGACCCCTTTGCCAACTGGGAACCATTTTGTTTTCCCGTGTTATATTCGTACACACTCGTCCCTCCATATTTACGGCTTTGGCTATTCACAGATTTGATTAATATGTTCTCTCTAGGAATATCTAGGTCCTCCAGCATACCTCTATGGTCAATTTCAACTAAAAGTTGCACTGAAAGACCTAGAGATTCCTACAGAGAATACTCTACTAGGCATTTGTAGCTACTCCAGGGCAGTTCTATGGTCAGTGTCTGTCAGACGTTGGCCACAGAGTTGCACTGGAGGATCTAGAGATTCCTAGAGAGGTGTCTCTCAGATAAAAACGTGGTGCTTTGGTTATTTGCAGTTTTTCCATATTCACGGGGGTCTTGTGCCCTTAACCCTAGCAAATACGGAGGGACAAGTGTATTTACATATTCATATTTACATTAATGTATATATATATATATATGCACACATACACAATATATATATATATATGAATATATAAATGTGTTTATATATATATATATATGCACACATATGTATATTCATATATATATATGTTCATATTCATATTTATATGAATATATATATATATATGAATATGTGTGTATTTATATATACATACACACATATATTCAGAGTCATATGTATTCATATATAGCATATGAATATATATGTGTGTATATATATGTGTGTGTGTGTGTGTGTTTGTACATACACACACACATACACAGTACTGTACTATGTCTCCATGGACACGTCATCCTCGGCCGCCATCTTTGTATCGGGCACAGCTGCTCCCAGTCCGCTCTCCCCTTTTCCCCCGCCCCTTTTCCCCCCTCCGCCATCTTTAGGAAGGGCACCGTGAGGGCGCCGCTGCCATGTCTGCTGTGGGCAACCGGAAGAGGCGGAGCCGTGGGGGTGGGCAGGGGGAGGAGGAGGCGGTTGTTGTTTAAGGAGGAGGAGGAGGAGGAGGAGGGGGGTGCAATTGAGGGCTGTGGGGAGGGTGAAAGGTGAGGGGTCAGGGCTCCGTCTAGTTGCCCCGAAAGGGGGTGGGGAGACTCCGGTGGTGAAGCCTGGAAGCAGATTGGAGAGGCTCTGGAAGGTAACCGAAGCCCCACCGAGGAAGGGGAGGAGGAGGAGGAGGACTGGGGGACTTTGGGCTGCATCCACACTGGAGACATAACCCGGTTTGGCACCGCTTTAACTCTTTCGGGCTCAAGGCTATGGAATTCTGGGAGTTGGAGTTTGTTGTGGGGCCTTGGGCGGTGCCAAACCGGGTTATGTCTCCAGTGTGGATGCAGCCTTAGGGAGACCCTATCCACAGGGTTCCCATGGCCATCCTCTTGAGGCTGAGAGAGTGTGACCCTGGCCCTGAGGTACTAAAGCAAATGGCAGTGCTTGCCCATAGGGAAAGATAGAGTAAGTGTTCTAGGTTTTCCTATGGACAAATGTTCTCCTAGATTTCCCTATGGGGAAGAATTTTCTTGTCTTTCCTTATGGGAATATAATTCCCAGTGTTTCCCTATAGGCAAGTAATGTTTCCCTATGGGCAAGTAATTCCCAGTGGTTCCCTATGGGCAAATATTCCCCTTATGTATCTTTATGGGCATGTATTCTCCAATGATGCTCTATGGTTTCCCTATGGGCATGTGCTGTCACTTGAATTAGTGCATCCCTGACTTGCCCAGGGTCCCCCAATGGGTTTCCATGACCATGCTGGAATTCGAACCCAGCTCTCCAGCAGAGTCCTAGTGCTCAAACGACTCCTCCATACTATATTAGTCTCCAATAAATGCATATTGTTGCTTGAGGGAAGCCAGGAGTCCTGGGTCCTGTGATCCCTCCTTGTTATTTGTTTCAAAGGGTCCCTACCTCTCCCCCTGAAAGGGCCCAGGATTTGTGGTAGGGGTCTGCTCTGGTCTTGTCCACAGAAGACCCCCAAATCCAAACCATTCCCTCCTTAAACTTTATTCTGTCCTCTTTGCAGGCGGATGAGTCGTCCTAGGCCTCTTCCAAACCTACCTATCTACCTCCCTCTGCCTGAGAAGACCCAGGTGTCCTGGTTTCTTGACCTCCCCAAAGTCTGTGGCTGCCGCCTTTCCCTGACAGGACCCAGCCATTGTGATTGAATTTAGATTTTTTAATGAAACACCTCTATGAAAAATATACATATACACAACATAGAACAACCACACAAGAAAAAAGAACAAAAAATGTGGGTTTTTAAACATAATGTAACAACACTAGTAAACTTGAACATAAAAGGTAACCTTACAAATCAAATTAAAATGATCAACTGGTAAACATTCTCTCTCTCTCACTCTCTCTCTCTCTCTCTATATATATATATATGTAACTATTTTCTACATAGCGTCTCTTCATTCACATTATATCTACTTTAAACGAATATTTGAATGTACAACCATAAAAAATCCCTCTGCTGACACTAACATTTAATCTATCCAACCTACTCATTCCCGACCTCTTATTCCTGTTACTCCCATGTCTGACCTTCTAGATACCATCCTCCTTCTTCTTTCTTTTCTTTTCCACACTTTCTTTCCTTTTAATCTTTCCTTTCCCATCCACACTATTCTTCCTCTACACACTCTTACCTCTCTTATCACATATGTAGCCATCGTGATTTATGACCTTCTAAGATGAATATTCTCCTGCCAAACCCCTAGGCTTTGGTCCAGATATTAACCAGGATTATAGTATAGTATAGAGATATAGTGTATAGCTCAGCCACAGAAACCCCCTGGATGGCCTTGGGCAAGTCTCACTCTCTCAGGCTTAAGAGGACAGCAATGGCAAACCTCCTCTGAAGTAACTTGTTAAGAAAAACCCATGATAGGTTTGCCTTAGAGTGACCATAAGTCAGAAATGACTTGAAGGTATACAACAACGGTGTACTGAAGATTGTTACCATAAGTTGGTTTGCCTTAGGGTCTCAAGTCTGAAATGATTTGAGTACACAACAACAACAACAAATTCCTTTAATGTAAGTGCTTATAGAAATTGTGAGTGACACATTTTGCAAAAAAAAAAAAGGCATTGCAACAAAGCTTGGGCAAGTTACACTTTGGACTACAGCTCCCAGAGTCCCTCAGCCAATATAGCCAGTGGTTGAGGGATTCTGGGGGATGTCATCTGAAGTCAACCCTTCTAAGATCTGTATTGCACATCTCTTCTGGTGCCTGCTGTAATTTGTATTTCTGCCATGTAAAACTACTACTCTTTCCCCCAAGTATAATGCTGTGCATCAGATTATTTGATATTTTTAATCAACTAAGCCTCATAACAACTGATTAGGTAAGATTTTTGAAAACTATGTTGTTCATGCCTTTTCCTTTTGCTTGCCTGCAGGATTTTTTAAAAATCATGCGGTAACCCTAATGTTAATACTCTTCTCTTTTTTGTTGGCTGCAGGATGGCAGATATGGCAGATAACCACAAAGAGAGTTGGGCAGCTGTGGTTGCTGCAGCAGAACAGTACCGGCGTCAGACAGGAAATGAGATTGTGCTGCTCACTGCCTTCAGGGCCCCACCCCCTACCAGCTTCAGCTATGCGCAGCATGGAAGTGGTGCTCTGGCTGATGCCGTTCAACGCTACCTCGAAGATATTGCAGTGGTTCACAAGACTACTGCTTTCACCTATGCTGCCCGCCCTCCCCCAGCCCCTCGCCCACCTCCCACTCATGAATCCTACTCTAGGAGCTTACCTCCTACCTATGCTCCAGATGATCCTGCCGCACACAGGACACCTACACCCCTGGGGCCCTTGCCACAGGCCTCTGGAGGCCAGGAAGATGAAGATGAAGACAATGAAGGAGACAGGAATACACTGACTGAACTGGAGCAGCCGGGTGGGAGAGACCATCCTAGTGACACCACTGGTAAGTCTATGGGAAGTCAGTGGTGTGTTTTTTAAAATATTTATGTCCCACCATTCCATCAAATGCGCACATATCTATATCATCAGCAAATTTGGAGCACAGAAGCATGACAAAACAAACACACAGAAGTCAGAGATTTAGAACACTCCAAATCATCCCCAGGGTTTTCTGAAAAACCTGGCTTAAGCAGCATACCAAAGGTTCAGCATTGAAATAGACCTGTAGATATGTATCATTTCTGGAGAAGGTGTTGCATATTTTAGGTACAGTAGGGCCTGGATGTAAGGAGATCCACAGATTAGTGTATTCACAGAGCAAAAAGGAAACCCTTTGGTCCAAAGCACACTGCAGAAATAATTCAGTTTGAGACCACTGTAACTACCCTGGCTCAGTGCTAGGGAATTCTGGGAACTGTCATTTTGTGAGACATATCTGGAGGTTGCTAAATTGAGGAAAGCTGTTCCAGGTCTTATTGAAAGTTAAACAACTGAGCCAGAAATTACTGGTCAACTAACCAATCTGAAGTTCCATTTTTTACCCTGCTCACAGACCAGCAAATATGGTCTCCATTACTCTAATCCTCACAACAGTCCTATAGGGTAGGTAAGAATATAAGAAGAGCCATGTTGGATCAGGCCAAAGAGCTACCTAGTCCAACATGCTATTCACAAAATGTCATTACCAGACAGTCCAAATTCATGGTATGCAAGGTTGACAATCAGGAAGTACCTATTAACAAGTTTGTGTTCCAGCTGAATACCAAATAAAAGTATTTTCAGTTAACTTAGCCATGTATTTTTCTGTAAAATTAATTTATTGTCCACATTCATAAATTGCATCACTTGTCTTTAATAAAGAACCCATTCCCCAAAATATGGGATTGTTAAGTTTATATAAAAAGAAAAACTTTCCAACCCTCCAATAGGGGACATCCCTCATAATAAGGGACATCAGCCAGCTCTGTAATGGCAAGCTTTCTGGCCCTCAAATAAGGGACATCTCTTATAATAGGGGGCACCTGGCAACCCTACATAGTGGCCAGTCAAGTTGTTTATTATACTGCTGCAAAGCCTGGGTAAACCTTTGGCTGTCTGTATCTTTTGGCCTACAATTCCCATCACCCATTCAGCATTCCTAATAAATAATAAGTACTGTAGTTGTGGGGATGGAAGTCCAAAACATCAGGAAGGCTAAAAGTTTCTCAACCGGGATCTAAATGTTTGAGTGTGGGATTCTAGTATAAAGAGCCATCCCATTCCAAAAACAGCTGCATGCTTGATCCCTGCACAATCTATTCAGAGATTGCTCTGTCTTGGCTTTTCCCCTCTGGGATCCCTTTGTGGAAGACAGCAGTAACTGTCATTCTGTTTTTTAACACTCCCCACTCCAATTCATTTGCAGGTCTGTTTGTGATGGATGAGGATTCCCCAAGCCAGGACTATGAACCCTTCTTTGACTCTGATCTGGAAAGCACTGATGGTAAGTAGTGGCTGGTGGAAATAAACTGAACAACAATACATGCTCAGAAAAGCAAACAAACTCAAATATTAAAGTAAACACGAGAACTGGACAGATATTTTTGTAGTTTCCAACATATTTTGAGAATTTGTCTTCTGATGAAAACTTCTAGATGATTGCTTATCTAATGCTGTCAAGCAGACATTACAGAAAGAGTATAATTTAATAATTATTTTATTTATATACCGCTATTCCAAAGATCATAGCGGTGAACAGCAAGTAAGCTAATTAGCAAGTAAGCTAATTTGCCCCCAACAGTCTGAGTACTCATTTTCGCGACCTCGGAAGGATGCAAGCCTGAGTCGAGCTTGGGCCCTTTTGCTGGTCTTGAACTCGCAACCTTGTGGTTTTGAGTGAATGGCTGCAGTACAGGCATTTAACCACTGCGCCACCAGGGCTCCTATATGCACTATATTAAGACAATGTTTGGGTTGCAAAAACTCAGAAACTTGAATGGCATATGGAAATAACATTGATTGACTAAAATATATTTAAGAGTGACAAGCACTACAGGCTACATTTGTTTTTGAAATTGATTGGCTTATAACATGAAATACAACAATAAAATGGTGACCAGAGATAATAGAATTCAGAGACATAGCCATGTTAACCTGGAATATCAATATGCAAAGGGGTCTTGCAGCACCTTTGACACTAACTGTGCAAAAGAACTTGTAGCTTTAGCTTTAATAGACTCAGATGTATCTAAGGAAGTAGACCAAATCTATGAAAGCTCATGTTACAGGTAGTTTCAAAGGTGCTGTAACATCCCTTTGCACACCAATATTAGACTTAAGCAATTAGAGTGTAAAACCATGGTGAAACCAGCAGTTATGAAGCAAAAATGTTAGAATGTATAAAAATAAATTAAAACCATGTATAGGATAAGGGTGTAAAGATCTGAAAGTACAAAAACAGTATTTTCAAGATCTGCTGTGTTCTTTTTTTCAATTCCCAAATTGCATGTACACAGTTCTCAGCATGGATACATTAGACTGGGGATGAGAAGAAGTCAAATTATGGCGCAGCATGTCTCTTCTTGTGAACCACAGCATCTGCTGCATACTAGGATTTCAGTGAGAAGCTAGTGGTGAGCTAGATGTAATCTAGTAAGGCCTTTTTGCATTCTTAAATTAGAGTGTGTACTCAGGACCATTTTGCACAGATCAGTTTGTACAGGCTTACCTCAGTTAACAAAGTCTCTCATAATGAAGCTCCTTTTTACAAAGTATTTTATGCCCACCCAGCTCCCATCGTTTTCCCCCTTGTCCTCAGTCTAGTTGGAAAGTTTTTTTAGCAGGACAGCATTGGCACTGGAGGGATAGTGAAAGCAGGCTAGAGAAACACAGATTGTACTCTAGCTGATCCTACTGTAACTGTTGTCTCCTTGCCTACAATAGGCAAGGTAAATGGCAGCTGCCTTCAGAATCCCTTTGGGTATGTATGTATGTACAGTATAGCAAAACAGAGAGAAAGGGAGAGAACAGATAAGGCTGGCTCATCAACTCCACCCAGCATATTAAAAAAACACAGATCAATAAGTTTGGTCACTAAAATGGAAACCATAAAAAAATGGAAGCTAGTAAAAAAAATTATTCCTGTTGCTTTTTGAAAGAAATTTTCAAGTGGTCCCTAGAATGTTCAAAATGTTTTTATTTACTTATGCAAGATTTACTTGGCCTGTTTGTTTCATTTCACACATGCATATTTTGGATAAAAGATTAGCTGAAATAGGAAATTTGCTCTTCTTTTTTATGGTGCAGCAATCCATTCCTGTTCTTTGATGTTATTTCTGTCTCTGGTACCAAATTTTCAGTTAGGAGAAGTAATGCCCAGGAACATATCCACTTCGTTAAAGGTGTACTTTAAAATCATAGCAGGCAACATTGCTTGACTGCAGTTCCCATCAGTTCCTGTTGGCATAACCCAGGGGTAGGCAACCTGCGGCCCACGGGCCGGATGCGGCCCGGCAAGGCCTTGGGACCGGCCCCAGCCCGGTCCTGCCGCTGATTGCCGACGGAGCCTTTGGCCTCTCGCATGAGGGCGTGGGGCCTTTGGCCTATCAGGAGGAGGCGGGCAAGGGAGGCAAGCGGCAGGCAAGGGGGGCAATTGTCTATAGAAGCCTCCGAAACATGCATTTATATTTTTTTAAAATCAGCAATTTTTTTCGTGTGTCCTCCATTTTTTAAAAAAGTGTCTTCCATTCGAAAATTTTGTCCTACATTTGTCCCGGTTTATTTATTTATTTAAATTTTAAAAAAATTTATTTAATTATTTAATTTTTGGCTTTGGCCCCCCAGTTGTCTGAGGGGCAGCAACCTGGCCCCCGGCTCAAAACGGTTGCCTACCCCTGGCATAACCAGTGGGGAGGGCTGAAGGAAGTCCAGTCCAATAATATACAGAGGGCTACAAGTTGCTTGTTCTTCTTTAACTGTTAAGACAATGAACATGCACATTTGATAAACTGCAGCCTATTCTTATAAGGCACAAGAGTGAATCTAGGCTACCCCTACTAGTGTGAGAAGACAATGCTTACTGTTGGTTGATGTTCACTTCCTGCTGCCCCTTCTAACCCATCATTTCCCCACACCCTTGGCTTTTCTTCCAGATGGCAGTCTGAGTGAGGAGGCTCCTGGGCAGACTGCCCCTCCACCACTCAGCCATCAATATGCCAAATCCCTTCCAGTCTCAGTGCCCATCTGGGGCTTCAAGGAACAGCGACAAGAGATGCGATCTTCAGATGAAGAAAACAGCAAAGTGAGTCTGAGGAACTACTTGGCATGCTGACTGGTGGATTCTGGGAACTGTAACCAGAACTTGTAACCAGGGATTCTAGGAATTGTAACCAGTACCTTTTTGCTTTCAGGAGTCATATAACCTTGCAAACACAGCTATGCAGTTCCTATGGAGAAAGGAGGTGGAGCTGGGCATAATTTGTAAAGAGAAATGTTTCTTTTGCATATGATGGTAGCATTCAAATAATTTCAGCTTTGCTTAAAAAGCTTAGAATGAGTTAAACCAATTTTAGATTTAAGTAGTTTGGTTGGAGGTAATTTAGGAATGACAGAACAAAAAACGAAATTGGGCTTGATGTAAGGCCCTTTCACTCTGTTCAGTTAAAGCACTATGATTCCACTTTGAACTGCCATGGAAACATCTGTGGAATCATAGTGCTTTGACTGTATAGAGTGAAAGGGCCTCAGGTCAAACCCAGTTTCATCTTGGGATTGTAGTTTGGTGAGTCACTGGAGCTAAACTGCAAATACTGTACCAAAATTCCATAAGATGTTGCCATGGCAGTTAAAGGGAATCATAGTTTGTGTAGTGTGGAAGGGCTGTTAGGTTGTGCAGTTTCTACTCTTCATAGTCCCCATTCTCTGTATTACATGTATTCTATTCTTTATTAACAACTGTCTATGAACTGATTTTTTTACTTAGTTATTTATTATCTGTAATTGTTCTGTTTTTCTGTTTGTCTTCATACTGAATGTATTGCATAGCAAATTTACCAAATTGAATAATCTCTTCTTTAAAAGTTTCTAAGATCTGCCGTGACTGTAAAGCTTGAATACATGTGACCAGGGGTTACTGCAAAGTCAGATATGGAGAAGTGTTTTGTGGTTGGCCCCTACATAGCCTTTTCATTCTTTTTAGAACTAGCAGAATAAATGATATGGAATTGCTTTTATGCGGAAGTTAGATTTCTTGGTGGATTTTTTTTTTTAAAAAAGCAGTCAAGTATATTAACTGCTTTTAAAGGAATGCCTGTGACAAATGGGAGATGGGGAAATTATCTCTGTAGTCATTGGCTCTGTTGGCTGGAGATTGGAGTATAATGGTCCAAAAAAGCAACTTTTGCTGACTCTGGCAAAGAGCAAGTGTTGGTAGGCACTGAGTGGAGTTAATGTGGCCAGGATTTACAACCAACAAGAGTAAGGCACGTGGTAGTGTATTGGTAATCTTTGGAATTCTATCCTCCACCTCCTCATGTTAGTTTCTTTTTTACAGCATTCATCTCCGGACCTCGAGAAGATTGCTGCCAGCATGCGGGCTCTGGTGCTGCGAGTGTCAGATGGCACAGAGATGTTTGGGGACCTGCCTCGGCCACGCCTCAACACAAGTGACTTCCAGAAGCTGCAGCGGAAATACTGATGGATCTGGCAGTCCCTGTGTCTCCCTCTTTCCAGTTGGTGCCCTTCTCCCCCACCCACTCTCCTCAAAAGTCGGTGGACAGGGTTGGAAGCTCCCCTCAAGCCATAGAGTCCAAATCTCTTCTACCTTCCCTCCCCTCCCCTCCAGGTCTGAGCACCCACAAGCTTTAAAGTGATCACCTCAATCTCACACTACAGTTAGGCTGGAGGGCTTTATAATCCCCCTTTTCCCTCCAACCCAGAAAACATGTCCTTTATCTTAGGTAATTAGGAGTTACAACAGCTCTTCTATGAGGGGCTACTGACACCCATACATACAAGTGAGGGGGAAAAACACTACAGAGATGTACTGACAAAATTCCATATCTCTCCCCCATCCTTGTGCTCCCCAGTCTACACCAGCCCTGGCTAGTGATGGCTCCCTTAATCAGCATTGCTCTTCTCTAATCCCTGTTTCCCATATAAGTGTCTTAAGAGATCCTTTGCACATAGGTTGGGTTTGTCTGCACTTCACTTTGAGCTACCAGTAAGTGCCACTTTGTTGGGAGTGATGGGGAGATGGTATCATTTTGTTCTTCTTTTCTCCCACCCACCCCTTCCTCCCCATGCAGAAGTCTCTCCTAGTTTGCAGGAGTGGTATTTCAGGGTCTTTTCATTTCCTCTTCGGGAGAGTGGTTCAAACATGGGGCTGTTTCAAGGCAGATGGAATCTAAATGGGGCTCTAAGAGTCACATACAACCCTCTGTTTATCCTCTTACCCTGCCACCTTGCTTGTCCCAGCATACTTTTGTATCAGATTTTCAAGGGCACTTTCTGCCCCTGGCCCTCTATTTTTGTCCAAAGATGATTGGTGAATTGGAAGGGAGAGGATGTATTATTTTTTTCTCCTTCCTGCCAACCTACTAGCCAATAATAAAAAGCTGTCTTTTACCAACCCCTTTTGCTGTATTTTCTTTCCGAAAGGAAAGCAGTTTGGATGGCAAAAGAAGAGGAGAAGATACCTAAAGAGGAAAGCTTTGAACTGCACTCCTAGAAATAGGGAAGAAAGGTGATTACTTAGCTGGAGGATTGCTTCTTGTAACCAGAGCTTTTAAAAAAACTACTCTTTGCATTACAGCTGCCAGAATTGTGCAGCTAGCATTGCAAGTGGACATGGTCTCTGGAAGATCTTGGGTTGGTAGTCCAAGCTCTGCTGTAAGCAATCACTCTGTGCCTCCAGGCATGTGGAGTCTACCAAATGGAACTGATGTTAGGAGAATAAGCTTGTCTTCTTTCCCTGCTGTATCTGTTCTCAAACTCCGATCTGATTGTGTAGCCAGTAAGTCATTCACACAATTTTAAGGAGATTAATAATGGATTGGTAATATGAAGAATTTTTCTAGGTGCTGACATTCTATTATTCTTTTATGAAAGATTACACTAGGAATCAGGTCCCCTTAAAAAAAAAAGGACCCTAACCAAAAAGTACAAAAACACAGCAGGAAAGGGATAGTGACCATAAAATCATTGATTTTATTGGTGCTTGGTATAGTTCTGTTATATACAAAGGCAACAGAGTTAAAGGGAGAGGGAGATTATGATACAAGATATTGGGGGGGGGTCTATGTAAGCTAAAAAAGGAGAAGGAGCCTCACTTAGGAGCTGAAAAAAGACATGGGCAGTAAAGGGGGGAGAAGTAGCAAAGGAAGGGCTTTTAGGAGAGGACAGACTATCCTGGAGTAAATGTACTACTACTTAGGAGGTAAGACAATCTGTAAATGGTGGGAATTAGCTTTAGCAGGAGAAGGAAGGTCCTGAAAAATGAAAAGGAAGGAGTTGGGTGGAAAAGCAAAGGAGCTCCTACGGAGCATGAAATGCCCTAAATGCTGCTTCATAGCCTCGTGTCCCTGAACTAAAAGAAGTAGATTCAGAGGGGCTCAGTCATAGTACTTCTCTGCTCGCCGGACCTGGCAATACATCAGCATGGAGAACACGATGCCCAAGACCTGTGGGGAGGGAGGAGGATGACACAAATTGGGTTAAAAAGAAGTAAGAGAGCCCCAGTTGATTCTGTCATCTCTGCGGCAAAGCCATCTCAAGAGGAAGGTCCTGTTGTCTGAAAATGCCCACCCTGTCCTGTCCCAGTGCCTCTAAAGATTCCAGAAAGGACTTCTGTCTCCTACTCAATAGCACTCAAATCTCGTTGCATGGGGCACATGGAACTGCCATATCTTAAATCAAAAGTTTGCCCATCTAATCTGGTATTGTCTACAGTGGCAGCAGCTCAACAACAGATCAAATGCTTTGTATGTAAAATATTCACCACAACATCATCATGAAGGGCTTAGAAAGTCATTACTGGTCCATGAATTCACAAATACTCAGCTGATTCAGAATAATATAATTTCCTCCATCTTTCCCTTTTTAATGGAACACCAAGAATTTGAACCTGGAACAGTCTGAATGGAAAGCATGTGCTCTGCCACTGAGATCAGACCCTCTCTGTGTGGGTGTACATCCACCTTCTGCTTTCCACCTAATGTCAGGCAAAACATGGAATTGGGGTTACTGTAGTAAGCAGGGTGAGCACCTGTTTTTGCATGATCTCATTGTGCAAATGCAGGTTTTGCTGGGAGGGTGGAATTCAACATCCTTCATAATTTTTTGTTTTAAATGTGATGGGCAACTCTGATTGTCCAAATGTTCTTGCCTGCCAATCCCCTCACCACCATAAGCAATGGTGAGGGATTAAAGATGTAGGCAATATTTGGAGGGCTATATGCCCATTCCTGCATTAAAAGCAAAAGTTTCTAGTCATCAAACAGGCAGTGGTGAAGCTTAGAAAATCTTTTCTAGCAATGCTTAGTAAGTCCTCAAATACACCGCCCTGTTGTTGGGTTTTTGTTTTTGTTTTTTTACTATTTTTCTAATTTACAGGCTGCTTTTTCTGTCCCTTGAGTTATTACAGAATAGCTCCTTCCCCTTCCTATGAATGATTAAAAGCAGAATAAATTATTCAAAGAGATGCAAACTTTACTGAATTTGCTCAGTTCCAACAACATGCAGAGCTGCCTGTTTCTCTGTAGTCCTCCTGCTAGATCTCTTTCCCATACTCAGTTTGTGTTCCCTACGCCTGATGTCATGATGAGCACCGGAGCCAGTGAAAGAAATGGTCCTTGACAGGGAACTGGATCATGAGCCTCCCGTCTCACCTGGACAACAATGATGCAAGCAGCAAAGATGCCCATTGCAGAAATGTTCTCTCCTAGCCAGACTTTCACCTTCTCATAACAGGGCTGCAGAGAATGGGACATAAACACATATCAGACGATAACACTTATCAGAAGGTATGGCAGATGCATTCAGTGCCATTGTCCTAATTTTGCAACGTTATAATGTGAGCTTTCACTTAAACATAATACACATTCAACACATTGGTAGTTCCTACCATAGCAGAGGTCTTCAGACGATGGGTCATACGTCACAATTTGGATGCAATGGTGACACTAGCTCCATTGTATTTTTCAATATACTGAGATTTTTAAAAATAACTAGGGGGGGGAGAGAAAATAGCGGATGCATCCACACTGCAGTATTGTCTTTAATCAATTTTATAGTATTTATAATATAGTCATTTAAAAGTTGTTATGGAAGCTGCCTTGGGTACCATCCTGGGAGAAAGGCGGCATATAAATAAAGTAAATAAAATAAATACATAAATAGACTACTATTTAAAATTCTCAGTATACAGTATTTGTAATCTGGCTGTCTACTGTCAACCATTCTTTTTTTTTCCTGTCAACCATTCTGAACATGTTTTAAACAGCCAGAATAAAATGCAGACATCTCCCTTCCCCCAAAAAAGCATGTCTCATAGATATAATGGATAAAACTAGTATTTTGACATTCAAAAGCAGCATCAATAAACCATGTGAAGTGGAAGGCTTTCATGGCCGGCATCCATAGTTTTTTGTGGGTATTTCGGGCTATGTGGCCATGTTCTAGAGTTTATTCCTGACGTTTCACCAGCACCTGTGGCTGGCATCTTCAGATAAATCAATAAATCAGTTTTTAAAAACTGCACTGCAACAATAACCAAAATTCAAGGTCTTGTGTTCTGACATATCAAGAATGCAGTTGCAGTTGTAAAGCACGTATGGAAGTAGTCTTGTGGAGAAATATTAATCTTGTGCTTCACCAATGAAATGTAAGCATTGCCATGTAAAGCACTCCCACTATAAGATTAAGTTCATAATCTAAAGTTACAGTGGACCTTTGTTATACACTGAGGTTTGGTTCCAAGATCCCCTGTGAATAACAAAATCCGTGGATGCTCAAGTCCCATTAAATATAACGACATAGCAAAATGGTGTCCCTTATAAAAACTGGAAAATCAAGGTTTGATGTTTGAAATTTATACTTTTTTTGAACATTTTCAAACCATTGCTTGAATCCGTGTATAAAAAATCTATGTATAAGAAGGGCTGACTGTACTTAATTGCACCATGGCTTTTAACGCAAGTGTCACTAAGGGTGGAAGGTGGGAATAACCATTTCTCAGCCAGAGGCCATACAGAAGTGAATTTATCATTTCTCTCTCTGAGGCCAAACTGGATCTCTTTTCCTCATAATTCAATGTTACAGTGCAGGCTGAACTTTCAGCAATAACAAATGGTGAAAGAACAGGACTATACCACTTTCAAGTAGATCTTGTGTCTATCCAACTGTCCCTTTGATCGGTCAACCAACACCAGCTACCTCTGTGGCAATATCAGTTTGGAAATCGCTGCATTATTGCTTACTTTCCAACACTTCACAGATGAAAGCTAGACTATGTATGGCCAAGCAGCATCGAAGTGTGGACATGGGGACAAAAGTTATTAATGAGGGGAAACACATAAGCTACGAAAGACTGCAACAGTTTGGTTTTGCCTGAGCCTACTGGGAAGGGCAAAATCCCACCCCTTCCTCTCTCTGTGCTGAGTTAAATGAGTTATAAAGTACTTTGGCACTTTGCAGCGCCTGAAGGAAGCTGAGAATAAAGAGGAAAAATGGAGAAGAGAGAAACAGTGACATTTTTAAAACAGCTGAAAAAGTGGGATAACAGGGAAATAATTGGGACTGTCACTGACAAATCAGGACAGTTGGAGGGTATGGTATGAGGATAGTCTTGAGAACTGCAGCAAAAGGGAGGGAATGGAGCAGAGGAGAAAGATCTGCTCTGGGCATAGGCAAAAGTCAAAGATGTTTGATCTGGGGGTAACCAATTTAGTTTATTATTATTATTAGTAGTAGTAGTAGTAGTAGTAACCTTTATTTATAAAGCACTGTAAATTTACACAGCGCTGTACATACAATCTTTTTAATTGGACGGTTCCCTGCCCTCAGGCTTACAATCTAAAAAGACACGACACAAAAGGGGAAAGGAGAGGTGGTGCGGAAGGGGCCTCTCTAGTAGGGTAATACATCTAAAATACATAGCAATACAGGAAATGATTCAATAAAACAGACAACAAAAGAACATCAAATAGCAAGTGACAATTATGCAATGCCTGGGAACGCTTCTCTGAACAGGATGGTCTTCAGCTCCGTTTTGAAGCTGGTTAAGGAAGTGATGGCTCTTGCTCGTGGGGGAAGAAGGTTCCAGGAGTAAGGGGCAGCAAGTAAAAAGGGGCGAATCCGAGATGGGGCAGAGGAAATCCTGGGCTGGGACAGCAGACCTTGACTACCAGAATGGAGGGCCCTAGTGGGAAGGTGAGGGGAAATAAGGTCTGATAAGTAGGGAGGGGCCAGCCCATGGAGGGCTTTAAACGTTGATAGCAGGAGCTTATACTGAATGCGGAAAGGGAGTGGGAGCCAGTGAAGGGATGCCAACACAGGAGAGATGTGGTCAGAGCAGTGGGTGGAAGTGATAATGCATGCAGCTGAATGCTGGACAGAAATTAAAGGACGGAAGTGAGAGAGAGGAAGCCCAGCCAGGAGGATGTTGCAGTAATCGAGTCGTGAAACCACTAGGGCATGGACCAGGATCTTGGCAGTAGAGGCAGAGAGATATGGTTGGATTTTGGCAATATTGTATAAAAAGAATCTACAAGCCTTGGCTGTGGTCTGGATCTGAGGGATACATGACAGAAAATAATCAAAGATAAAACCAAGACTGCGGGCTTGCTGGACTGGTTGAATAGAAATGTTGTCCACAGAGACAGAGTTCTTAGTATGTCCTGCCTGTTTCTGGGTGGTAATAGGAGAAATCTAGGATGTGTGGATCCCTCCTGTCACTAACTCAAGGAATGAGGCCAGCCCTTGCTGCCATCCTCTCACCTCTTTCCACCAGCTGGTGCTGTCCTCTTGGCAAGTGTCACTTTGCTGTAAGCAACAGGACACAGGAACCCATGTTTGGTTGCGTACCTCAAACCAGTCGGTGTAACTCTGCACGCCACAGCATCGGAACTGGAAAGCAAAAGGAGGAATTGGTGTGGAAGGAACAGCAGAGATGGAGGTGAGAAAAAAATTAACATCCCATAGGCCATTGCTTTTTCCCCCCTTTTTAACGTGTTTTTTATTGTTTAAAAATCATAAATAAACTTAAAAATCAAACAACATACATACATCTTTTCAACACTACTACAAAGTACACCCACTACTACATAGTACCTCCACCCCCAAGACCATATATACCATTTAATTCATCCTTTTTACAAAACCGCAATGACTCTTGTGGAAGTAAATACCTTTTTTGCTTTTTTTAAAAATCCATACTCTACAAATTTCTTCCACACATCTTCAGAGTCATTACTTTTCCATAATCCTTTTTGACCTTTTAAGTGTACATGTTCATTTGTTGTTAACACCAATATCCCCACCATCTTTATACCATCCCGCTATTTGGTAAAAAACCTAGAATCTTCCATTTCCTTGGTATTATTAATCTTGCTGCTGTCAGTTAATTTGTAATCAAATCCTAAATAGCTTGACTCATATGTCATTCCTTATTAATCTTAAATGGGTTGTCTAAAGCATACACTCACCTCATTCTGAACATGGTTCCAAGCTTTGGTTAACCCCAAGTTGCCTTCTGTGTCATACAGCTTAAGCCCTTCCTTTAGGTTAGACTGGGCATATTTGTCAAACTAGATAAAAGATTCAATAAAAACATCGAACAGATGAGCGTATGAAGTCAGAATTGTGCCTTCACCCTCTGGTTATCATCTTGTAGATCATAATTTCCATTTCTCTTATCCCTTTCATGTACAGGGAGAGTAAGCTCCTTACCTTATCCCTGCAGGTGACAAAAACTAACAACCCAATCAGCTCCAGGAGGAAGAGGGTGGAAAGGACCACAAAAAACTGCAGAAAGATACAGATAAATCAATCCTTAGGTTTTATAAAAGATAGAGTTTATACTCACATGCAGATTGGATGTTCCTGAACCAATAGTGTTCCTACTGCCTTTTGTTGTTCTTAACTACCTTCAAGTCAAGTCAATCCCAATTCATGGCAACCCTGCGGATGAGACACCTCCAAGGGGTTTATCACATGGGAGGAATTTCTCTTAATTTTGAATGAAAAGAAAGTGGGCCCAGCACGCATACATGTGAATTCACTAGTTCAGCGAATTTACGTGAATTTGAACTGTGTTCGAGCTGACTTCCCATTGCCCGAAAATAGCTTGCCATTGCCTGAAATTGCATGTGGTAGTCTATCACGCAATAATGTGAAACCTCATGATTGCATCCAGACTGACTTCCCATTGCCTGAAATTGTGTGTGGTAGTCTATCACGCAATAACGTTAAGCCCCATGATTGCATTCGGATTGCCATTGTATTATACTTCCAATTTCCCTTGTCTGATAAACTCCCAAGACTCCCTATTTTCCACTGCTCTGCTTCTGTAAATTCATGCCTGTTACCTCTTTCATAGAGTCCATCCATCTAGCATGCGGTCTTCCTCTCTTTCTACATTCCTCCACCTTTCCTAGCATTATTGTTTTTTCCAGTGAGTCATCCTTCTCCTGACATGACCAAAGTGTGACAGCCTCAACTTTATCATCTTGGCTTCCAGTGAGATTTCAGGCTCAGTCTGTTCAAGGACTGATCTGTCTTTTTGGCTGCCCATGGTATCCTCAGCACTCTGCCTAGAGACACATTTAAAATAGTTTCAAATTACGAAATGTGGTAGCAACTTTCAGAGTAAGTGATTTTTATTTTAGCACAATCTTTCATGGGTATAAACCCACTTCTCCAGATGCAGTATAGAGTGTCTCTACCACATCTGAAGAAGTGGGTATATATCCATGATAGCTCATGCTAAAATACACACCACTTAGTCTTAAAAGTGCTGCTAAACATTCCTTTTTTTTTCTTCCCCTCCCTTTTGCCTTTTTATGCTGCAAGAAACTAAGGCTGCAACCGCACTGCAGAAATAATCCAGTTTGACACTACTTTAAACTGCCATGGCTCAATGCTATGGAATTCTGGGAATTGTATGAGGTTTTTTGGCACTGGAGTGGTGCCACAACAAACTACACTTCCCAGAATTCCATAACACTGAGCCATGGCAGTTAAAGTGATGTTAAACCGGATTATTTCTGCAGTGTGGGTGCAGCCAAACGCAACTGCTTCTCTGAAAACACACCCAGTGTAATTCTACTCCATAGAGAGATACTACTTACTGTGAGTAAGAGGCAGCGATGTTCAGTGGCTGCCCCTAAGCATCCAAGGAAACCCACAACCATGATGATTGCACCAGTCGCCATGAAGAGGCCCGCTGCAGACAACGATGGGAAGGAGAATGATAAGGTGGCAAAGCGGCCCTGAGAAACAGCCAGCCAGACTCCCACGCCAAGCACTCCACAGCCACCCAACTAGAAAAGAGGCAGAGAGAAAGTAAGCATGCATAACCAGGGACTGTGGAAGCATACCATCTTCACCTTATGCCAGTGGTGGCGAATCTATGGCATGAGTGCCAGAGGTGGCACTCAGAGCCCTTTCTGTGGGCACACACGCCGTCGCCCCAGCACAGAGTTTGCCAGAGTTTGTTACTAGAAAGCCAGAGGGACAGGGCACTTTGAGATAAATAGTGGGTTTTGGGTTTCAGTTTAGGCATTCAGTCTCTAAAACATTTGCCATCACTACCTTATGCCCCAAGACCAGCAGTGCAGTGATACATTTGTAAAGCAGACACAGAGCAGCACAGTTTCTGGAAGCGACACCACCCACAAAGAGAATCAAAAAAGTTTAGATAGCTGTGCCAATCAAAAAAACATTTCTATCATTTCCATCTCTATCAGGAACAGGTCTTTTGTAAGGCTAATGGGTCTTGCCAACTCAAGACCAAGCCACCCCAAAGCAGTATGAACTGAAACAGGGATGGTTTATAATAATGTAATATTGGTGGTAAAATTTAACGTGTAGATTACCGGCAAACTTAGAGGGCCGGGTCTCATTTTGCCATAGGCCCTGCTAATCAATAATTTGTAAGCATCAACCCTGTGAGATCTGGTTCTACAACAACATGGCCCAGGACAACGATGTGAGAGAAATGATCAGTTTAATCCCTATAATGACAGTTATACCCCTCATCAACAAGTCAACAAAGCTCCTTTTTCCTTCCTACTGTGCCAACAACACATATCTCTTCATGTCTCAGTACGGAGAAGTCCAACATTGAAAAATGTGTAGCCAAATTTTTATTAGTGGATTTTCTTAGAGAAAGAAGATTGAAATATATTGGACAAATAAAGATAGAATCTTGGACCCATAAAAGGAAAGTGCTGATTTGAGAAACGTAATGTTCAAAGAAGTGTACAGAGAGATAACCAATGGGATCTGGACTACTATTCATATTATGGAAAATGGATCATGAAGTGCAACATAGATATAGTTTGTGTACAGTATAGCCGTTAAAAGGACCAGAGGGAGAGTGGGGAGTAGAATAAGTAATGAAAATGTATAATTAGGTAATTTATTTGTAAAATATACAATAAATACATTTTTCCTTAAAAAGAGAAACCCCATTAAAAGGTTTTTTAAATGTCTTGTGCGAACCATCAATTGGAAGAAAGGCTGAGAGACACTGCATAAAGTTGGCTAGCATATACAATGGCCCTCTACATTCACAGACTTTTTTATCCATGGATGCAACCATCCAGGGACTAAAAATACAGTCCGTCCTTGCCTTACACGGGGGATCCGTTCCGGATCCTGCCGCATAAGGCGAATTCCGCCTATGCTCGAGCCCCATTGGAAACAATGGGGCTCGTGCGTGGTGGCGCAGGAGTGCACAGGGCACAACGGGTGCACGCACCCATTCAATTGAATGGGACGCGCCGCCCCTTCCACCCCGCAGCTTGAGCGCATATGCTCAAGGCCGCGTATGGCGCGCCCGTGTATGGTGCGGGCGCGCTGTATTCCTATTATATAGTCGGCCCTTATTATACACTGATTTTTTCATACACGGATTCAAGCATCCACAGTTTGAAAATGTTCAAAAAAAGTATAAATTTCAAATATCAGACTTTGATTTTCCAATTTTTATAAGGGACATCATTTTGCTATGTCATTATATTTAATGGGACTTGAGCATCCACGGATTTTGTTATCCACGGGGATCTTAGAACCAAACCCCAGCGTATAACAAGGGTCCACTGTATATGTTCCAAAAAGCAAACCTTGATTTTGTCATTTTATACAAGGAGCATCATTTTACCATGCCATGGGACTTGAGCATCCATGGATTTTGGTATCTACAGTGGGTACTGGATCCAAACCACAGTAGATACTAAGGGCCCACTGTATACCCTTCCCAATGAGGAATCTGTAACTCACCCAGAAGATGAGGTTGAAGACAAACATTTTCACTTTAACACAGAGCAAACAGCCACGGCTGACCCCCATGATGGACAGATCTATAGAGAGATATGGGAGCAAAAAAATAAAAACAACACAATGACCATTAAAACTATTAAAACCATTAAAACACACTTCACAAGGAATCACAAGCAAGCCAGGATCCATATCCTCCAACATTTTTCAGATAAAAACTGTAATAATAATAATGATGATGTTTATTTATTTCCTTCAAGGCTGGAGGCGGGGTACAACATGTTAAAATATAAAATGCAATAAAAAGATAGAAAGAAAACACATAAAAGCCAAAATACAATACCATTGTGTAGCCAAGCAACATCAGAGTGTGGTCAAGAGGGCCACAGTATTAATTCAGTATTAATTACACAGCACTGATCTTTAAAGTGAGAGATTAAAAACATCACTTGACTTGTAATTTTTTTGCTCTTTAAACATTATGTGGTTCTGTATTTTCAGTACCCAAAGGCTTTCTATTCCCCCCTCCATCTTTCCCTTGAAGATGACTAAAACAAAGATTAAGAATAAAACAGAGCTGGGATTTTAAACAAAAAGAGTTAATTTTTTTCCCTTCCAATGGAGAGGGAGCCAGTTTTCAGTCACTGTTTGTGTTGTACGTGCCTTAAAGCTGCCTGGTGACATATGGATTTCATAGGGTTTTCTTAGGCAAGGAATAATCAGAGGTGGTTTTGCCAGATTCTTCCTTACTAAAATTATATTGCGATCTTTTAAAAAAACAACCCACCCACCTGGAACTAATATAATACACATTTATCATATTCAGATGAAGGAACCAGGAGAAGAGCCAAGGCATGTGCTATTTCTAAAAGGAGGGCAAAAGAAACAGAAAAAGAGAGGAATGCCCAATAGGTATTCAGTTAGGTATTTTTTACACTTTTGATGTCACGATCTCACACAGTTCCACCCGTCTTTAAATGGAAATGTGCATTATGTTATTTCAAAATGTGGTAAAGTTGACCCTCCTGGTGTGTTTATAGGTTTCCTGTTCATTCTGCTGCGTAGGACCCTGGATTTCGGCCCTAAACTCTTCACCTGTGGACACCATCAGGGGAAATATATATATATATATATATATATATATATATATATATATATATATATATTGAATAACCCTTCCTCTTAGCTGCCATCTCGGTACTTTCAGAGTTCACCGTCCAGGCACCGATTTACCCTTTTCCCTAGGATTATTCACATCCTGTCATCATGTGGGTCGAAGAGGGTAAGGAAGGGTGCGGGGTGTGTGTGTGTGCTGTGTGAGAAAGGATGGGCTGTGTCAATCCCACACTTTCAGTCCAGTTATATAAATACCCTAAAGGCAACCGATTCCATCTGATCCAGGAAGGTAAGCAGGGCCAGCCTTGGTTAGTAATTCAATGGGAGACTGCCAACTTATACCATGTGCTGTAGGCTCCATTTCAGAGGAAAGAACTGGCCAAACCATCATGCCTTTGAAAACCCTGATGACATTCACAGGGTTGCCATATGTCAACAGGCAACCTGAAGACACATATACACATATGTGAAAAGAAATTGCTGGGTTTAATTCCCCACTTTCACTCTTTTAGTGAACCAGGACCCTTCCGCACCCCATTTGGTCTCCTTGCCACTTATTTCAGATCTCTTGCTGCTGCTGTAAAGCCCAGCCAACCCAAATAACCTCGACTTCAGACCCACATCTCCCCGATTCCAGATCCTTCCCCTCACTGCCTAGTAAGAACTGCCTAGTAAGAACAAAAAAAACCAAAAAGTTAGTTTTTCCAAATGAGTTTCTTCTCCTGAATCAGCTCCATAAATCTGATAACTGTTTCTTTTCTTAAACTAGTTTCTCCTAAAGGGCGACATATTATCTTAAAGGAAAAATTCCACACCCAAAGAAAGCAAAGCAAGAGTAAACACACCAAAAACTCCAAAGAAAGCAAAGTAAGATTAAATATATGTATACAGACACTGGATCAAGTCTCTTTCTTTTGTCTTTAACAAAATAATATCCCTGAAGGCAAGCCAGCCCAGCTGCCAAACCCACATCCCTCCTCTTAAACTTGCAGCAAGGAGATCCTTTGGATGGGGCCAGGGGAAATCTCTATGGGGAAGAAATAGCTCTGTAAAGGTCTCCAGTTTCCTTCTACAGCCATCCTTATGACCTTGGCTCCTTGCATCTCTTGCCTTCCTTCCCATCTCTGACCCCCCCCCCAAAAAAACCCATCCTAAACACTCCTCCTCACCTTAGACTTGGAAATCTTGGCTGGGATCTTGGCTATGGGGGGATTGCCCCCTTTCCAATCCTGGACACACTTCTAGGAGCCTTTGGAGTTGCTTCTTGGCTGCTGGGATTCAGGATAGGAAGGGAGGGGAGCAAATTCCAGGCCCAGGACAGAGGGAAGGAAATGGGAGGAGAGAAAGGGGGGCAGAGAGGAGGACTGGGGAGGATTTGCAGATCTGGGCTGGAGTTTAGGGGGTTCAAGGGGGGGAATGGCTTTCTATTAGGCCAGAGATGCTCAAGCCGGCCAGAACCCCAAGACTTCTTCTCCCTCCTTAGAGATCTTTCCAAACAAACCAACACACACACACACCTCTTCCCTCTTTCACTGAGTTCCTAGCAGTCCAGAAATGTGAAATGTGGCGTCATGTTTTTATTAGGGGGATTTTTATGTGTGTCTGCTGGGAGGGGAAAGGATTTATTTTTTCCTCCCCCGACCTTTTTTGGTGCAGAGTTCTTTCTCTTTCTTTTCTTTCCCTGCAATTAAATGTAAAAATTAAATGCATGAAAAGAAACAACAGGCACATTAATACATAGGTAGAATAGCCCTGTTAGTCTGGAAAAGCAGTATGCCTTTGAGACTTAGGCCGCATTCCCACTTACAAATAAATTGCTTTGCAATTCGAATCGATGGATCGGTTTGGCAGCAGAGCGTGGTTCACGTTACATTTGTCCCGACTGGATTTTCTTGCTGCAAAATAAAATAAAATAACCCACTTGTGATTCACATTGACAAACGAATCAATTCCAAATGGACCCACTCCAGCCAGCCAAAGGGCAAATTTAAATCGATTCCAATCCGCATCTGGTTCACATTTGCGCAGAATCGATTTATCCAAAAAGACGCGGGGAAAAATCAGCATCAAGAAGATGCGAGTTAAATGGGTCCAGCGCATGGCCCCTCTCTCTGAATCACTTCAGTGATTCAGTTCAAGTGTGAATCAGGGTCATTTAAACCGCTTCAAATCGATTTGCAAACCAGTTTAAAAGGTAGTTGTAATGAGGCTATAAGAAAGAAGCTAAACGTTTGTGGTTTTGTTGTTGTTAACTGCCTTCGATCTCGACTCATGGTGACCCCGTGGATGAGACATCTCCAAGACCCTGTCCTCCACTGCTCTGCTTAGGTCATGTAAAGTCATAACCGTGACTCCTTAATAGTGTCCATCCATCTGGCATGTGGCCTTCCTCTCGTCCTATTACCCTCCACCTTTCCCAGCATTATTGTTTTTTCCAACGAGTCCTTCCTTCTCATGATCTGCCCGAAGTACAACAGCCTCACTTTGGTCATCTTGGCTTTCAACTTGATCTGCTTTAGGACCCATTTGTTTGTCCTTTTGGCTGTCCATGGGATCCTCAGCGCTCTTCTCCAGCACCGCATCTCAAATGAATGGATTTTCTTCCTATCTTCTTTCTTAGCTGCCCAGCTCTCACAGCCATACATGGCAATAGGGAATACGATGGCTTGTATGATTCTGACCGTTGTATATCTTTACATTTTAGGATCTTTTCTAGTTCTTTCTTAGCCGCCCTTCCCATTCTTAATCTTTTTCTGATTTTCTGACTGCAGTCCCCCTTTCTATCAATGTTTGATCCCAGGGATGGGGATTCTTTTACTATTTCTATTTCTTCATTGTTTAGGGCTGAACTTGTGAAAGTCCTCAGAAGTAATTATTTTGGTTTTCTTTATGTTCAACATTAAGCCTACCTTTGCACTTTCTTTTCTAATCTTCCTTAGCTTTTGTAGACTTGAGCCTATTTCCTCAGATCCACCAATAACAAATACAGGAGAGTATCCCTTATCTGGGATGCCAAAATGCAAAATACTGTTGCCCCTCCAAGTCTGTGGACTTGAAATTGGCAGACTTGACAATCTGTGGAGGGGTGACCCACCATTGAGGTGAATGGGGCACACTCCCGTGGTGTGGACCCTATGCTCACACACGGGAGCGCACACCATTCATTTCAATGGGGCTTGATTATGTGCAAGTGTCCTAACTTGGGGGAGTCCATCATATTGTATTGAAAGAGCCGTGATCAATTTCAGTTTAATGCCAAAGTCCAAGTATTTTTGAGGATGTCTCAGTACGGATTTGTTGTTGTTGTTGTGTGCTTTCAGGTTGACATTTGGCAACACTATTGTTGTATTTTTTTTCTTAGCAAGGTTTATTCTGAGGAGGTTTTGCCTTTGCCTTCCTCTGAAGCTGAGAGAGGCTGGCTTGCCAAAGGTCACAAACACTGGGTTTCCATGGCTAGGCAGGAAATTCCTATTATCTAATGTTAAATTCATATTATTAAATGCTTAGTAAAACTCAATTGTTCTGCAACTTCAGCAGTTCTGACCTCAGCAAGACTGTTATAAAATGTTTATCAAAATGGCATTCACTCCTGCGGTAGTTTGAGACAATGGGCTGGGAATTAATATGCCACATATACGCTGAAATCAATATTCATACAATAAACAAGCCATGATGCAGCCATAAATCTATTTTAGTTCAGAGAGCCAGCATGGTATAGTGGTTTGAGAATTGGGTGATGACTCTGAAGACTAGGGTGCGAATTCTGCTTGGACATTGAAGCCCATTGGATGACCTTGGGCAAGTCACACTCTCTCAGCCTCAGAGGAAGGCAATGGCAAACCCTCTCTGAATGAATCTTGCCAAGAAAACCCTGTGATAGGTTTGGATCGCTATAAACCAGAAACTACTTGAAGGCCCACAATAACAACAAAGGGTTGCACAAAGTTGTTCAACTTAACTACTAATCCCTATGGAGTCTGCAAGATGTTTCCGTCGTTTGGAGTAAATGACTTTAGTTTTTTCTTTCTCAGAAGCTGGCATCCAACTTTTGGAACGGCTTCTTCGTTTTCTTCTCTTTTATTACTTTTTCCCCCTCAAGTGGTAAAATGTTAATTATTTAATCAGGTAAATAATTCAACAGGCCTTTATTTTCTCCTTTCCTTTCCAAGTAATTCTTCCAGATTATTGCTGAAAAATTCTTACATTTTTAACACCAGTTCTTACTTTTAACATTATCTAGTCCTTTTCCAGCACTCACAAAGGCAGCGTTGCCTAGTGGTAACTTATGTTCAGCCATGGTTTTCTGAGGGGTGCCAAGCAAATCACTTGCCAGCCTTTAGGGTTACAAGAGTGAAGCATGTGAATTAATGCTACTTGAGAGAATTGCTTGGAGATATGTACCCATAATCAATGCAAAACGATCTTATTTCCCCCACTACGACCCTGTATCGGAGGCCAAATATGTTGCATCTACACTGTGGAAGGAAACCAGTTTGAGACCTCTTTAACTGCCATGCCATGGCTCCAGAAATTGTGATTTATAGTTTCGGGAGGCACCAGCATTCTTTGGCAGAGAAGGATGAAGGCCCTGTAAAACTACAAATCCTCCAATTCCATAGGATAGAGATACAGCACATAAAGCCGTGTTAAACTGCATTATCTCCACAGTGTAGATGTCCCCAGCGATAGTAATCCTATGAATGATTTGTTGCTGTTTATTGCCTGGTTATTCCTGGGATAATGGCTCTTTAATCTCGACGTGTGTGAAAATCTTAATTGCGATCGTGCAATTTTCACATGATAAACACTGTTTAAACCCTTGATTTCCCCCGTGTGATAAAGTCCAATGCAGTTTGACACCACTTTTAGTGCTGTAGCTCCATCCTAGGGAATCCTGGGATTTGTA
Source organism: Sceloporus undulatus (assembly GCF_019175285.1). NCBI lineage: Eukaryota > Metazoa > Chordata > Lepidosauria > Squamata > Phrynosomatidae > Sceloporus > Sceloporus undulatus. The sequence continues at coordinate 103,967,518 of NC_056527.1, forward strand.
GTTTCAAAAGCCTTCTCTGCCCAAGAGAGCTGGTGCCTCCCAGAAACTACAACTCCCAGGATTCTGTGGGATGGAGATGCGGCACCAAAAGTGGTGTCAAACTGCATTATTTCTACAGTGTAGGTGCATTGCTAGCCTTCTTCTGTTGTTTCAGACCGCTTTTACTGCCTTGGCTCAGTGCTAGGGAATCCTGGGGAACTGTGTTTATTGTGGCACTAGAGATCTTTCTGACAAGAGGAGACTAAATGTCTCACAGAACTACAGTTGCCAGAATTCCCTAGCATTGAGCCAAGGCAGTTAAAGCGGTCTCAAACTGGGTTATTTCTGCAGTGCATTAGGAAGAATCTTGCTTCGGCTTCGCTGCTCTCTGGTGCCCTCCTGCGGACGGAAAGGCGCATTGCATAGACAAATTAGGATCACAGTGCAAGCGACATATTTTCGGCTCTGCTGCTCTTGGGCGCCCTCCCGCGGACAGCAAGCCTCATGGCATAGACAAATTACGATCAGAATATTTTCAGGTTCGGCTGTTCTCTGGCGCCTCTCGTGGATGGAAAGACGCATGGCACATAGACTAATTACAATCACGCTGCTGCGACATTGTTTCGGGTGGGCTGCTCTCAGGCGCCCTCTCGCGGGCAGACAGGGGTACTGCATAGGGAAACTGGAACCACGTTTGCTGCTGCGACACGTTTTGGGAGCTCTCCTGGGAGAGAAGGCGAAGGCAAAGGCCGGAAGAAGGTGAGATGGGGGACCAGAGGAAGAAGGGGGAGGCTTGGATTGAGGTGGTCTAGTGGTGTGAGCGCTGGACTGGGACCCTGGAGACCAAGGTTCAAGTCCTGCTCGGTCAGGGAAGCCCACTGGGTGTGGATCACACACTCTCAGCCCCAGAAAACTGAAAAGGGAAAAGTAAAGAAGGTGAGATGGGGGTCCAGAAGAAAAGGGGGGAGATTTGATGGTGAGTTCCTGCATGGCAGGGGTTGGAGTGGGATGGCCCCTGCCTTGGGGTCTCTTCCAACTCTTTTGGAAATGACTGCATTTTATTGATTGTATCTGTATGTTTTTTATTGGGTTGTAACCCTGTCTCGATCCGTAGGGAGAGGCAGGGAAATATCAATAAAATTATTTATTATATTATTATTATTATTATTATTATTATTATTATTATGTGATTTTATTGAGGTGGCCCAGTGGTGTGAGTGTTGGACTGTGACCCTGGAGACCAGGGTTCGAATCCTGTTCAGCCATGGAAACCCACCGGGTGTGGGTAACACACTCTCAGCCCCAGAACCCCCCCCCCCCCCGTAATAGATTGGTTCATCTGAGGGTAGCCATAGGTTTGAAGGACACAGCAACACAATCGGGGCTGGACACTGGGAAGGGATTACTGTATATACTCATGTATAAGTCTATGCGACCCTAAGGGGACTCTATCATGGGGTTTTCTTGGCAAGATTTGTTCAGATGAGGTTTGCCATTGCCTTACCCTGAGGCTGAGAGAGTGTGACTTGCCCAAGGTCACCCAGTGGGTTTCCATAGCCGAGCGGGGACTCGATCCCTGGACTCCAGAGTCATAGTCCAATATTCAAAACTATTGCACCACGCTGGTTCTCAGGAAGGCTTAGGCAGGCAGCAGAACAGCCTCCCCAAAGTTGCAGCCAATTTGGGGCAGATGGGGAAGGTCTTCTTGGAATAAGGTGGCCTCCTGATGTTTTCGCAAGGCTCTTTCCAAGCTTGCTTGGGAGGCAGACGATCAACAGGTGCAGCTCTTTAAAAACAGATCAAGCTGCTGTTGTAAAGGGTGAAACGGCATCTGTTGAATTTCAGCCTGATATGCCATGTTGTTGTGTGCCTTCAAAGCATTTCCGACTTAGGATGACCCTGTCATGGGGTTTTCTTGGCACATTTCTTCAGAGGGGATTGCCATCTCTGAGGATGAGAGAGTGTGACTTGCAGAGAGTGTGCAGTGTTAGACTGGCCTAACTATCACAAAGGCACCAAATCCTGCAGGGTTGGCCCTGGTTAGTACTTGGATGGGAAACCACCAAGGAACACAGGGTACTCTCACCTCTGAGGATTCCTTGCCTATGAAAGCCCTATGAAGTTAATGGAGTCGCTACAAGTCAACAGGCGACTTGAAGGCACGCACAAACATGATCACATATATCCCATTGCATAACGCATTCACAGTGGGAAGCACACTTCCTAAGGCTTCTCTTTCTTGGCTGAGGGTTTATTTCTAGTTCCGTGTCATCCTCCTTCTTCTCTGATTAAGTCTCAGTGAAGTTTAAAGGTAGGAGGAAAAATGCATACTGTATTTGTAGAGACGTTATAAAGTTCCCGAAACTTTCTAATTTTAGCACCCCGTCACCTAATACAGGCCCAACAAGTCTTCCGGTTTGTGGTTAGCTTTTCTGGGCAGGAGAGGATCACAGGTGGAGGAAAAGGCAGGGAATCCATGTTGGGCAAAGAATGTTTTTATGAAATGAAATGGAAGAAGTTAATAAACAAGAAGGGTTAATAATGGCGTGAGGCTTTAAAACAGGACTGTAAATAGGTTTGTAGGACCCCAACATGTGTCTGTGCCTCTGAGTATATCCAGAAGGATTTTAACTCATTTGGTCAGCAGTCTTAACAACAACCCTGTAAGTGGGCTGGTATTAAAAATGTCCCCAGATAGATGGATAGATAGATAGATAGATAGATAGATAGATAGATGGATGGCAAGATCTTGACTGGACTTTGTAACCAACAGCATTAGTAGAAGAAGCCAGTAGTTGCTTGGGTATTTTACTTAGTCAGCCTAAAAGGAAAAGCAAGTGTACTCTTGGGTAGAATTCAAAGATATAGCGGTGTTAGTCTGCAGAATCAGAGATGTAAAGATGTAAAGAGATGTAAAGATGTAAAGCTCTTGTAGCACCTTTGAGACTAGTAGAAAGAAAGAAAGACTTCAGTCTACTTCCTCAGATGCATATCTTTAGTCTATGAAACCTCATGCTGCCAACTTCTTTCTTTCAGTTAGTCTCAAAGGTGCTACAAGATCTCTCTACATTTCTGTACATCTCTTGGTATTTGCTACTCACTGAGGCTGTTTTACATGAAAGGAACTGCAGACAGAACAAGATGTGGCCTAGTGAGATTTTAAAAGAAGTAGCCTGTGTCTTTCTGTTTCTCATAGCTTTTAAAACATTTGCAGTCTCTTGTGTGGCCCTCTGCCTCCATTCATTCTTTATCCATGGATTCAAGGATCTACAGCTTTAAAATATTCCAAAAATATATAAATTCCAAGTAGGGTCATCCCAAGACATTTTGCTGCCTGAAGCAAAACAACTAATAGTGCCCCAACTCACCATGCTTGGCTGACCAAATCATTTTGGCACCTAAAACAGAAAATTTCCTGAACACTTGAGATTGTAAACAGAACAAAAATAAATTAACAAGTCAACAATTGGTTGCCTTCCCAGTGTCATTGGTTGAGGCGGCTGCTGCAATCTACAGTACCTAATAGCAAAGCCAGGCCTATTCACGAGGGAGAAACTTAAATGTATGGTTGTGCTTGTGACTTGGCAACTGTATTGTCCCTATACTGCTGGTGTAGGGGGCTCGTGGTGATTAAAATGGACAGATTAATGGCTCACTTAACCATACCTGCTGTGTTGGTAGCTGAGCAACCATGCCAGAATTTGTTTGGCCCATGGTGCCTTGAGACACAACGCTCTAGCTGCTTCCACTTGGGTTGGCTTGGAAAGCGGGCTTGGATAGCAAAGAAGGGGTGGTAGAAAGAAAGAAGGCCCAGATAGGTGTCTGAGTAACTCACATTTCCACCTTTTTCCTTCACCCAAATATTTCTAGGGCACCTGAAAATGATCATCCCTGTTCGATGCTTCACCTGTGGCAAAGTTGTGGGCAATAAGTGGGAGGCGTACCTGGGCCTCTTGCAGGCTGAATACACGGAAGGGTGAGTTTGGAGGTGGTTTTCTTCTTGGGTTGGTGTGTATTGGAATCAGTGTATATTGAAAAAAGCAGATCAAAAGAAAATCAACTGATTTGAGTTGTGGGGCTGGAGAAGAGTACTAAGGATGCTGTGGACAGCCAAAAGGACAAAAATGGGTCCTTTAACAGATCAAGCTTGAAATCGTTTTGGAAGCCAAGACGATCAAATCAAGACTGTTGTACTTTGGCCACATCATGAGAAGGCATGAGAAAAGACAATAATGCTAGAAAAGATAGAGGGAGAAGAAAGAGAGGAAGACCGAATGTTAGATGGGGGGACTCAATTTGGGAGGCCATGGTCACGAATCTACAAGACTTAAGCAGAGCAGTGGAGGGCAGAGGGTCTTAGAGGTGTCTCAGCCACAGGGTCACCATGAATCAAGGCTGATTTGAGGGCAGCTAACAACTCTACTTTGCCTCTCTTTATGCTGTACATTCAATGCAGTATACCCTGATTTTATAACAAGGACGTGTGTGTGCACACATGTGTGTAGAAGTGCTTGTGTGCACATATGCACCTTCAAGTCTCATATCAACTTGTAACTTCATAAACTGCACAGGACTTTCTTAGAGGCAAACTCAGAGGTGTTTTGTCATTGCTTTCCTTGAAATATAAGCCTACCATACCTGCTATTCCTCAGCAGTCCCCTCATCCAAGTACTAACCAGGCCTGACCCCCCCCCCCCCCCAAATCTCATGCCTTCATGGCAAGGCCATAACAAAGCAGTATCACTACATTCATTAAAACGCAGTTAAGTAAAACAGCAGATAAAAATGATGAAACCACTAAAGCAGGTAAACCAAGTAAAAGGCCCCAACTTTAAAACCAGTCTGCTGAAATAAATTCTCTTTAAGAGTATGCTGAAAAGCTAGTAATGAAAAATACACATACATTAGTCTGTGGAGGCTAATATTAGTGGGACATCTGCACCTGGCATGGGATAGCCTCAGCCTCTCAGCAGAACCTGCCTCAGAATATCAGTATAGAGGAAAAGCGGGGCAGAGACTTTGGCCTGTTACAGACTGCCAAAATAAAGCTGCTTTGGGTCTCTTTGGAGGTATGCTGTTTAAATGATGCATGCATCCTAAGAATCTGGAAGCTGCACCAAAGCTGCACTCTAGTACTTAGGAATGGAGTGTGGCTTTGGTGTGATCTCCAGACTCTTAGGACCCATGCATCATTTAAATAGCATACCTCCAAAGAGACTCGAAGCAGTTTTATTTTGGCAGTCTGTAACAGGCCTTTGTATACCAGCCAAAGCAGATGAGATCAAAAACATGATATAAATGTTGTTGCCATCAAGTCAGCTTCAATGTAGGCAACGCTATGAATGAGGAACATCTAGAACACGCGGTCCTAAACAGCCCTACTCAGGTCTTGCAAACTCATGGCCGTGGCTTCCTTGGGTCTATCCACCTGTAATGTGGTCTTTTTCCTTTCCTACTGCCTCCACTTTACCAACCATGACCATCTTTTCTAATGCCATGTCCAAAGTGTGATGGCTTCGATTCAGTCATTTGAGATTTAAATATGCCAAATACATTTTAAAAGCTACCCATGAAGATTGCAATCAAACACATTTAGTTTCTACAGCTGCACATCCAATAAAGAAGAGGTTGGTTCTCTGATGGCCACATCTAATCTCAGGTCGTTGGACCAAAGAGAAGAAAGAGGTCTATGGAGAAAGTGGAGATTCATGAAAGAGGGCCTCTGATGAGGATCTTAGATGATTGTCAGGTTCTTTTGAGAAAAGGTGGCCCTGAACTCATTTGAGGTGTAACAAAAATGCAGGGAGTGATGTGTTTGTATCAGTCCATACTAGTTCAATGCCACTGCTTTCTGGCTACATCCTATTTGTCCAAGAAAGGGTGTACTTTGGTGTACCAGCAAATCTACCACAGAGAATGAAAAATGCCATGCTCTACATGAGTGGTCTGTACAGCTATCATTTTGAGAAGTGGATGAAACATTCACAGGTTAAAAATACATTTATAATCTCATCTGAACAAATCTTTTTTTAAAAAAGGCATAGCATGTTTTACTTAACACCTAAAAGTTTTCCTGATGCAAACCACTTTCGCCTGATGAAGCCAGTGGAGCTTTGAAAGCTTGCAATGTGTATAATGTACATTTTGGTTGTCTCAAAGTATCAGTTTTGTGGATTTTGGATGATATTGTAAGTAGCAGTGGGCGGCTACAGAAAAGTCGGCATCCCTATGTGGAGAGAAGTACATACCAATTGTCCAGGGCAACCTTCTTGAGAAGACATATCACTCTATTTTTCCATTGTCTTTTTTCAGGGATGCATTGGATGCACTTGGCTTAAAGCGCTACTGCTGTCGGCGGATGCTTCTGTCTCATGTAGATTTGATTGAAAAGTTGCTGAACTATGCACCCTTGGAGAAGTAGCATTGCCACCCTAGAACAGAACGGCCTCTGCCACCATTCTGGGCATGCCCTGCAACTTGATAGGTTATTCTGATGGGTTCTTTCTGCTATGGGGTTCTTTAGTTTGTGTCAAACTAATCTGGCCTCTTTCACTAGAGGGTGCAATTGTGCAATGGAGGGACTCAGTCTCATTTAATGATGTGCAATAAAAATTATGAAGTATATTTGTATAAAATATGTCCATCCTATACTGTACTTCCAATAATTTGATCCTGTGGTACACAGAGAACTGCAGTCAATAGTGTTTTCACTCAGGAGAATTCTTCAGCATGGCTTTGTCACTAGCCCTCTCTTCTGTGAACCTCTTTCTCACCATGGTAGTTGCTGTTTATTTACTGTATATACTCGACTATAAGTCAACCTCATGTATAAGTCGAGGGCAGGTTTGGGGGGCAAAATTATGGATTTTAATATGACCCTTGGATAAGTCGAGGTAAATCTTAGGGACATGCAACAAAGGATCTAAATGATGAAGCAAAGGAAAACAATGCCAAAGAACCTACAAAATTATAGCAGACAGTAGAGGGAGGTCAGTGCTTTCAGGGCAGATTGCACTCTTGCCTTTCACCACGGTGTAATTCCCCTTTTAATATACTATTTACATTAACCCATGGATAAGTCGACCTAGGTTTCTGAAGTCAAATTTTTGACTAAAATTTCTAGACTTATACAGACCTTATACACACAAGAGAAACTGAGCTGATTGGCTGCTCATTCTCACTGCTTTGTCTACCAAATAGTTCCCCCTAATATCTTGATACCTAGAAAATAAAAGATAGGACAAATAACAGTGCCCAACTCCCTTTATCAGTGCAGTGGGGCTTCTGACAGCCAAAGTTTCCATTACACCTGAATAAACCAAGTCCTCATCTGTTGGAAAACTTAGCTTGGAAAAGTTGCTGCTGCTGAAACTTCGAGTCGTTTCCAACTTACGACAACCCTAAGGCAAATCCATCACAGGGTTTCCTTGATAAGTTTCTTCAGAGGGGGTTTGCAATTGCCATTTTCTGAGGCTAAAAGACTTGCCCAAGGTCCTCCCTTTTAAAAAATACATTTTTGGACTACAGTCAACCCTGCCCCACTACCCGCTGCACAATCTGGTATTGGACATTGATTTTTCCAAGCTCTGCATCTGAAGCTCTCCCAGAAACAGCCATCTTACCCTTTTAGTTGCTTCCAACCCCTGGAAGCCATGATAGTAATGGCACTGGATCAGAGAAAAAAATCCTCTGTCTGAATGTAAATGTACAGGGATTTTCAAAGAAAATGGGGAAGTAGCTGGTTTCAACCTCTTTATTTTTTTTTCCTCATGAATGTAACCATATAAAAACCATAAGTTATGAAAGTCACACGATGTCAGCTCTCAAAGGGATTTAAAAAAAACAAAATACTCCCACCCCACACATCCAAACAGGGGATTTGAGAGGGAGAAGTACAAAACTATCTGAAAAAACACCCACAAAATGGAGATGTCTTTCCCACCCACCCCCCCCACACCTCCAGATGCCCTCTTGATTAATAAAAACCAGTTGAGATACCAATTCCTCCACCCTGACCCTTGACTGAACACTGGATAGAGGTGTGCACCCCAAAAGCCCGAGCAGCATTTTTGCTCTAGAGAGGAGAATTACTCTGAAAACGGGGTGGGAGGGAGAATAATTATAGGCAATACAATTTGGCAGAGGAGACCAACAATGATTTCAACTAAAAAATAAAAATTCATGATGGTAGTCTGTGGTCGGCACTCTGGCCTCAGAACAAACGGACGGATGGACGAATCACGTGTGTGTCTTCAGTTGTGCTAAAAGCCTCCATTCCTGGCTGGGGGAGGGGGTTGAAAATGTGGGGCAATGGAGTTGGGGGGGCTCTTGGCTATTTCCCCCCTAGCCTCTAATACTGACCCTCTCCTTGCTGACCCAGAGATGCAGCAACAGGGAACTACACAATGAAATGAATTAGTGATACGCCAACTGAAGAAGACAAGAGGGAGAGTTAGCTCTGGGCGCAAGGTCGGCTGGAGGAGGAAGAAAAAAAAATACGGCCAAGGGGGCAGATCAGCTAACGCATCCGATAATCCGTTGAACAGGATAGCTCACACAATTGGCCCTTGAAGTCCAGGTCTATGGTGAAGTCCAGATCTCGCTGCACATGAGACAGAAAAGGGAAAGATATGAAGTAAGGTGTTTTATTTTTCCAAAGTTAGTCTTCTTTATAACAAGCCCCCACCTTTCTCCTCCCACCAAAGCAAGCAGGAGAATTCCCCCCCCCCCATAATGTATCATATTGGAAGAACTAAACTTCTTTTTAAGCAACTCAGTGCATTGGCAAGTTCCCAGCTCACAGAGTGCTGCCCATCCTGAAGTCACACAAAGGGCTCATTCATAAAAACATGAAATCTCATGCTTCAGTCTGAGAGCATCTGCTGAAAATTGCATACCTCATCTCCTTATCCCCTGACCTTTTAAATCCTACATATTTGAACTCTTGATGTCACTGGATGACGTACCAACAGCCTTAGAGTTAGTGAAGTGAATGCGGAAACAGACTCACATTTTAGAATGTGTTTTGCAAGTCAACGAGCAATGATGGTTAAGATCACATAATTATCACATCCAAACATCCACCCACAGGATATGATGCCTTCTTGGTGCCAACTTATTGAGTAGTTTGGAGCCTTTTAATGACTATAGAAGACTTGTGGCTCACAATGCTTAATGCTCATCATATGCTACATTTGTGATTCTCCAGATGTTCTAGAACTAATAAGTCCCGTCCTAAAAAAAATAGCTGGCTGGAGATTTTGGAAGTTGGAAGAGAAAATGTTTTGGAGATACAGGGCTGGACTGGCATTCCACTGAGATAGCAGATGAGCTTTCAGTGTGGACTATACCAAAAAGCCACTGAGTTCATAAGACTGGCAGCCACCCAGGCCTCTTATGAGTCATGCAATGTATGGTAACATATGAGTCTGACCCAGGCTAGGGGCCTAGTCTCTTCTTTCCCAAACCATTAATCTCACCAGTTATTTCACTTTAACTCTAGTGTGAGGACTTTCAAGTACTTTAATCTCTTTGTGCACTGCTCATGTTCAGGGCTAACTGCCCTCCTCCTCAGCAGGCTGTTCAATTTGTCCTCTCCTCACTACCACAAGTTTCCTGTTTCCAACATCATTGGGACATTTTATTTCAAGTCTTGCCAAAGACAATGAAATTTCTCTGGATTGATTGGCCCTGGGTTGTTGTTGTTCATAAAGAATACTTCATAAAAATCTTCAGGTTCCCCTCTCTTCCCCAAGCATTCTAGTACATCCTCTTGTCTCTCAGTGGCCCTGTTTTCTGTTGGCATTCAGCACCTGACCACTACCAGACACAGTGATGTAGCAGAGGCTTCTAGAGGCACATAGAGAATATTCCTGACTCACATTATTCTTGGCATTGGGCCTCATGCCAATGGTGCCAAATATCTCCTCTCCCGTCTTCACTGTTAGGTAGTCCTCCATGTAAAAGACTGTCTGCTTCCAGTGGGTATATGGAGATTCTGGACCTGGAGAGCAACAAATTCATGTCAATGAAAACATATCTGGGAGGAAAGGCACACTCACATAACAACGTGCCCTGCCATTTGCTCAGTTTTAGTTTACTTTAACCATACACAGATCCTTCCCAGTAAAACTGCTCAAGTTTCCTTCTTGCACTCAAGCCCCACTTACTAAAATCTTGATGAATTTCTAGGCTGGAGGAAGCTCAGCCTCATAATCACCAACTAGACTAGACTGTGGCTGCAACTGAGCCACCTATTTGCCAACAACCGTGCGTTCTTCCCCAAAATACCAATCATTAGCCATCTACTTAGTAGCTAATTTCTTAGGGCAGCGGATTTTTGAAATTATCTTTTGAAATGCCACTTCGCCCAGTTACAATATCTGCAGTATAAAACCAAAGCACCCATACAAAATACATTGATCTGAAAGTGCTCCCTCTCCATTTCCCAAACCAAGGCCGTGCATTCCTTACTGGTGGAGAATCCAGTGCGCTTGTGGCAACGGGTGAATTCTATGTTGAAATAGGCAACCAAGGCGTGAATGTAATCATTCCGTTTCACCTGGAGACAGAAGGGCGATGTGAAGGTGAGGTCCTCCACCTTCACTGTGTAGATATCCACCTCCTGCCAGAAGTGAGTAGGGAGAAAGGAGAACAGATAAGCAATGTCAAGAAATCTGATAAAAATAGACACATATTCAACAGCATCTCATGTAACCGGAATGACACACTGAAAACATTCCTTCTAATAACTAACTCCTGTGGGCATGTAGCTAAACACTTTGAAGACAAAACAGAGCCATCTGCAAATGTAACTGGAGCAAACTTGATGTAAACAGAAGCAAGCAAAAAGACTCCTCTCCAATGTGGGCTGAATGGCTGTACTACATATGAAACATCTGTGGCATTCCTTCTGTGGAAAGCAGAATGGTCTTCCAGACAGACCTTGATAGCCCTACAACACAGGGTCCCCTCCAGAATTTTGTTACTATTCTCTGCTTTTTGAATTCTGTTTCCACCCATCTCCTCCCAGCAGTACGCCTGGAGAATCCATCATCAGACATTTGCCTCTACTTTCACAAAGAATAGCTGTGGTCCAGACCTATGTTTGTCATAAAGGGAACCAGTTTAAGCAAACTACCAAAATAAGTACCTGCTAATCAAGTAATTTAAGCAGGAAAGCCGATCCACTTGCTGCAGGCAAATTCCCGCCTGCAACCTCCTCCAGTGGAGAGAATATCTCAGCTTCTTCCTCCCTGTTCAATCATTTACCTAAAACCTTTTGTGCTGACACCATACTTCCTTTGCATTCTACACTGTACTCAGTACAATGCTCAACTATCAAGGGACGGATCAATGTGAGATCATGAAAGCTATGCTGTGAACAGAGCTCCTTCCACTTAGCAGGTCTTGAAGTATTTTGATATCGGAAACAGCAGCACTCACTGCTAGCAAATGGTGGAAGTGAACCACTTCCCCAGCCTTCAGGGTCTCTATACAACAAGGATGGCATGCAATCCCCAAAGCCTTCTGAATATTTACAGGAGTAAAAAAGCAAACCCATGGACAATAGCACCCACCAAAGTCTCTATAGCAAAGGTGGGAAACTGCTGGGGATTAGGGTGCAAACACTGGACCCCAGGAAACACTGACTAGAGTGTCACACAATTCTCACCAAAAAAAATTTCAAAATTTAATTTGCCCCCAAAATAATTCTGGAGTTGTAGGGGCACTGTTACCATGTTTCTGCCCCTCTTGGATTATTTTAGGCCCAAGAGAAGACTTTCATTTACAACAGAAAGCGACCGTCATGTGGGGGAGGGAATGACAAAATCACTCACCCAAACCACATCGGCTGGGGAAAAATTTCTTTGAATTCTAGGGGCTGCAGAAATGGCTCTAGAGACCACATGCATCCTGAAGACTGCCCTTCCCCACCCTTGCTCTACTGGATGTGGGGGGAACAATCTTGCTTTTGTTGCCCTCTAACCAACAATTTCTGTATATTTTTCAGTTTGAAGAAGTTAACTTCTGAGCCCCAAAACATAGTAAAATTGCTCTCCACATCCCTATGGGGTGATGAGTTGGTGTGGTCCTCCAAGGTCTGATAGGCAATTGATGAGGCAGAGGTTTTGGGGGGGGGGGGGGCATGTACTGAGAGAGATGTTGCTGTCTTCTCTTCCCTCTAGAAGATAGAAAAGTGGGCTGCACTAAACACAGATAATTCAGGGGAACAGAAGGGAAGCATAATTCCTGCCAATCATACCTTGATGAGGCAGGCATTGGTGACCAACTGCTTCGGGTCAACGACATCCACCAGAGGCTCTTTGATCGCCACGTCTTTAATGCATGACATGTCAAAGCCATACACGTTTTCCCACCCTGCAGTAAGAAGCATAGATCAGGGAGGGAGGAATCTGGTCCTGTAAAGCCTTGGCCACCAGCCAACCAACCACACTTTTAAAATGGGGAAAACAAAGAGGAGCAGACTAAATTTGTTCCCCCCATAAAACTAAGCTAAGCTAGAAGTTTTCAAGCCTTCTATCTTTAGGCAACCCTTTTGCCCAACCACTTTTCTATCAATAACCCCTGCACATCTGTCACCGCCATTTCTAGGACATGATGGAGAGAATAGACCAGGGAGAGGTAACTGATTAAGAGTGGTGAGGCAGATTCTGAAACACTCATACCGCATGTCCTCCTAGTGGGCTGGACCTCCAGTGCTTTGTCCAAGGACCCAGCTTCACTCCTTCCTTGCTTTTCTATGGGAGTGGGGTAAGTTTAGGTGGGAGAGCTAATCTAGCTCCCCAGCTTCAGCATTACCCCTCCTGTTCTCATCTTCTTTGAAATGGTGGGGTTTTGGAGAGAGGCTTCAGGGCATCAGCTGAGTGACTATTGAAGTTTTATTGAAGTGGAAGCCCCAGTGGGCCAAACGAGATCGATAGGCCAGGTGCTACCCTCACCAGATGCACACAGCTGGTTTACGTAGAATGCTAAGTGAGGTGCAGAAGGCATAACTGCACCTCATGTGCATCAAGAGTTCATCCAGAATACCTTCCATGTCTCCCTGCTGCTATGCATTCCCCTAGCATACCACATATATATATTTGTAAAGCAAACCACTTTATAGGAAATCATTAACCTTTCTGTGAAGAGCTCTCAATAAATTCCAAAAGAATCACAGGTTGCCCCATTTAAAGGCTTTAGGGCTGAGATGCAACATGACAAATTGTCACTGAATAAAATTTATGAGTTGGAGGCCTCATCCTGTCATGAACTTGAATGCTCTATTCCAAACACTCCCCATCCCTCCACTTTTTTTGAGCTTGGCCTTTCCTATAGTGAATCACAGCGGTGCTAACTGCTACTTACAGTGGATTTTGTAATCTTTATACTGCCGGTCTTCAATAGCTGTGATGTACAGCGTAGCACGGTCTGGAAAGATGAGTCCATCAGGAGTCTAGGGCAAGAATGTGAAAGGAAGATGTTAGGACCGCTATGGCAATACTTATCTGTTAATTTCATGCTGTAATCACACCAACCCCTATTACAGTTCAAAATGTAATGTTTGAACTTCTGAGATGATCTTCTGGCAGCAATAACCAAAAAATTTTTTACATTAAGGCAACTCATGTAAGATCACTGAAAGGCTTAATCCCAAATAATTTCTACTGCTTACACAAAATAACTTTTAAGTCCTCTCTAGAACAGGCTTACTATATGATGAGAAGGGTTCCTTTTGTTTTTATTCTTAGGAATCCTTTAAATGGCATTCCCTAGTAACTGATTAAGAAGGAAATCTAAGCTAGCATCTGCCTCTAGGCAGCCAATGATAAATACCCAGAGATATATGGGGGGGCAGGGAATTCTGGGATTTGTTGTTTAAACAAGTAACTTTTCACAGTTCTGCAGCCCTTTATGAAACACTAAAGTAATTAAGAGCATCACAAAGAATAGATGTTTGAAAAACAGAGTACCTGTAAAATTCACATGGCATGCAAGGGCTATACATGCATGGATGCACTCCTTCAGGGATAATGTGTTCTATGATGTGTGGAGGATATGCAAGTGGCAAGTAAGGGTAGAGCACAAATGAAGGGTATTAAGTTATTCTTTTCTCTCTTCCTTCCTAACCAACAGACTGCAAGGAGTGGGAAGAGACAAGCACTATTGCCAGAGATAAGAAGTGGTCAATGGTACGCCTTTTGAAAGGAGAAACAGAACCTTCCCCATCATAGAGCAAAACAACCTCATTGAAGATTTCATGACTGAAGGATACAGGTGACCCACCATTGTTTTACTGTAATAGGAATTAGTATATTGGAAGAGTAAGGACATTTTGGCTCTTGGTACTATCCAACTTAAAGTAGTCTTTTGGCCAAGAGAAGAACAGTCACCATTAAGCCATCAATGGAGAGCTATATCAGCACTTTTGTACCATTCACAAGGAATGAATAAAGCAAAGGCACCATTTTTTATTTGAAAACTAATGAGAGTACAATGGAGACTTACCAGCCACTTGTCCCGGGCATAGATGACGGTATTGAGCATGGACTCATAGAAGAGGCAGTAGCCCATCCATTCACTGATGATTATGTCAACCTTCTCAACGGGCAGCTCCACTTCCTCCACTTTGCCCTTGATGATGGAGACCACTTCAGGGGAGGAAAAAAATGCAGGATGGCACAGAAGGAAGACAGAAGCCAATTTAATAAATATAATTTTCTAATTTTAAAAGATAGCAGCAGCATAAGAGTGTTCTGGGAGACAGCTCCAAGCCTATGGGGCAGCAAGGGAGAAAGGATGAACCTGAAGAACCTCAGAAAGTCAACAGTACAGCTGTGCCAGAGTTCGGGATATGGGATACAGGACCAGGGAATAATAATAATAATAATAATAATAATAATAATAATAATAATAATATGTTTTATTTATAGACCGCTATTCCGCTTTGATCATAGCGGTGTACAAGTAAAAACAATGAAGAGTTTGAAGTTGATTATAAAAGGATTCCAGAACTGTGAAAAACTAAGTTTAAGGTGAATAGAGAGACATCACATCATCAATAGGAGAGAGAAAGTGTTTTGGCAGCAAAGTTCTAAACAGAGATGAGAAGAATGATGTGCCAAATAGAAGGCCAGAGAGGAGAAGATTGCAGGAGTCACAAGATGAGAAATGACCCAAGTATGAGTCACAGCTTTCACTAAGGGGGCGGAGAAGACGGGCCATGTAACAAGTCTTCTCCTGCATAATTAGAAAGTTTTTGAAAACTTACAACCACAGGACAGTCTCATTTAGAAATTTTCATTGTTTTATTTAAACTGAAAGGCAGAAGAATAAAAAAGAATTGAAGAAAACAGTCTTTCTGGAAACTACCTAAAGGAAAATCACAACTGATCCAAATCTCATGTGGATGTGGCTTTGGTTGCACATCCTGTAGCTATGAAACACCTTGTGCTAGATATTTTGAGCCAAAACAAGGGACAGAGCTAATGACAGGCACATTTTACCTGTGCAGCTAAATTCCCTACCATATTCCCATGTCCAAGTAAATAGCGTAGAAGTTCAGAAGTACAGACAGGGGATATCTAAAAAGAAATTACTCACCATGGTCAAGTTTATTGGCTTTGACAATTTTCACAGCATAGTCAGAGATACTGGAACATTCAATCTGTTAAGAAGGTAGTACCAAAAAGAGAAGTATCATGACACAGTTTGTCATACAGAAGTATCAATGTTTCACCTTCCTTTTCCTGCTCACTTAGCAAAAATACTTGCTCATGAAGGCCCACGCCATCAAACATTATTTCAACAAAGTAAACAAAAAGGTTTTTACCATTAAGAAATACAAAATAAATAGATGAAATCAACAAAAGTGGATGATTATTTTTTTTCTGGACTTCATGGCTATTCAGGAAAAAGAGATCAGATTTCTGCTGGAGATTTAAAGAGCAGAAGAATCAGGCCTACAATATTCAATTTCTCCCCATGGTGCCAAATCATTTAAATATTTTTTCCACCAAGCTGAATTTTAGCAGGAGGTCTATCCACCTAGCTTGTTAACCCAAATTCTGTAGCAAACAATATTTTCAGCCACACTTATAAGTTATCCATCCACACTTTTATTCAAGAGGTATTTTCTGTTTCCACAGTGGAGTACTGGTTTTGTGGCTGCAGTTTTCAGTTACTTTTGGTTCACAACAGAGTTGGCAAAGATTACCTTTTTTGGACTACAATTCCAACCCACCCACCCACTGGATATGCTGGCTGGAGGAATCTGGGCAATGTAGTTCATAAAATAACTTTTCAAATCTCTGTTTCAGATCCCAGACCACTCTGACGATTATCCTCTAGACCTCATCAAACCCATTACCCAGGGTGGAGAAAATGAGCCCAACATCAGGCTCCTTGAGGCTCATTTTAGGATCTGAAAATCCATAGACTCCTGTTTTTAAAATATTATTTTCAGCCAAAAAAACAAAACAAAACAACCCAGTCAAAACCCATCCAAACTGCCACAAAAAGCTGTCATGTTTGTACCCGTTTAGCCCCCCACTATGTGCTAAAATGACTCAAATTCCAGCCACTACACAGTGATGTGGTGTCACTTCCAGTCATGCCATTATGGCCTGCAAGTGGGAGAAGAAGGGGAAATGGCCACACCTACCCACCCGTGTTAGATGACCACTCATCACAAAAGAGAAGCCAACAGGAACATGGCTGCCTTGCTCACCCCAATGACCCGCTTGGCACCAGCCTTGGCTGCAAACATGCAAAGGATCCCAGTTCCACTGCCAACATCCAGAACCACTTTATCTTTGAAGAGGTGCCGGTTGTGAAACATGGAATTTCTGTAGGTCAGTGTGCGCACCTCATCTTTCAGCATTTCCTAGGGTGCAGAGAAAAGGAGAAGAACTCAGGTTCAGCAAAAACCTTCTCAAAAATCATTTCCACCCCATTAAACAAGTGAGCACCAATTAAGCAGGCAAGAATCATGCCAAGGAGGTGCTTTATGATCCATGCCCCATTCAACTCCCATCACCTCATGGATTCCGAAGTGGGCGTAAGAATCAAAATAGTAATCCTTGGAGGTCATCTCCTCTGCTGTTGGCTTTCCGCTGCTTTCTGGCTGGGTGGTACATGACACCTGGCAAAAGACAGAAGGTGTTAAGATGAAATTGGCCTAAATCATCCCAGGGCCTCTCAATAAGTTCTTGTAATTTACAAATCCCCTAAAGTTGTCTTTTCCTAGCAATGGTTCTTTGCCCCTCAGGATTCATCAGACAGCAACTGGCTTGCCAAGCGTTGGTCAACTAATGAGATTAAGCAATCCTTTCCCAACCTACTGCCCTCTAAATGAGTTGGATCACAACTCCCACCATCATAATCACCACGCAGCATGCTGGCTGCGGATAGTGGAATTTGTCATCCAACACATCTGAAAGATACTGGAAGGATAGCTCAATTAACATCCATGTAATAGAAAAGACATTAAAGTTTCGCTGGAGATGTCACAGCCTGAAGACAAAATTCTCTTGGTGTACTAGCTGGAGGAGAGAAGGCCACAAGAACAGCAGTCTGGAAGAAAGTAAGAATTCTCCACAAAGATATATACAGCTGTCACTGCACTGAGCTCTTATCCCATCTTCCCCGCCCCACTCCCTTTCAGTACACTAAGTGGCCCACATTTTCCACTTCATGGTCCCCAAACTGAATATCTGTAAAAAAAAATTCACAGGCTCTTATTCCCCCCTCAAAGGCAAAATAATGTCTCGAAATTGCTGGAAAATACCAGAGCTTCCCACCACAAATAATTTTCCTTCACAATCACGCATCCCAACCTACAAATTGCTTCAGGGATGATCCTGATACCTGATGTGGAGGACTAGCAGGGTTTCCCCCCCCAAAAGTGCCAAGGACCAGCACCTTATTTATGCCTATCAACTATAACTGTTTCTTTCTTTCCTGGAAACTCTACATGAATGGCAGCCAATGGCTCAGAGATCAGCACAAGTCCAGGGACTACCACTTTGAGTAGTACTGATCTAGAGGGCGCAAGTAGGTTTTGTTGCTTACGAAAGTTTTAGAAGTGCTGCATACATTGCTGGTCAGGCAATACTCACATCAACACCAGTGATGATCCACTGCAGAACTAAATTCAGATAGTGGCCCTTCATTAGCTGAACAGCAATTCACTGACATTTAGAAATTCCAACAGCTACCATCTTATTCTGCTCCAATGGAGAATTAATTTGCTCCCCTTTTCTCTCTCACCTCAAAAGAAAGTCATTAGCCTGGCCTCTCCTGTCTGCATACAGAAAAGCCATGTGCATACATATGGTTGAAGTACCTGATGCAGCGGTGACATTTTATCCTACAGTCAAACATTAATCCTAACGAAAGACAAATTGTTTAAACCTACGGTTTCATCCTCGGACTGGTGAAGGTGAACACCTTCGTGCCATGAAAACCTCAAGATCACATAAGAGTAATGTCCTTTTACAATCCAGGCATTAGCCTGCCTTGAGGGATTATTGAAGTTTATTCTTAGATAAAGTGCTATTTTTGCTCAGAGTGTGCTTGGGCTGGTTAACTTTGACCATACATATTGATGTTCTGATGTACCTTTCATGCCATCCTCTCTTTATAACTTATTGTTTTGGAGAGAAGCCTAAAATACTTCCTGACGTTTTAAAGCAGATCACTTCATTTTAAAGGGAAAGCAATTAAAAAGCTGTTCAGGGGGAGTGGGGGAAACAGAAGGTACACAGTTCTGAGATATGGCTTACTGGAATTTTCAACAAGATAGCCATAAAAGTTCCATTGTATATTCCATTTTAGAGATTGTGAGCAAGGAGGAAGATGCTTAACAAGGGACCATTCTCACATTTCAAACACATCCCAGCTTCCACTTCCTCAGGATCTAAGTGAACCTGCTCAATATGTAGAACAGGACAAGGGGAGGGAGGAGACAAAAATACAAGACAGGCTTACACAAAATGTGGCCACAGATTGACAGCTGAGACTTATGTGTAGGAACTGTGCTGCAAAATGTGTGTCTATGAGGAATGGGAAGAAGATGGTTGGACTGCAACAGACATCAATCCTAGACAGCGTAGACAATGGTGAGGAATAATGTTGTAGTCCAGCCACATCTGGTAGGCTAAAGTTGCCCACCTTTCACCAAGAAAAAACAGAGCATTGTGAAGTGACTTCTTTGAACTGTCACTGCCAGAATTCTCCCAAATCAACTAGCCACTGGAAGTTATAGTTCAAATAAGTCATTTTTTCACATTATTTAAAAAATCCATTGGGAAGAAAAGCCACACTTGCTGTTAGATCCCTACCTCTTCTCATGCTGTTAAAAGTAAACCAAAGCAATCTATCAAGGTATGAATCTGCCCCCAGTGATGTGTGCTTGGGAGATGCGAAAGGTCTGACTTTTTGGGAAATGGATAATTGAGAATACATTATACCAATGTTCTTGTGCCTGCAAAGACTCACTCATCTTGTTGGCATAATTCAAGGTGCTGGTTTACACTTACAGATGTTTCTACAGCTCAGGTGCAAACCCCATAGACTCCTCTATTGCTCGTTTTCATTATTTTGAAGACTGAATGCATAACACTTCCATGAGCTTTGTTATTTTTGTATCATGCTCGGACTGTGAAAACATGTAGAAGCTTTCATGCTAGCCCTCTCTTTAACTGGTAGAATACTCTTAAGGAGACTCACCTAAAAATACTAGGCTGTGCATTCCTTAGAAGTGCTAAAAGCAAGGGTGGAAAAAGCTGTCCCCCCCCCTTTTCTATGAGTAAGTCATCTTGGAACAATAATCCCAAGAAGTCTCTAAAATTCTGAGGCAATGACTGGTGTAAGGTCATCCACCGAGTTGCAAATGTAGGGGAGATTAGAATTTAGGTCTCCTAAATTCCTGTCCAACATTTTAACAACTATACTACAGTACATTGGCCTGGTGGAATGACCAACCATTATGATAATTTATCCGCCACTTTAGAGTATTCAAAGCACTTGAGACAGACTACATCAGTAATCTTTAGCATCTTGTAAGGTACATTTGGGAATCATACAACACTTGAGATTATTATTATTATTAACCTTTATTTATAAAGTGCTGTAAATTTACACAGTGCTGTACATACAATCTTTTTAATTGGACGGTTTAATTGGATGTTGTTAGACTACAATTCCTAGCACTCCTGGTTGGCACAGCCAATACTGTGGTTCCAGGCCAACAACATCCAAGGACCTGCATGATCTCTGTACTAGTGCAACTCCATCTGCCCAGCAGGCATACCCAATGATGATGGATGATGAGGATGGCAGTCCAAGAGCATCTGGACAGTTGCACATTCCTCATCTCTGTTCTACACAGATTGATGTCTGGCAAGTATAGTCTCACCTCTGGAATTTATACCTGCTATCATCCCCTCTTCTATATATTACTCTTTGACAAACTCCTCTTCCAGTTAACTTTAAAGCAAGCAAGAGTGATGCTAACCCCTATCTAGTAGCAGAAACCTTTACTTTAGACTTCTCAGTTCTACAATATCTATGGACCCCAGCTCTTCTTTCCCCCTTCTTGGCACTCTGAGAGCAATCCTTCCATTCCCACCCCAGGGGAAGGGCAGCAGGCTGTACTGGTGTGTAGGCCTACCTCCTGAGCTGCTCTAACCCCTGAATGAGCCCAGGAGTGTGGAGCTGCAATATAAGTTAAGGAAGCAATGAAACGAAGCACTCTCAATGCCACCACCCACATACCCAGAGCCACCCAAGTTCCCTACCACCCAGATTCCACTGCCTCCCACAAGTTAATATCCATCAAACGTGCAACCAGCTAGGATAGTGTTTTGTAAAGCAGAAAGACACTGAGGAAGAAATATATATATATATATATTTATGGGCTACAAGAGAGTTGTGCTACAGTTAAGAAAGAGTCTCAGAAACAGAGAACTACAATACACTGGAGAAGCAATAGATGTGAAGCATATCAGAAAGATGTAGCTAGCACCTATGAGCAGCTGGACTAAGTACAGCAGTCTATTCCTCTGACCAGCTCTGAAAACCCAGTGATCTCCTCCCACCCGCCTTGTTTCTCCCTTACCACTCCAAAGAAGGTTCTTAGACCTTCAAGGAGAACTGCCCTCACATTTTTATTTGTACCTATACAACTATGAAGACTAAAAATATGGATGTTAAAGCATAGCGATGAAATAGGAAAAAACAATCTACCTCTTCCCTAGGCTAAAAAGTGGGGGAATTTACTGGATATAAATCTAGTAAATAAATACATAAGATGAACTATTTGTGATAAATTATTATGCCCTGTCTCAATACTCAATTCAGCGAGAACTGGGAATATCCAGCCGCCAAGTAAAATACTGTTCAACATCCCAGACTAGGCAGGAAATGACGATGAGTTAAAATTGCTAATGAGAATTAACTGTATATGCATATCAAAAGGTATACAAGGACAGAAATTAAAGCAAGTTCTAGGAAGGTGGGGTGGAATGGAGGGGGGAAAGAGTGGGAACAGAAGGTGACCATTTTCTAAAATTCATGGGATATGATAGTAAGTTGTTCCTATCAGCTTTGAAGAACAGTATTTCTAAGCAGCTGCCTACAACAGCAGAGGAGCAATTTTTAAAAAGCAAAAGACAAATACAAGGGAGAGAAGGGGGCTATGGGATGGTGAACTGCCAAGCTGGCAACATAGGAAGAAAAACAGACTTGGCCAGGGCTAGTATGCCTCACCCACCCCAGGGCTGGGCACTAGTTTAGCCATCAGGAACTCAAAGGATATTTACATCTTCTAGCGGAGTCTGCAGGCTCATCCCATTAGCCAGCGTGGTTACAAAATTCTAGGAAAGAGAGAGTAACAAGGGAAATATAGTCAATTCAGAGCTCAACGGGAACTGAGCCGGAGACTGGGTCTTGTCATTGATCCAGGGCTTAGGGGGGGCAGGGGGATTCAGAAGCAAAATTGGTGGTAAAAAGTGGCCAAGGACTCGGGAGCCCAAACTGTGCATTGAGGGGAGAGGTGTCAAAGGCATCTCCTATTGTGTTTGACATTGGTGGCTAGAAAAACCAGGTCTCTTTCCAGAGCTTGGTACCTGGTCTCAGGATTGCCATGGCAACACAGACAGATGCAAGAAATGGGGAGAGAGCCTTCATGGTACCATAAGAGAGCTTCCCACCACTACCCCCAATATTAAGGCATGCACTTTCTATTATGGCTAACTGCAATCCACAGAACAAGGTCGCCTCCTGTCCTAAAGAGGCCTCTTATGGGATTATCACAATCCCATGCCGAGAATAGAAAAAAAAGTCAGCCAAAAACCACGACAAGGTTACTATACAAGGATCTGCCAGACTGCTTTGTTATACACCACCCCGGTCAAGTTGATAACTGCTTTTTCTGATACCTCTCCTATTCTTTGCATCCCTCTTGAAAAATTGTTCTGGGATACCATTTCCACTGGAAAATGTAAGTACAACCTCAGAGTTATGCCAGAAGTGCTTTAAAGTAACAGAGGTGAAACAGAATGACAAACAATTTGCATGTACAGTATGCAGGGGAAGAAATACCCAGGAAACAAAAAGGACCAGGTCAAGAGTGGGGCACTGATGGTCCTTGCAATATTGTTGACTCTCATGCCCATCAGCCCCAAACAACATGAACATGGGGAGAGGCACAAGTTATCCAAATTCAAACACTATATCCTTGGTACTCTTGATATTCGGTGTTGGCTTTCAATAGTCATTCCAGATACATCCATTACTTTCAAAGCACCCCCACCCCAGTTCTGTCCTATTTCAAGTCCCAGGTGTGTGTGTGTGTGTGTGTGTGTGTGTGTGTGTGTGGCATGTGCCTTCAAGTGGCCTGCTGACTTATAACAACCCAATTAATTTTATTAGGTTTTCTTAAAGAATAATTTAGGTGGTTTTGCCAGTCCCTCCTCTGAAACATAGCCTACAGCATCTGGTATTCATAAATCCATACTCAACATTTATACTACATCTCTACTATAAGCTACCAATAGTACCTCTTGCCTCTATTCATCCCTGATCTAAGAAGACATAACACTACGATCCCCTGATCTAGTCTGGTTCAAGTTACCCAAACAAATTTTGTAGCAAACATGAAAAACGGACAAAGCCAATCACCAGTTTCAAGAGGAGGAAGAGCCAGACAGTTTCCAGAAAGCTCCTAGGGAATGTGGTAACAGTCATTGGATGTGGTCGAGAGACACCCTTTAAGGCAGAGAGGGTCAAAGGGCATCCCTCCAGATGATGGACTGCAACTCCCAGCATCTCTCACCACTGCTCATGCTGATGAGGGCTGATGGGAACTGCAAATCAACAATATCTGGAGGCCTGTACTTTTTTGCCCACCCCTACCTTAAGGGCACACGCCACATGCAAACTGAAATGAAAATTGTTTTCTAAGATATTTCAAAATGCTTGTAAAAGTTAGCATGTAAAAGTTCTTTTTTGACCACAGATCCCAGAATCCCCCTTTAGTTGAGCTGGCTGAAGGAGCTGTAATCTGAAAAAAGTAACTTTTCAGAAGTGCTACTGAAACCATTAAGAATCAAAAGGCAGCAGTAAGCCCACCTTCTCCAAAGGAAAGCCTTCCTCTCCCTCTATTCCCTTTCCAGTGAGGAAGTTTGGCTGCGGAAGGGGGGGGGGGGAGCAAAGACCTGTCCCAATACTGGATGTGTCTTTGTTTAAATGAAGGCCACATGGCCAAATGGGCGGGAGAGAAATCAATTTCCTGTCAGAGGAAACTTCCCCCAGCTCAGCCACCCATATATTTCCCTCCTTGTTGCCCCATGCAGTTTCTTGTTCAGGCCTTATCCAATTCAGTCCCACCATATGGCACTTTCTCTCCTCCATACCATTAATCTTAATGTTATCCTATCCTTTGACACCTACATGCCAAAACTTCCTATATCCAAACCTGCTCAAATGTGTTCGTCTCATCCTTTTTCTCTCCATCCTGAACTCTAAAGTATCCCCAAGGTCACCACCGTACTATCCAACTTTAGAGAGCTTTTTCCAACCCACAGAAGACCTCAGCATTTCCCACCATCAAAAAACAACCTGGTTCTCTCTTTCCTTCTTCACTGGTCTTCTTCTACAGGACAAAGCATGGCTAAAACAGATTTCACTCAACTAGTCAATGGCACTCATCATGGGGTATCTTCCCAATAGAAGAGAGCCTATTCCCCCCCCCTTTCTAAAGCCCCTTATCTCCAGGACATAAATAGACCTCTCAAAGTAAAAGGATGAGGCAGTTTGGACCTAGTGCTCCCTCTAGAACAAGCAAAGATGGGTGTGGAAGTCTGTTAACCTACCAGATTCAGTATTAAGGGCATTGCACCGAGAGAACATTTTAGGACAGGGAACTGGAAAGCGTTTCTGTTTTTAAACTGGCCTAGTGCCGAAAAGTCAGCAGGGTCTTTTTGCTTTAGGTGGAAGGATTTAAGGAAAGCTGAATCTCCATGAGCTGGAAGGCTTCAATAGCCTCTGATGCCATATTTTGCAAAAGTAAGTACAGGCTGAGTCTCCCTTATCTGCAATTCCAGCATCCAAAATGTTCCAAAGATCCATGTTTTCCCCATGGGTGGCTGAGATAGTGACACTTTTGCTTTCTGACAGTTCAATGTACATGAAATTATGTAAAAAATACTGTACTGTATAAGGTTTATTTTCAGGTTATGTATATGTATACGATACACAAATTAATTCTGTGTTTCAACTTAGCTCTCATTTCTTATGATGTTGTTGTGCCTTCAAGTCATGTCCAACTTATGGTTACCCTAAGATTAATCTATCATGGGGTTTTCTTGACAGGATTTGTTCAGAGGAGGTTTGCCTTTGCCTTCCTCTGAGGCTGAGAGCATGTGACTTGGCCAAGGTAGGTTTCATGGCTGGGCAGGGAATCATACTCTGGTCGCTAGAGTCGTACCAACACTCAAACTACTACACCATGCTGGCTCTCATCTTATTATGTACACATGTGCAAATAAGAGGTATCCCAAAAAGCAAAAAGTAAATAAAAAGTTTGAATTCCCAAACGCCTCTGGTCCCATGCATTTCAGATAAGGGAGAGTCACACCTGTAAATACTTTGTGGGGCTGAGAGGAAAAAGCATCCAGGGACAGGGAAAACAAGTTGGTCCTCCTTATCATGGATTCTTTATCCATGGCTGGAAAATATTCTTTAAAAAAATAAATACCAAAAACCAAACCATGATTTGGCCATCTCATATAAGGGGCACCGTTTTACAGTCAGCCTTCGGCATCCGCTGGGGTCTGGTTCCAGGACACACAAAAACACCCATCATGGATACCAAAATTCATAGATACCAAGTTCCATTAAATACAATGGAGTATTATTATTATATTATTATTACAGTGGGTCCTTGGTATCCGGTTCCAGGACACACACACACACACACATACCAAAATCTGTGGATACTCAAGTCCCATTAAATACAATGAGCTGTTATTATTATAGTGGGCCCTTTGTATCTGTTGGCGTTTGGTTCCAGGATCCACGATGGATACCAAAATCCATGGACATTCAGGTCCCATTAAATACAATGGGTGTTATTATCAATATTACAGTGGGTCCTTGGTATCCGCAGGGGCTTGGTTCCAGGATCCCCGGTGGATACCAAAATCCATGGATACTCAAGTCCCATTCAATACAGTGGCACAGTAAAATGGCGTGCCTTGAATAAAACGGCAAAATCAAGGTTTGCTTTACTGTGGATTGAAAAATCCATGCATATGGAGGGCTGCTGACTGTACTATGCCACTGTATTTAATGAGACCTGAGCATCCACAGATTTTGGTATCCATTGCTGGATGGCCATCTGTTGGGGATGCTTTGATTGCGAGTTCCTGCATGGCAAGGGTTGGACTGGATGGTCCTTGGGGTCTCTTCCAACTCTATGATTTGGGGCTCCTGGCACCAAACCCCAATGGATATGAAGGGCCCACTGGGGGGAAAGGAGGCTCCTTCTTGGACAAAGAGCCGTACAGAAGCGACGTGTGAAGCGTGTTCTTGGGGGCATCCTACTTAAAGGCTTCATCCTTGGCCCAAAAAGTGGCAGCGAAACCAGTTCAAGAGCTCAGGGAATCCCTGCGGGAAGGAGATCCAGCCAGTGCCAGACAGACAGACAGCAGAGGGCAAGGGATGGTTAAGACCTGGCAATTCCACCAAAGGGGCAAGGAAGAGGAGGAGGAGGAGGAGGAGGAGGCTTTGGCTTCTATGGGGCTGGCCTGCTTTCTTACAAGGCTGGTGGGGCGGAGCTGGAAGGGCCAAAGAAGGCGGGATCCTATGGGGCAAGGCGTGCCATGCGGGGACCATGAGGAGGAAAGGAATCAAATTAGGATGGCAGAGAGACAGAGAGAGAGAATGATAGATAGAAAGAAAAGAGGGTGCCCAACTTTATAGGTTTATAGGCAGGGAGACTCACAATGGGGAGCCCACCTCAAAGCAAAGAAAGGACGGCCACGAATCTTACTCAATCTTATTCCCCACAGATATAGGGAGGAAAAATCCTTGTATTGGGGTGGGTGGGTTTCATTCCCTTTCATAATGATGTGGGGATTTGGGGGGGAGGTGGGAAGATTCTATATGGGGGATCCATCATCCCCTTCTTTGGGGATCTGGGGTGAGGAGGTAGATTAATTATGGGTGGTCTGGTCTTTCAATAATAATATGGGATTGGGGGGGGGTCTGAACGTGGAAATTCTTATATTGGGGTCCATTGCCCTAATATGTGGGGCTTTGAGGTCTGAGGTGTGAAATCCATAGGGCATGGGGCATTCCCTTTAATAATGATGTGGGATTTGGGGGACTGAGGTGGGAAGATCCACAGATGGGGGGCCATTGCCTTTGATGATAATGTGGGTTTGTGGGGTCTGGGTGGAACATTCAACATTGGGGGATCCACTGCTTTGATATGAGGGGGGTCTGGCTGGGGAGGGAAGTTCAATATATTGGGGGGACCCCCTAATAATGATGTGGGGATTTCGGGATCTGAGGTGGGAAGATCCACATGATGGGGGCCCTTGCCTTTGTGATAATGTGGGGATTTGGGGGTCTGAAGTGGGGAGGAACATTCCTACATGGGGGGAGATCCATTGCCCTTAATATAATGTGGGATGGGGGGGGTTCTGTATGTGGGAGATTCCTATATGGGGGATCCATTACTTTCAATGTGGGGGTTTTGGGGGGAGCTGAGGTGGGGAGGTAAGGTTCAATAATAAGGATTTGGGGGTTGAGGTGGGAGGATTCATACAGAGGGGGGGTGACATTGCTTTTAATAATGTAATAAGTATAATAATCATAAGTTCGGGGGGGCACCCAGGGAGCCTGGGGGCAGTTCCATGTGGGCATCGCTTTGTGTGGGGAGGAGAGGGGCCACGGGGGTTCTGCCAGGCCGAGGGAAGGGGTCTTTTTAGGGGAAGGGGGTCCTGGGGGGGGGGCTCCCCCAAGGGCCGGGGCTCGTGGGGCGGCGGGGGGGTCTTTCCGGGGCCCTCCTCCCTCCCGGCGCCCTCACCTCCATGATGCAGTTTGCAGCCTCCGCCATCTTGCGACTCGACACTGAAAGAGGAGCCACTCGCCCGGACTCCCCCGAATGGCCAGCAAAGAACGAGGGCGAGGAGAAGCCGAGCAGCCCATTGGCCCGCGCCGCTGCCATCAAAGAACAGAATAGGAGGGAGTTTAGCCCCGCCCCAACATTTCCATTTCGTCCGTTCGACAGGTTTCGACCCCATGGTTCAATTTGGCCGAAGGCGGGGCTTTTTCTTCGCGTCTCGCGTTCGGTCTGTCAGTCACGATTGAGAGACCGCCCCTTTTTTTACTTGAAAGGCCGTTGGCCCGAACAAGACGACTTCCGCCAATTAAAATCGGAAGGCGGGTTTTTGTGACCAAGATCTGCACATTGTTGGTATTAGAATGTCAGTCTCAAAACAAAGGCCTCTCTTCTTCAGTACTGATTGGCTCTTTTATTTCTGTGAGGCGGAAGAAAGAAGGAAGATTCGTGACCGTCGCTTCAAGTGCTAAATTAAACGACTGTAATTGCCGTGAAGGGAATGTGACGTACGAAGAGGCGTCGAAGAAGAGTGAACCTTTCTTCGCCCACCCTATGGCTTAATAAAGTAATAGAAACCAACCCCCCCACAAAAATAAAAACAAGTCCTTCCATAAACGCCAAATTCGATTGGATGAGACGAGACGCCATTTAGCAAGGCACCCGCCTACAAAATCTATTTCTTGTCCCATTGGTCGAATCCCCTGTCACTTAACCCGTTTATAGCACTCTTAATTTCTTATTGGCTGAGTTGTCCGTCCGTCATAAGAACAACTGGTTTTAATTATTCCAAGATGTTTTATTGGTGGGAAAGCATGTCAATCTGAATTAAGCCTTGAAAGCCGCTTATTCATTGGTTACTGTTACTCAATGCCAAGGTCAAATGCTAGATAGAAGGAAGGGCAGGATTATCTCTTGGCCCTACTAACAGCCTTTTTTGCTTAGAAGATCTCCATTGGTAGATGTATTGTCAATTCAAAAATCTGCGAGTCTCATTGGACAACTTGCCATCATCATGACAAGGAGAGCCTATCAGCGGTTCGAGGCAGCCAAAGTGGGCGTGCCATTTAAAATAAAAAAATCTGAGGATTCTTCCGTGAAGCTGATTGGTGGATCAACGGCGCATTCCTATTGGTCCAGCGAAAGGCACCATTGACGAATTTAGATTACAACGTGCGCGCGCTACGTCCGCTCTCGGGGCTACAACAAACATACCACTCCCCAGAATTCCACAGCACTGAGCCATGGCAGTTAAGCGGTTGTCAAACCGGATTATTTCTGCCGTGTGGATGCAGTCAGTCGCTGTGATCCTTCATTGTCTAGGTTGAATTTATGTAGACCCTTTGTGGTTATATGTTTTTAGGTTCAACAGCAAGCAGGGCTTTTGTATTTCTCCTTGAGCCAAAACACTTGCAAGAAATAACCCAGTTTGAAACTGCTTTAACTGCCCTGGCTGAATGCTAGGGAATTCTGGGAACTGTAGTTTTGTGAGACATTTAGCCTCCTCTGTCAGAAATGAGCGCTAGTGCCACAAGAAACTGACCATTCCCTGGATTCCATAGCACTGAACCAGGGCGGTTAATGGTTAGTGGTTTTAGTTTGGATAGGGCTCTGGAACTAGGCTTGTCAGCCGCAGAGAAGGCCATGGCAACCCCTCGGAAAACCTTGTAAGAGTGAACTATAGTGGCCATAGTCGAGAGACTTGAAGGCACCAACAACAACAGCAAGAAGAAGATGCTCCCCACTTTCCTCCTCCAATTTCCTTCTTGGATTAGGACCAGGGTTCGAATCCCCAGCTCAGCCATGTAAACACTGGAGGAAGTCACACTCTCAGCCTCAGAGGAAGGTCATGGCAACCCCCTCTGAAGAACCTGGCCAACCCTAGCTTTAGGGTCCCCATAAAGTTCAAGAAAGAGCCTTGAGGCACACAGCGCAACCAACAAGAAGATTTCCACATCTTCCTTTCATCATCCAATTTTCTTCTTGAGTGACTCTGGAGACCCAGTGGGTGACTTTGAGCAAGTCACACTCTCTCAGCCTCAGGGGAAGGCCATGGCAAACCCCCTCTGAAGAAACCTTGCCCAGAAACCCCAAGGCTAGTCCCCATAAGTCAGGAAAGGCATAGCAACAAGAAGAAGATGCCCCCCAGCTTCCCTTCCACTGTCTGCTCTTCCTTCTGATCCCCCTTTTGCCCAGCCACCCTCCTCTCTCTCTCTCTCTCTCCTCTCCATTGCTGCTGGTGAGAGTTCCCCTTTAAGACCTTGCAGCAACCTCCTCTCTCTCTTTCCACCTCCTTCCTTCCTTCCTTCCTTCCCCTTCCTTTAACTCACTCCTAGTCATTGAGCCGGATGGGAGTCCTTCCCTGCCAGCCGACCAGGGAGGCAAAGGGACCCTGATCAGGGGCAGAAAAGGAGGGAAAGCAAAAGGAGGAAAAGAAAGGTGTGCAAGACTTGGAACTGAGTGAGTCGTTGGATCCTCTCCTGCAAAGAGGTGAGTGCCATCGGACTAATCCCAGGAGTGCTTCCAAATAAATCTTCCCCCATCAATCTGCTGCATCCGAACTCTTCAAAGATCATTTTATTCCCTTTTTAGTCCTGTGTTCCAGCTTCCACCAGTTCCCAGATTCAGTGCCTCTTTGAAACCCCTCTTCTCCAAAATCCCTTTCCATGCAAGCCTTGCATGACCCCCCTTCCCTTAAATTTGAAGACATTTTGTTTTCTTTCCCTTCCCCTTCCCCTTAATCCGGTTTTCCACCCCGGATCTCATTCATACTGGCTCTGAAACCTTCTCTTTTTTACAGGAACCAGTAGGTTGCGTTGTTTCTTTTTATCCTCACAACCAACTGCTTCCAAAGCAAGGTCCCTTCCTCTGCTGCTCAAGAGTCTGATACAAAATACCTTTGTGTATCCTGTCCCCCATTGTATTAAACGTATAAAAGATATGCAGGGGGGAAGAGAAAGGAAAAAAGTGTGTGTGTGTACACACACACACACACACACACGTTGTATCTATCTGTCTGTCTATCTATCTATGTTACATCTATCTATATATTTATCTATATCTATCAGTCTCTCTCTATATATATATTGTTGTTGTTATGTGTCTTCAAGTTATTTCCAATTTATGGCAACCCTAAGGTGAACCTATCATGGGGTTTTCTTGGCAAGATCTGATCAGAAGAGGTTTTGCCATTGTGTTTCCTGAGGCTGAGAGAGTGTGACTTTCCCAAGGTCACCCAGTGGGTTTCCATGGCCAAACTGGGAATCAAACCCTGGTCTCCAGAGTTGTAGTCCAACATTCAAACTACTATGCCACATTAGCTAGCGCTCTCTCTCTTTCTATACACACACACACTTACTAGTACTAACATACACTCTCCACTTTTTCATTCTTTAAAATCACCCCTCCAGCCCTTCCATTTTTATGCCTGGAAATCTTCAGGTTTCAGTCCCTTGCAGGCTGTCTCCCCTCACCCTCCTGTGTCCTCCTCCTTCTAACCATCTTCCCAACCTCAGCTGTTGCTGCTACTCAAGACTTAAGTGCTGTCTTCCAAAAGGATCTTGTGGGGGAGAGAGAGAGAGGACTCCTGGGTTCTCTGGAAGGCAGAGGAGGCGCCAATCTGACCACACTCTCTGGGAGGGAGAGAAAAATTGGTGTCTAATTGTTTAGACAAGGTAGGCTGGGAGACAGGCCCCTGATTGTCACGGTTTGGAAGCCAAGATTTCCAAGTGTTGTTGTGTGCCACCAAGACCCTAAGGCGAGCCTTACACAGGGTTTTCCTGGCAGGTTTCTTCAGAGGCAGTTTGCCATTGCCATCATCTGAGACTGAGAGAGTGTGACTTGCCCCAGATCACCCGGAAAACTTTTATGCTGGAGCAGGGATTTGAACCCTGGTCTTCAGAGTTGTACTCCAACGCTCAAACCATTACACCATGGTAGCTCCTTAAGATTTACCAGTACTTTGAGAATAAGAAGAGGGGAGGAGCGGGTTGTGGGTATATGGGGGAGATTGGGGAGTTTATGTAAATGTGACAAGGTAACTGGGAGCAAAGACTCCAGGGGCTTCTGAAGTTCAGTTGTTTCTGAGGTGTCATAGTGTTTGAAATGATCCACCTTCCTCTTCCTCCAGGCTGAACCCTGAGCCTCCAATCTACATCCCTTCCTTACCTTCGCATCCTTCTATCCCGCAAGTGCCATGCCGCTGGCCCGGAGCCTCTCAGTGACCTCCCTGACAGGGCTAGAGGACTGGGAAGATGAACTTGATCTGGAGAACGCAGTCCTCTTTGAGGTGGCTTGGGAAGTGGCCAATAAGGGTAGGTAGTAATTTTTTTAAAAAAATGGTTTTCTTAGAGACTCCGAGTAGTGAGACTTGGGGTAGTCTTCCCGTAAGTGTATTATGCAAAATACTATGGATTTTCAAACATTTGCATCAATGTTTAATTGACTTAACTTTTCTGCACACATTCACATTTTCAATGTGCCAAAAATGCGCAGCCATTTGAATCCATGCGAAGCAGACCAACAGCCACATGTTTGATAATGTACATCCTTGCAGATACTCTGGTTACAAACTGCAAAGTTGAAGGAGTTTTTTTGCAGCCCTGCGTGCAAAAGGCCCAAACTCCAGCAAATCGCGTGTGACCGGATCACATTCTAATCAACTGGAATGAGGAGTATTTTAATTGTGTAGCTCTTGAAGGTTTGCAGACTAGAAACCAGAATGTCTATGGGGTGTTTTGTTTTGTTTTACTGGGGCAGAAGAATGGGGAGCAACATGGGTGAAAGAGAGGAGCGGATGTGGATAGACTGCTGAGATCTTTGTAAGAAAAGTTGTGTCAGGACCTTGAAGGAAATTGAACCAGTCTCTAAGAACCATCTGGGAAGAAAAAGTCCTGCTGTCCAGGGTCTTACAGGTTTTCTCACCAGAGACTTTACTGGGTTAGAGCAGGGAAGGACTGGTTCATTAGGGACATGAGTGTGTGGGATGTAACTAGTTGAGTGGTAGAGAGAACCAGATGGCAGGAAAGGATGCTGGGAACTGAGATTTTCCAGATTCTCTGGAAATGAGCTTTCAGCATTTCAAGAGTCAGAGCAAAAAATAATGAGAACAAGGGTTTCCTGTTTTGTGTTTGAAATGCAAATACAGTCGGCCTTTCTTATACACAGATTTCTTATACACAGATTCAAGCATACACGGTTTGAAAATGTTCCAAAAAAGTATAAATTTCAAATATCAAACCTTGATTTTCCATTTTTTATAAGGGACACCATTTTGCTATGTCATTATATTTAATGAGACTTGAGTATACACGGATTTTGTTATTCACGGGGGATCTTGGAACCAAACCCCAGCGTATAACAAGGGTCCACTGTACAGTCAGCCTTCCATATCCATGGATTAAACCATCCATAGCTTGAAAATAATTTAAACAAAAAGAAATTTCAAAAGCCAACCTTGATTTTGCTATTTTATATAAAGGACACCATTTTACCTTATTGTGTATATAATAGGACTTGAACGTCCATGGATTTTGGTATCCGTAGGGGTCCTGAAACCAAACCTCAGTGGATACCAAGGGCCCACTATCTATTTAACCCACAAAGAGGGGGATGTATGCTGCACCTGCCTTCTTAGAATCATAGAATCGTAGAGTTGGAAGAGACCACAAGGGCCATCCAGTCCAACCCCCTGCCATGCAGGAACTCTCAATCAGAACATCCCCGACAGATGGCCATCCAGCCTCTGTTTAAAGACCTCCAGGGAAGGAGACCCTATCACTCTCCATTGAGGGAGTGTGTTCCACTGTCGAACAGCCCTTACTGTCAGGAAGTTCCTCCTAATGTTGGGGTGGAATCTCTTTTCCTGTAGCTTTCATCAATTGCTCCGGATCCTGTTCTCTGGAGCAGCAGAAAACAAGCTTGTTCTCTCGTCAATATGACATCCCTTCAAATATTTAAACATTTAAATATTTAAATCTTCTTTACATTTCCATCACCTTGTGTACTTGACAGGTGATTTTCTAGAAGGAACAAACACTCTCTTTCTGTGGAAGCTCTCTGTACAATTTGGGATCTTGAAAAATCAGAACTTAAATTCAAAATTATGTGGAAAGTCCCCATGATAGAGGAGGTTCTTGCCTTCAGAAAGTTGCCCTCCACATGAGGGGGCTCTGGGCTTGGCTTCTCCACTCATGTCTTTAGTACTCTCAAATTCTGAATATCTGCAGAAGTGTAAGTGAGGTAGTAGTTTCTCTGTTCTAGAGCTTGGAACATTTATTGGGGGTGGGAAGGCTACAATTCTGTTTGAGAAATTCTGGAAACTGTAGTCCTAAAAGGTAACTTTTGCTTGTCTCTTCCAAGCAGTACTTCCCACTACTGTGTGAAATAACTTGGGCCTCCTTCCCTTGCATATTGTCAGTCTCTCCAGCTATAAATCCTCAGCTGCATTAATATAAGAGGCTGTAGTAGTCTTTTATGCTGTGCATTTCCAGTACTGTCAAATGGGGCAGGTTGCCAGGGGGCAACGTGATCACCCAGTGTGCCCTCTGGTGACAGAGTCAGCTGCCGTGTGTCTCCAGGATAGGTCTTGCTTAAGGCACCAAAATTTTGATGGGGACTATTTTAGGCTTCTTCTCTATGACTATAATGTGTTTGGGGGCAGGAAAGGTGTGAGAAGATGTGAAAAGGACCCTGAAGCAACTGTGTCAAGATAGGGTAAGGGGCCTCACTAGGGATTCCTTCTCCTTCTGGATATTTGCTGATAATGTCACGAAGCTATAGAATGTGCAGTTGTAAGGACATGACCCCTTGTGAGGTTAAAGTTCTCCTGGTTTATGCCTCATGGTTTGAACATGTGCCTTGCATGCTCCCTCTGGATTCTGAGCACAA
Source organism: Sceloporus undulatus (assembly GCF_019175285.1). NCBI lineage: Eukaryota > Metazoa > Chordata > Lepidosauria > Squamata > Phrynosomatidae > Sceloporus > Sceloporus undulatus. Next base: position 104,002,019 of record NC_056527.1, read on the forward strand.
GAAGGCTGCCTTCAACCTCCACAGACTCATCCCAAGAAATACATGCTATTCTGTTGAATAAGGAACTTTCTGAAATGTCACCCAGTCCTTGGAGTGGCTGCATCCTTGTATAAATAGTCAACTTCAGAGGAGGGTGGCTGCTCCCAACGAGCAGGTGGCGGCTTGGCAGAACTTCTCCTGACTCATACGCTGTCCAGATTCATACTTCTGCTGTGTCATGTGGAATCATGTGGCTTAGCACACCAAAAAAGAAAGCACATGGGACTCTGCAAGCTCCTTGCTTTCATCTGAAACCAAATCATGCTGCTAGTCCTCAAAGGATTAGCACACAGTATAGAAAGATGACACTGTCTGCTAAAATCATAGAAGTAGTTAAAGGTCTTCTGTGATTTCAGTCCTAGGCTTTATGTTGTGCACCCCCCTTTTTGCTTCCCAGCCTCATTAAGCTGTTTTATTCTTTCTCCCACCCAACCCCCTCACATTCCTGCTGTGCCTTCTGTTTAATGGTTACACATCACTAAACAGCAGTAATGTTTGTTTTACCATGTGCATTGGTTGTCAATGGATGCCATTCATGTGTTCCCTTCTACCATCTCAGTTGCTTCCCCAAATCAGCTTTAACTACATTCTAGATCGTGACCCTGAAGATAGTATGCTCTGTATAGGACTGCTTTAGATGGATTTCTAGAGGCTTCCCTTGGTTCTAAGTATGATGGCCTATCGCTTGATGAAAGCTGGGTTGCCAAGAACATGTTACAGTAGCATTAACATCTATCATGGCTCCACATTGTCTTGGATGCATTTCAAAGTTCTGGTTTTAAACTGTAAAGCCATTAAATAGCTCAGTGCTTGGTGTTTATGTTAGAGACCACATACGCCCAAATGTCCTCGTGTGATCATTAAATCAAGTAGGTGCCACACATGCAATAAAGTTAGACACCAATGGCACGTAGTCAGTGTCTAAAGTTGGATCCTGAGCAATTTGGTTTTTAGCTTACTAGACTAGATGTCTCTGGTATAACATTTTGGATTAAGACATTTTGCCTAGGTGTTCTTTAACAATTGTTGGGGCTCACCCACAACCCTGTGTATGCAGGGATAGGATAGGGTTCCTGATAGAAATATGCTTAAGGTTGTGGCACTACATGCACTTACTTAAGAGTAAATACCATTGAATACAACAGGACTTGCTTCCAAACAGATATACATCATAATTTTGCAAAATATCAAAAATTGTAAATCCCATTGAATACGGCAAGACTTGCTTCCAAACACACACATATGCACATGCACATGATTGCACCATTTTATAGAATATATATAAGTATGCACACAAATAAGTGAGTACAAATGCACACATAGCAATGTTTTATCCAACTATACTTTGAAATTCAACAGATCACAGCTTGGAATTACTAGGAAGGAATGTTGACCAGGCAGTTATCGCAATAAATATGTGAGAGTGGCAACAAAATGTTGCTGCATGGAGTGCTACTATTCATTCTTCTAACTGCTCTGTTGTATGCTAATCCACTTTTTTCTGGTCTCTCCTCCAACATTTAGCCAGGATGTCATGGACACGAATCATATTCAGTCCTCATTGGATACTCACAGTGTTTTCTCCCCATAACCCAAAGGTTTCTTGTATATTTTTAAAAAACTCTTACTATAAACCTTGGAGTTTCTACTTAGTCGACTGATACCACTCTCTTGTGCTTGGCTGATGCCATAGTGAACTGAGATTGCTATTAGTATATATGAAAATCACCTTCTGAAAGTCTAGAAGAGACATCAATATTAAATACCTCTTCCATTATCTCAGGCTTAAGAGTCAATGGTTCTTCTTATTGATTAATTACAGAATCTTAAGATTTTGACTGTATAGTATGGGCATTTCTGGGAATGAGACAGCACTTATGCAGGACACACAAGCTCCTGTAGCTGAAGAAGAACCACAATGGTCAATATTACCTTTCAGGGCTCTCACTTGGCTTCTGGTTGTAGCCTCCCAATTCAGTTTTACCTTAGGCCAAACAGAGCAGCAGTGCCCTGTGGTTTCCACAAGAGATGCTTGTGTTTATCCTGCTTGAAAGTGCCATTTGCCCTTATTTGCCCTTATAGAAAAGGATGCTATAATTCCTATGAAGTGTAGTCTTCTTGATCCATCAAACCATACAGCTAAGGTTGTTAGGGGCTGCCACCACACTGTAGAATTTATGTAGTTTGACAATGCTTTAACTGTCATGAATCTACAGATTTGTAGTTTGGTGGGGCACCAGAACTCTCAGACAGAGAAGGCTAAATCCAAAACTATAAATCCCAGAATTCCATAGCATTGAGCCGTGGCAGCTAATGTGGTATCAAACTGCACCCTTCCATCTTGCCTCAGTGCAGCTCAACCTGAGATGGCTACACACCTTCCTTACAGCTATCCATGGCTGTGGTCACTGGAGAAAGAGAAAATAACATCCTTTCCATTGACCTTCCATTCATTGTTCAGCTCCGTGACATGCTGAATTTGTAGCCTGTTGAAATAACACAGAACCCTGTGCCTGCTTTCCCCCCTGCCCCTTCTCTTTAATGATCCCTAAGGTAGAGACTCCCAGAATTCCCCAGCCAGCATGGGCAGGGGGGGTGTCTTGGAATTATAGTCCAAAAAAGTAACATTTTGCAATTATGTTTAGTCATCAGTATTCCTGGCATGTTACAGATCAGAGGGCTGTTTCAAGTTTTGATATTTCTGGGTGGTTGCAGAAGCTCTTGGTGAAGATCAGGATAAGAATGTGGTTAATAATAATAATCATTCACCCCTTGATAGGAAAATGGACCTCAGCATTGCCTTCGCAGTGGAAGGATTGAACTTTAAACACCAAGGGAAGCTTGCAGGCAATCTTTATCTTAGAGATCTTGAGATAAAGAAGAGGTGGAAAGGGCTGAGTTTGGAAAGAAGTGGGGTGTCATAAAGCTGCCTTTTTTCCTTAAGCAATGAGCCTGACATTTAAATATATATAAATATATAGGCTCTGTATTCCCTATTTCCAGTGCTTCAACACAAGCATCTTAAAGAGGCTTCAGTAATTTAACTTTCTCTTAAAAGGTGGGGAAATTGTGTTAATATTTGTGTACGTCTATAAAATTTCAGCTCTGTCTTTCATGATAAAATAGCCTCAAGGTAAGTGAGTCATAAAACCTGGCATGGGGGAAATACAATAATGTAATGACTGTAATTCCTACCGACAAGGTTCAATAGCTCAAAAGCCCAGCATAGAAGAAGTAAATGTATGAAAACAACAGAGTAAAGGTTTCTTATTCCATTAAAAGCCTAAAAAGTTGATAACAAGTGAATATTCAGGATAAAATTCCAAAATTGGGTGCCCACACACACAAAAAAAGACCATTGTCCATTGGCCATCTGTTTGACTGTTGGATGCAGGAATACCAGGAGAAGGGCTTCTGATCATAGCTATGTTACTACTAGAGCTTTGAAAAATTACTTTTTAGACTAATTCCCAGAATCTTCAGCCTGCCTGGAAAGGAGGGATTTACTGATAGCTGTAATACAAAAAAGTTGCCTATCCTAACTCTGGTTGTTGCTAGTTTAGCTGTCACCATTCCTGACATTTTACAAAGTACAAGAGAAGATATTCTTGCCTAAGAAGTTTATAGCCGCTCGGATTCCCAGTGATTGGGTGGTATATAAATAAATCCTATTATTATTATTATTATTATTATTATTATTATTATTATTATTATTATCTGAAATATGACACAGGAAGCAATAGAGGAAGGGAATCAAAGTGTAGATGGGATGGGATGGATAAGCAGGTAATCCATATGCAGTTGTTTCAATGACATCTGTTCATGCATAGTTGTAGTCCAGAAGGGTATGAATACTCTAGTGTTGTAATTCACTGCTAAAGGATTGTTCTATTTCACTGATCTATCATGGAGAACAAATATATTTGCAAGGCCTCTGTAGCAATGCTTTGCTGTCCTTCTCCTAAAATAGTTCTAGTGCTGTGAAATAGGGATGATGCTATAAAGCAAACATAAGAAACCTTTGGACCTACATAAGTTTCACCATGTTAGTCCATTACATCATAAACAAGAAGGTATCCTGTGGTGCTCTGTAGATGACAGGTGGGAATCATGCAGACTTCCACTTGATGCTGAACTGCAGCTCCCAGCATTCTTCCACACTGGCTTTGCTGGTTAAGGTTCCTGGGAGCTAGAGTCCAATAACATCTAGAGACCCTACCACTGCTATAGGCCAACAAATTTATTATTGCATGGGTTTTCCTGGGCTAAAGCCTATTCCATCTGAGGCACAGAATTTTATCCAGAATTGTAAGTGTGCATAAGTTCAGTTGCAGTGAAAAGAAAATGAAATGCAGAGAATAGTAACTGGGCAGAGATCAGTAATAGCACTTTCTTCATTTAATTTCCCTTCAATCTCACTGTCTACATTTCCACACCCAGTCATAGACTCATCTGATGAAGTGGACAATAGTCCACCAAAACACATGCTACAATATTTTGTTATCCTCCAGGCCAGACACAGAGTTCTTTGTAGTTGGCCATACAGATGTTTCTACAATTTGTTTCAGACCCTCCAAGCATGGCTAATAATACTGGACTGTGGTGTTGTTATCCAAAACATTTGGATGGCCAAAGGTTCTTCACCCCAGCAATAAAGAGAAGCAAAGTTGGTCCTTGAAGGATTTATGTGAATAATCCCTTCCTAACAGTGCTCTCTGAACTTTGTCTTTTCTTAAAGTTTCCCCAGGTTCTTCTATTCTGCAATGCTACTTCCAAGCCAGACTTCCCCTACTACATGATTAATGAGTCTGCTTTTTCCTCTCTTTTCTTTTAAATTACCTGGCTTGGAAGGAGAAGCAAAGAATTAAAATTCTAAAGCTTCGGGCATGGATTTAGTAGACGGAGCCAGGTTTCCTTGGGCACGGGTAGCTGGCATGATGGAACAGTTTGTGTGCCTTCTCAGAAGAGATCTGGCACCTACCTAGCTGCATAAAAGAGGGCAAATAGAGGAGCAGTGATCTTTTTCAGTTCCTTTCGAAAGCAGTGACTGTGAACTGCAAGAGTAGGTAACCGATATCTTCTGGTTACAGCAAAGTATCTGTGAATATTTTCTGCTAGTGTATCTTTCAGGGATAGGCTAGAAGTAAACAGTGTCTTACTTCAAGTTGACTCTGACTTGTGGCGACCCTACTGTAGAGTTTTCTTGGCAAGGTTTTTCTCAGAAAGTTTGCCATTGCCTTCCTTTTAGGTTGTGCAAACAACTTGCTCAAGGTCACTGTCTGGGTTTCCAAGGCTCAGCGGGGATTTGAACCCTGGTCTCATGAAGTCCTAGTTCAGCACTCAAACCACTGCACCACACTGTCTCTGTAATAAAAAAAAGCTTTAAAATAATACTAGTTATCAGTTGTAAGCAAGGTAATGGGTTCATTTGTCCTGTAGTGAATAATGTACAGTGATGTGCACATGGGCTGCATCTGCACTGCAGAAAAAATCCAATTTGACACCATTTAACTGCCATGGCTCAATGTAATGCAATTGTGGGGACTATAGTTTGTTTTGGCACTGGAGCTCTCTAACAGAGAAGGCTAGATATCTCACAAAATTACAGTTCCCAGAATTCCATAGCACTGAGCCATGACAGATAAAGTGGTGTCAAATTGCATTATTTCTGCAGTGCAGATGCAGTCTTAGTTACTTGATCAGCTTCCTATCAATGCCCTGCCAAGACATAACATGTATTTAGTGCCTGACGCCATTGTCTCCTGACTCCCTGGATTATTATACAGGTGTGTCAGTATGTCAAAAGTTCTATCAAAGATCAGGAAGAGAGATAAAAAGCCAGTGCAGTTGCTTTTATATGTATAAGCAACACTATGATGGAGCACAGAGGTGGGGATTTTTTTAAAACTTATTTTCTTTATATTCTGCCTTTCATCCAAAATGACAGTCAAAATGGCTTACCATATAAGTAAAACAAACAATATATGGTACAAAAGCTTTGAAAGCAGTAAGCAGTCAGTATAACTAAAACATTACTATATGCATTATGAGTTTTTGATTATCTTAAAACAGCACGCACCTCCTTCTACCCATACCACATAAAGGATAAAAGTCTATTTAAATAAAAACATATTTGCCTACTGACAAAAAGAGAACAAAGGTGGGTCAAATTGAGTCTCCCTCAAGAGCTAGCATACTGGCGATGAGGTCTATAGTCCAACATAACCTAGGTGATCTTAGATTGGGGAAGGCTGCTGTATGCAATCTCCAACTCAGGAGACCAGGGTTCAAATTTCCCTCAGCCATGGCAAGTCACTCGGTGACCATAGGCAAGTCATGCTCTCTCAGCCTCAGGTGAAGTCAAACCCACTCTGAACAAATCTTATCAAGTAAACCTCATGATAAGGTCACCTTGAGGTTGCCATAAATCAGAAACCACACAACGCCAAGTCCTTAAGATATCATGGTCCCATGTTGCTTAGGGCTTTATAAGTCAAAACCAGCACCTTGAATTGGGTTCAGAAGCATATTGGAAGCCCGTGCAGTTCTTGGAAACAGTATTATTACTCTCTCAAATGCTTATGAGAGCCAGTGTAGTGTTGAGATTTGAGTGTTGGGCTACAGTTCTGGAGATCAGAGTTTGATTCCCTGCTCAGGCATAAAAAAACAAAACAAAACCTGGGTGAACTTGGGCAAGTCACATTCTCTCAGCCTCAGAGGATGACAATGGCCAACCCACTTTGAAGAAACTTGCCGAGAAAACCCTATGATAGGTTCACCTTAGTGTTGCCATGAGTAAAAAAATGACTTGGAGGCACACAACAACAACAACAAAATGCATACCTGATCACAGCCTGGCTGTTATCTTCCTCCTCCTCCTCCCTCTGCATTATTCCCGATAGTGGTGCTTAGAAAAATTAAAACAAGTATAGTTACCGTAATAGCATTTACAAAAACAGCAGAAGTAAAACCATATACGAAGGTATTGCTAAAATATAATTAGCCCATGTATAATTAATACCCTTTGAAACAAATCTATTGAGAGACAGAAAAATAAAAATCAGCAAAACAGCACACCAATAAAAGCCCTTGTAATACATTTCTAAAAGCTTGCTAGAATTGCCAATGGAAGGACAATAGGGAGGGAACCCATCCTAGCTCCCTAGGTAGGGAGTTCCAAAGCCTGGGAGCAGCCATCAAGAATGCCTTCTCCCATGTTCCCACCAAACATGTCTGGTAAGTGGTAGCAGAACTCAGACAAAGGTCTCCTCCAAAGACTGAAGAGCCTGGGCAAGCTCCTATAGTTCTACGGATAGGCTGAATCTGAACTGTATGATATAGGGCAGGATATAAATATTTACATAAATAAGACACAGAGCTTACATGCATACAAGCTTACATGCATGCAAGAAAGAAACTAATTCTACCAATTATCTCTTGTATAGTTGGTGGGATCTACACGGTTATCCAGACCAAAGCCAAGATTACACTGGATGAGTGGGGCGAGAATTACTTCCTGATCGGGCCTTACCTGGAACTGAACGTCCGCACACAAGTGGAGCTCATAGAGCCACCGAACCCTGCCATCCGTCGTACTATTGACTCCATGAACGCAAAAGGATGCAAAGTAAGAATTAAGGATGCAAAGTAACAATTTTAAATTGTTGTAAACCACCTTGAATCCCATTGTGGGAGAAAGGCAGGATATAAATCCATAAAATAAAATAAATAAAAATATAAAATAAAGTAAGAAACTTCAGGGTGATGGTGACAAGGGCTGCCGGTCATAGAAGCCAAAAAGAAGACACTGGGATTTGGGGCTGCAGGTACCTGATAGCCAGCATGGTGTAGTGGTTTATTTGAATCCCTGCTCAACTATGGAAATCCACTGTGTGAGCTTGGGTGAATCTCACTCACTCAGCCTCAAGAGGAAGGCAAAGGCAAACACCCTCTGAACAAATCTTGCCCCCCCCCCCGGCAAAAAAACCCAACAGTGATAGGGTTTGTTTTGGAATCACTATAAATCAGAAATAACTTGAAGACACACAACAAGATACTGATACTCACAAACGGGAACTCACCAGCTGTACAAAGACTGTAGCTCACTAGTAGAGTATATGAAGAACATTCCTGATTCAATCCCTGAAATGTCAGTTTTAAAAAATGGCAAAAGAGATGGTAGCATGTATGTGGTGTAATGTTTTGAACCAATGTGGTGTAATGGTTTGAGCATTGGAGTAGAACACTTGGAGACCAGTGATCGAATTTCAAGACTGCCAAGAAAGGTTCATTTCATTAACCGTTTCCTTTGGAGTCATCTGGCAGTACAATTTGTCTACTTGGGGGGGCAGTTTTTTTAAATGATGTGGGGCTTGAGAGGCACACAGTTTCCACCTTTGTTTTGTTAACAGCTCTACCATCACTGTTTGTGACATATAAATATACAGTATACGTCATTCTTGAGTTTCAGATTTTTGTATTTGTGCCTTTCCCTGGTTGAAAGCATAAGATTGTCAAACGATGGTAACACTGTTGTAGATGTATTCATTGGCTCAAAATTCCAGTTTGCCTTGGGAAAGAAGATCCAGAGTTCCTGGTTCTCATATTAAAATACAGAGAACAAAACAAGTCTGTTGTGTTTAGCTGCTCTTGAATGCAGGGGGAACCAAAGGCTTTATGTCTATCTCACTCTTTCCCTAAAGCTCCATTGGATCAGAGACAGTGGAATTCTAGCTCTTACTTTCAGCTGGCACTTCCAAGGGTCCTTTGCTTCTCCTCCCCCCATCCATGCCAGACAGTAAATCTAGGATGGAGGGAGATGAAGTCCAATAACATCAGGAGGGCCACAGGTTTCTCCCTGCCCACCCACCATGGTAAGCTGAAGATTCAACAGAGGCAAATGCAAATTTTGCCCTCAAGTCATGATTTAATCTGTGTAACTCTCTCCCACAAGATACAGTAGCAAGTTATGGCAACATGATTTTTAACCTCAAGGATGATTCAGATCTAGTTTTGGCAAAAGATAGATCTGTCAGCATCCATTAGTCAGAATAGCTAAATTCGGGACTTCATTTTTGCAGATAGTAAGATGTTGGGAGAAGACTGCTGCCTGCCTGTCCTTTCTTTATAAAGGTGCATCTGGTTGTTACTGCCTGTGACAAGATGCCTTGTTATGATGCAGTAAGACTAGCGTGTAATCGTTCAGATACTTTAGGCATGATAAGCATATGGCCCTCTTTCCAGATGTTACTGAAGTATAAATTCCATCGCCTTCTAGCTAGCTACCATTGCCAATAGTGTGAGGGATCATGGAAACTGCAATCCAGCATTTGGAGACTCACAGTTCCTCCATCCCTGGTACATGCTATGATAACTTTATGTAGAGCTGTCAGCACACATGGATGTTGTTCTTGGTGACTTCTGTATGGCAGATGTTGTACACAGTGGTGCATGGACTTGGTCCTTGAAGAGATCAAACCTGAAATCTTCTTGGAAGCCAAGATTATCAAATTGAGGCTGTTGTATCATGAGAATGCACCACTCATTAGAAAAGACAATAATGCTAGGAAAGGTAGAAGGCAGTAGAAAGAGAGGAAGACCGAATGCCAGACAGACTAAATCAGGGAGGTCACAGGCATGGATTTAGAGGACCTAAGCAGAGCAGTGGAGGATAGGGGGTCTTGGAGATATCTCATCCACAGCATTGCCATGAGTTGGGGTTGACTGGAGGAGGCAGGAAAAATGACCTTCTCTCAAGGGAGGGAGACCTAAGAAAGCACTAAGAGAACTGTATCCCAGACTTATCCCTGCTTTCTGGTCCCAGGGCTCTCTTATACAGAGACAGTCACACCAGATTTCAAACCTAACTTTGATACTGAAAATATGTAGACTGTGGTGGTCTTTTTGTTTGCCCACAGCTGTGCTGGAACCAACTGTAGCTTCTTACTGGGCAGAGATGCTGGTTTCTATGTGTCCTCACCAAACACGCCTGTGATAGTGTTGGATGGAGAGAAAATCTTCCTCTGAAGATCTTAAAAGTTGACTAGGGTCAAAGATAGTAATTAATTAATTATGGAGTGGGAGTGTGTGTCTAGAGTCATATGCTGTATTTTTAATCTTTTTAGTTAGGCTTTAAATGTTTTTAACTATTTAAACCATTTTTAATGTGATTTAATTTTTTTAACTTGCAAATTAATATTTTAGCTTGATCTTTTTAAAATTATTGTGAGCTGTTTTGAATCGTATCTTGGGAGAAATGCAGGACATGAGTTCAGTCAATCAAAGACGGTAGCCACTATAGCTCTTTAATATGTACCAGATTCACCAGATGTGTGTGTATCCTCCTTCCTTTCTCTTTGTTTTTTATCTAACCTCACTCTCCTGCACACACTTTCCTGGCCAGGAGGGCTGCCAAATATTTCTGCTTAGGCAGTTATTTTGGGCAACTCAGCAAAGAACAACACCAGGCAGGCGACCTTTCACAAAATGGAGATGGGGTAACATGAACTGAGGCTAAAATTAACCCACACACCTCTCACACTCTCACATAGAGCACTGCCCCCTTCTTGTGAAACCAGTTCAAAGGGAACAATAATAGAGTAGTGAAGTAAGTGAGTGAAAGAAGAGGGGGAAACCTCAGACCAATGGCGTAATGTGGAGAGATTTTCTGGGTTAGAATGGCAGTCAAGACTTATTAGATTCCCCAAGAAAGGAGAAAAGCTTGAAGGCCAAACAAGGAAAGTGCAGATCTCAGTTTGAGTTAAGGTGGTTTACCAGATTTTGCAATAGTCATTTTGCAAGTTGCCATGAGGATGCTTAAATGTGAGGTATTAATTGCTTAAATAAGTAATTGGCCCTAAATCATGATGACACATCTTAATGCATTTCTGTAGAGAAGACTGAAACCCCATATAGAATTTGGACCTCCATGTGTCTGACTTCCAAATAAAAATATGAAGCACGTCTCTAGGCCTAATAGCCAATGTGAAAATATACAAGTATTATCTGCCAAAAGCCTAGAAATAAAAGGTAGAGTTTTGGTAGAACTTCTCTGGCCCATGTGAATTCCTTTCTTCTCCCATAATTACTCTTATTCCATGGTCTCCGTATTTCCTACTGTCTCCAGGCTATTAGATCGATCTGGTTAGTACTTGGATGTGAGACTGCCAACAAATACCAGGTGCCGTGGGCTATATTTCAGAGCAAGGAACTGGCAAAATCACTTCTGAGGATTCCTTGCCTAAGAAAAGCCTATGAAAAATTAACAGGGTCACCATAAGTCGACAGGCAACTTGAAGGCACATGCATGCATACTTTTTAAAATGTGTGCATGTATGTTTGTGTATGTGCACATCTTTTGGAGCAGGGCATGGAACCAAAATATTTAGCTTCAATTGTAATCATATATTCGTAAAACTGAAACACGGTGTCTTGAAGTTAGATAGCTTACTCATTTCTAATTTAAATGTCAAAATATGTGTTTCAGTAGCTGCATTGCTAGAGAAAAATCTCTGGACTAGGTAACTCTGAGTGTGTCAACTAATTTTCCATGTATAATCCCTATCCAGGTTTACTTTGGTCGCTGGCTGATTGAAGGGGGGCCCTATGTGATCCTCATTGATATCGGAGCAACTGCCTGGAGCTTGGATCGCTGGAAGACAGAGCTCTGGGAAAGCTGCTCCATTGGGATTCCTTGGTATGATCGAGAGGCCAATGATGCAGTTCTCTTTGGCTTCCTTACCGCCTGGTTTATTGGGGAGGTAAGGAAATGTTTTCCTGTATGATTTACTTACTTACTAAATATGTTTCTTGGCCAATTTTCAAGATTATTGTTTTCCCAAGGTGGCTTGCAATATAAATGAATAAAATTCAGTATCAAATTATAACAGTCTCTTCAGTTTAAAACCAGACAGAGCAAGTTTATATTTAAGGTCTGATTAAAAGCAGCTACTAAGGGATCCAGGGTTAGCTCTTGATGCCACCATTAGAAGTCTTTTCTCTAGAGTAGGCAGAGGAATAATGCAGCCCTCCAGAAGTTATTGGACTGCAATTCCAGAGTAGCCATCCCTGTTCTGGTACCACCAATTTTACTTGTTTTAGTAGCCAGTAGTATGCAAGGCTTGCAAAGATCAGAGAAAGCATGGACAGGTTCAAATAATGTTTGCCTTTTTTTCCTCTGCTCTATAAAGCTCCTGTTTCTCTTTGCTTGTGCCCTTGATACAGTTTTCTGCGCAATGTGAAGAGAAGCCATTCATCATTGGTCATTTCCATGAATGGCTGTCTGGGGTTGGCCTTTTCCTGTGCAGGATCCGGAAGCTTCCGGTGGCTACCATTTTCACCACCCATGCTACCTTGCTAGGACGTTATCTATGCGCTGGCAGTGTAGACTTCTATAATAATCTCCAGACGGTGAGTCTTATGAGGAGGAGAAATGAGGTTACACCGAGATGGGGAACAGATGGATTCCTGAGCAGGGCTTCTCCCGTGGTTGCTCTTCTGGAGACACAAGTGCTAATTTTTAGTCACCTACAAATTATTTGTATATTTATTTATTATTGCATTGTTATGTGCCTTCAAATTGACTCTGATTTAGGGGGCAACTCTGTATAGAGTTTTTCTGGGAAATACTTGCCATTGCCTTCCTGTGAGGCTAAGAAAATGTGATTTGCCCATAGTCACTTACTGGATTTGGTTACCTGAGTGGGTATTCGAACCCTGATCTTATGGAGTCCTAGTCAAGCACTAAAACTACTAAACTTTATGGGCTATCTTTATTATTTGTTACTTTTGTAACCTATGTTTCTTCCCGTAAGTTCAAAGTGGCATGCATGGCTCCTCTCTATCCACTTTCTCATCACAAGTCTGTGGGGCAGGTCAGTCTCAGAAAAAATAATTGACCCAAAGTCACTCCATGAATATTTTGTCTTAGTGGAGAGTTGAGCCTCAGTTTCCCAAATGCCAGTGCAGCTCTCACAACTAGCCTTTCTCAGACTTTTTACCCTAGAGGTGACCTTGAAATGATTTTCAGGTCTCAGGGAACCCATGTATAAAAATATATATATCTAAAGGCTTAGAAAAATATTTATTTATAAAATCACAATCTCTTGTGGAATCCCTAGAGACCTCTCATGGAGCACTAGGTTCTGGGGAACTCTGATTGAGAAACCCTGCTCTAAGCCCTCCAGCACACTATCTCTCATGCAACATCTGTGGCACCAAAATGACATGAGGAGGTTGCATTTTCTGGCATTCAGAACAGTAATATTTTTTTCTACATGGAAAATGTGATTTTGAAACCCTGCCCTACCTTACTATGCTGTTTATGATCATGTATGCTCCAGCAAATTGCTTTGCTTGTGTGGAACAAGCAGTCATCATTTTACAGCACTAGTGATGCCCTTGGTTATGATTATGTCACTGGTCCCCTTTCACAGACCTTTTGGTTTTGCTTAGTTTCTGTGAAGAATATGCATTCCTCTTTCCAGTGGTTCCTTTCCAAAGATGCAACAAGGGTTTGGGATTGTGAACATGGGGGTGAAAAAAGGAGAAAGTGAAGTACATGAAACTGTTTATAGCAGAGGAAACATCAACAAAGTTATATAAACAAAGCAAGCCTGCTTCCTGAATACCAGGACAACTCCACTTAACTCCCAGTCTAGATCCTCTCTCTTAGGGATTGGATATAGCACCATGAGCATGTTCTGGGGGATCTCATAAAGAAAATACCTAGACCTGTTTCCTAGAATGCTACAAAAGGCTCTGGGAGTCCTCAGGTTCTCTTTGAGCATAGGAAAGAACCAGACTGAACAATAGAACTGATGCAGTTCCAGGTGCAAACTGGCATCTGGCACTAAACTATCAAATTTGCATGTGTTTCTGCCCTCTTCTGCTCCGTGGACTTTATAGCTGGTTTTGTTTAATTTCTTTTTTCTTAACTCACCTCAGTTTAATGTGGACAAGGAAGCTGGAGACCGACAGATCTATCATCGCTACTGCATGGAGCGGGCTGCTGTCCACTGCACGCATGTTTTTACCACAGTTTCCCAGATCACAGCTGTAGAGGCCGAACACTTATTAAAAAGGAAGCCCGGTGAGTAGCGTTTGTGTCAGTTTTCAAAGTAATAGTTGGATTAGTATGTGTCAGTGGAAAATGGAGAAGAGGCAGCAATGGAAGAATCCAGCAGAACCATTGAGACTCTTTTATTTTAGCACGATCTTTTGTGGATATCAGTCCACTTCTTCAGATGCGCTCATGCTAAAATAAACCAGTTAGTCACAAAGGTGCTACTGGATTCCTCTATTCCCAGGCCTTGTGAAAAAAGTTAGATCATGTAAAAGCATCTAGTAAGAGCATCTACAAACTAACTATCTCCATGAATAGTTTGTGGCTTGCTTCACCAGCTGTGCTTGGATGAAGATGTTGTCTATGTCTGGGTAGAATCCTTTGTTAATATTTTCATTACTGAATTAAAAAGTTAGAGTCCTTATGGGGAGGGACCTTAGGTCAATAGGTAGCACATGAGATTTGCATAAAGATGGGCCGAGGCTCAGTCCTTGGCATCTCCAGTTAAAAAGATATCACATTGGAAGGCTAAAGAAGCCCGCAGTGTGAGATTCTGCAGAGCTAAACAAAGGCTAGACAATTGCTTGAGAGCCAATTTCTTTCCCCACTCCACCCCCACATACATACAATGTGCTAGAAAAACTCTGTTTTTCTTCAGAGTTCCTCTCAAAATGGTGCCCAGGGTCCTTTCACTCCGCATAGCTATAGTACTATGATTCCACTTTTTCTATATTTGCAACTTGTGGAGATTCTGGAGTGGTAGATGGACCCATTTTCCTCAGGGGAAATGTTCTGAATGGCTTTAAGGAAAACATCACAGAGAAATCATGCCGATTTTTAAAAAAAGTTGAATGGGTGACAGGATAGCCATAGGGCTTCAGCCGCCAGAAAAGTGTGGGCCAGGGACCCATGTGGCTCATAGGTTGCACATCCCTAGCTCTATACTAGTCAGTATATAGCAACTTCATGCATAGTCTTTATCACATACAACAGAATGTCCTATTATAAAAATACATTTTAAGCTGTATAAAGTAACCTAAAATTATGTTTAGTGTTGCTCTGAAACTTCAGTCTTTGGGTACTTCCAGATGCATTTATCCAACACTGTGGAAGCATAAAACAGTTCCCACAGATGGAAACACATACGACATGTGTTATTCTGATATACAGTTGTGTCTTAAGAAACAAATTCAGGAAATAGATACAAATCCTAATCATGAATTGAATCCAAATTTAATTTGCTGACTAGTAGCCCTGTCCATTGTCATCCCATATAACTGTAGTGCTGTAGTCCTGTTTTTTAAAATATGTTTTTATCTTTCTAAAGTTGAGCAGGTTTAGAAGCTTAAAGTAAAGAAATACAATTCTGTGTCTTATCTTTCTGTCCTCTCCACTTTGCTGCTTCATATCCAGATATTGTGACTCCCAATGGTCTAAATGTCAAGAAATTCTCAGCCATGCATGAATTCCAAAACCTTCATGCCCAGAGTAAAGCACGTATCCAGGAGTTTGTCAGAGGCCACTTCTATGGGTGAGTCATCATGGGCCTTCCATGAAGCCAAGTCTTGTCTCACTGTCTCCAAATCAATTGAAATGGCTGCCTGAGGAAGGGAAGTTTTCAAGGAAAATGAGAGGCAGGCACTGGTTGTGATAGGTGCAAGGAGAATGCAGTTGTGTGGAAATATCAAGGTTTTAATTGTTGGTAGGACTAGCACCAGTTTGGCATAATGCGAGCCAGCTTGGCATACTGGTTTGAGCTTTGGACTGTGACTCTGGAAACCAAGATTTGATGCCTGCTCAGCCATGAAACCCACTGAGTGATCTTGGGCAAGTTGAATGCTCCCAGCTTCAGGGAAGGGCAATGACAAGCCTCCTTTGAACAAATCTTGCCAAGAAAACTCCATGATATGTTTGCCTTAGGGCTACCATAAATTGGAAATGACTTGAAGTCACATAGCACACACACATAGGACTAGCACTACCATTAGGCAGATTGAGGCAGCAATCAGGCAATACATGGGAGGCATTGGTAACAATACATATTCTTCCTTTTGACCTCTGCATTTGTTGTGCTATGTTGGAGGATATAGCTAGGTGTGCTATACAACACATCCCAGGCTACCTAAATTAGCGTTCTGCCTCAGGGGTGATTCTGGAACTGATTCCCTTGCTACTGTTGAAGAAGACTTGACCGCCAGCTTTTGTACATGGATGAAAGTGTGGGCACTACGGTATGTTGTCTTGGTCCAGCACTCAGTGTAGAGTTAATCCTTGTCTCCATTATCTCCCACAGTTTTATTTTTGGTGTTGTTGGGATTTTTAAAGGAGAAGAGTAGAAACGAATGTCTGTTGTTGTTGTTGTTGTTGTTGTTGTTGTTTTAAATTGGCCCACCACTTTGGACCCCCTCCATGTTAAAAGCAAATTACCATCTGATGGTTGTGAGGAAACATACTGCTTATTTGCTAGGAAATCCATCCTACTGAGCTCTGAGACTTACCTCAATACAAACATTTATAGGGTGTATCATACAGCTCACTTGTGCTTATTGATTTCACTGTAGTTGGTATACTATTCTAAGTACCTGTGTTTATAAGGTATCAAGGTTGTCAGACTGAAAACTGGAGATGGCTTCTGTACCTTTAACGGTTGTATAGAAGAAGGAATTTAGGTCGGTATTGCTTTTCATTGCTTTTCAGCAATACCTGCTGAAACTTGAAAAGTAGAGGAACTCTTTCCAGTTTTCAGTCTGACAACTGCAAACCTTAGCACTTCTTTTCACAACTATTTTTAGCAAACCTATCTATCTTTTTATTATATATATATATGAAACAAACAGAATAATACAGTCAAAATAAACAACAAAAAGAAAAAAGGTGAGCAAGCAAATCAATAATTCTACAATTAATTATTTATACATAAACTCGCTCCAACATTTCTTTGAAGATATAAACCAGTAAACAATTCTGTTAGCACCAAAGTTTTTCTAATTTTCCCCATTTTTTCATATTGTTAGGTTGTATTTTCTGTGTGGTTAGCCTATCCATAATGGTGAAATTGTTTACTTTTGAGCAAACCTATCTATCTTGGTTTCCAATTGTCAGTGTGAATGTCTAGGTTTTATCTATCCTCAAGATTTTGCATGTTTTTCTTCAAATTCTATCCTTTCAACAGCGCTGTGAGGTAGCTTAGGCCACCACCATTGACTAGCCCCAGATCACTTAGTGGGTTTTGTGCCTGAGTAGGAACTTGAACCTGGATCTCTTTTCATCTGCTCTAGCACTATCTACTTCCCTACCCTGTCTTGTACTGATTACCACTCCATTTACCTTAGAAATAATGAAGATACAGAGGATGTGCTGATCTGCTTCAAATAATGCTGAAAAGATATAACTGAAAAGTAGTAAGCTACCATTGTATGTCTTGAAAGAGATGTGTCATTTGAGTAATTTAACAATTTAGTCTCCATTGTGTGTGTGTGCACCTTCAAGTTGCTCACTGACTTATGGCAATGCCATTTATTCCATAGGATTTCCTTAGGCAAGGAATACTCAAAGGTGGTTTTTCTAGTTCCTTCCTCAAATATGTTGACTACAGCACCTGGTATTTGTTATTAGTCTCCCATTCAAGTACTAACCAAACCTGACCCTGCTGCCTGCCAAGATCAGACAGAATTTGATGCTTTAAGAGTATTTTGGCCCATTGGCCCTGGACAGTTCCTGTTCACAGTCACTGTTGTGTAATAAATCATGATTATGTGGAGTGAATTCAAGGTTGGATGGCACAGAACTGAGTTTCAGATTCTTCTGCCTGTACAAGAATACCTGGTTCAGTCTCTCCCCACACTTAACCTCTCCTCATCCTTTTATTCTGCTAGGCACCTGGACTTCAATCTTGACAAGACAATCTTCTTCTTTATTGCTGGACGCTATGAATATTCCAACAAAGGGGCTGACATTTTCTTAGAAGCTCTCGCCCGCCTCAATTACCTGCTGAGAGTAAGTAGGGCATTGATGAGATGAAAGCAATTTGATGTTGCTGTGTGTTGCTTGTCAAATTGCTAGGGCCAAATTCTAGTAGTAAATGACAGCCTTTTTGCTTCTGTGATAGTACAGAGTGGACAAAACCAAACTCCTTATGATCTGTTACAAGCTTTCTTGTGTGTGAAATGAAACATTTATTTATTGGTTGCATTTATCTTGTGCT
The DNA here is from genome assembly GCF_019175285.1 of Sceloporus undulatus. Taxonomy (NCBI): domain Eukaryota; kingdom Metazoa; phylum Chordata; class Lepidosauria; order Squamata; family Phrynosomatidae; genus Sceloporus; species Sceloporus undulatus. Next base: position 104,020,324 of record NC_056527.1, read on the forward strand.
TTCCCCCCAGCAAGCTCAAGGCAACAAATATATCTGTCATCCTCCCCAATTTATCCTCACAACAAATCTATGAAGTAAGTCAGGTTGGGAGAGACTACACCTGTGCTTATAAAATCACTCCTCAAATGCCTATTAAAATAGTAAAGACTTTACTTCTCTTCAAAAAGAAAGTAGGGAGGGTGCCAGTCTAACTTCTCTGGGGTCAGCCACTGAGAAAGCCCTCTGCCTTGTTCCCACCAGATGTACCTGTAAAGATGGTGAGACAGAGAAAAGTGCCTCCCCATCTCAAAGCACGGTGGAATATGGTCTTTCAAATAACCTGGATCTCAGCCATATAGGGCTCTATAGGACAAAACCAGTACTTTGAATTGTGTTTGGAAATGGACTGGCAGCCAGTGGAGCTGTTGCAGCAAAGGAATTTTGTGTTCTCTGTAGCTAGCCCCAGTTAGCAATTTGGCTACAGCTCTTTGGACCAGTTGAAGTTTCCTAACATTCTTCCAAAGAAGCTCCACATAGAACACATTATAGTAATCAACTTTGTAATCAAGTAAACAAGATAGGCTGTGGAATATTATCTGCTACTACTGGCAAAATCACCTCTGTGTTTTTGTTTGTTTTGTTTTGTTTTTTGCCTAAGAAGGGCTTATGAAATTTAGGGAGTCGTCATAAATCAATAGATGGCTTGAAAGTGCACACATATACATGCACAACATTTGCCATAGGCCTTTCTTACATTTCTACCTATTCTTCTCCAGTTTCCACCACCTCCTTCAAGCTCTTGGGCAGCTGCTGAACTATCCAATGTGTTATATTAGCACAATGGAGAAACTGCTTTGGTTGAATGTGGAAGTGCACCTCTGCTAGGGTTTTAACTCCCCCCTTCCATCCAGACATCACTAAGTAAATATGCTGAAGAAATTATATGATTGGCTTCTAGATTAGAAATCTAAAGTGTCTTTGGTCTCTCTCAGGCATGAGCCACAATCGGTCTCTGTTCATCTTCCCACAAAGGTTATAGTCAAGCACACAGTCTTTGAGCACCATTGCTTCCGCTTCTTACAGTGTCACAGTGAGCTGCTCTCTCTCAGTTCTCTAGCAGAAATTGCCTCTCTTGTGCTTTTCTCAGCATTTCTATCTGCCCCAAGGCAACCTAACTTTTCTTCTTTACCTCTAGTTTCATTTCCTTGCTGCAAAAGCAGTTTAGTTCTGGAGCCAGAGAGTATTCCTTTCTCACTCCTGCTGTCAGCTAGTTCTGGCACTGGCCCTAAGTTTAATAGAATGACCAGGTTAGGAAGAGGAGTGGAAACATTTATAGCAGTTGTTGTTGTTGTTGTTTATATATATTAATCTTTATTAATTTCTTAGTTAACAAATTTACAAATTATACAATTCTAAAACCAGCATTTCTTCTTCAACCAGATTATTTTAACAAAATGAAATGTTTCTGAATTTCCAATGACTCTGCTTGGTTGTTGAGTAAAATAAAACATACACTTCCCTCTTTCTGTAGTTTACTTTTTATGACTTCAAGCTTTCACGCTTAGAGTAGATCTGAATTATTTTGAATTTTTTTAACCTTAAGTATGTGTATTTATGACCATTTTTTGTGCAATAAATTCTGTTGTTGTTAACTGCCCTTAAGTCAGCCCCAACTCATTATGGCCTGTGGATGAGACATCTCCAAGACACCTTTTCCTCCACTGTTCTGCATAGGTCCTGTAAATTCAGGCCCATGTTCTTCCTGATAGTCCATCCATCTGGCATGCAATCTTTCTCTCTTTCTACTACCTTCTACTTTTCCTAGCATTATTGTCTAATGTGTCATGGCTTGATGTGATATGACCAAAGTATGACAGCATCAGTTTGATCATCTTGGCTTCCAGGGATATTTTAGACTTGATCTGTTCAAGCACCAGTTTGTTTATCTTTTTGGCTGTCTACAATATCTTCAGCAATCTTCTCCAGCAGTACCAGCTGCCATAGCAGAGTTTAGATGCTTCTCCTTTCTTATCCTATCTGAAGAAGGCATTTCTGAGTGCTCTAGGTACAGTCTACGTTCATTGCCTGGGGCCTGGCCTCTCTTCCCCACCTTGATCACATTTAGCTGTCTGGCTTGCCTTCCAGTCCACAGCAAGAGGAACTTGGCTATATGGCTTTTTCCTTCCAGAGAACAAAGAAAGCTATGCAGGCATGGACATCTGGTGCCCTCCCTTTCTCTTTTCCTCCTAGGAACTGGCTGCCTAGCAACCTTCCTCTTGCTTTGTCAAAGGGGTCTGCTCACACTGCTTTTCTTCTGAGGGAAACAAAGAGAGATGTGCCCGCACATGCATGCCCCCTCACATGGTGCCCTCCCACCTCCTGGAAGCCAATTACCTAGCAACCCCTTCAATGCTGCTACTAAAAGGATCTGCCCAGGTAGCTTCTCTTTGAGGGTAACAAAAGAATTCCCACTTTCAAGCAAGGATTCTCTTTTTGCTTTTAACTTCTGTTTCTTTTGCTCCGAATCCCAGAAAAGACTTCTTGTTATTGCAGCTCTTACTGTTTCTTGAAAGAAGGCAACAACTCAACCCAAGATCTTTCTTCAATTCTTACACACACCACTTTTGAGAGAAAACACTACAAGAAGTGAAAAGAGATCCACAAGAAGTCTTTTCAGCTCACACTCCTTCATCCCTTTTCTGTATCCAAACCAATGCCCACTATGTAAAGCTCTAGCCCCTTAGCTCAATCTTGAATGAAAAAAGACAGGGCTTCCCTCAGCATCTTTCACCCATAAAATCCCAAAGCACCTTAGGTGGATGCCACCACCTCCCTCCACACGAGGAGAAAAGTACATTCCTAGACAGACTGGGGGTGCTGTGTGTCTTGGATACTCATTCTCCATTCCCATCTTCCTTATTTTGAGAGATGGAGCAACTAGCCAAGCCCAGTTCTCTTCTAGCTGGAGATTCTAATCACCTGACTCCAAGCAGTTAAGCCACTAGAAACATTAAGAGAAGTAAAGTTTTATTTTCAATAATTAAAAAAATTGCATTACACAGGTTCTGAGAATCATGGGGTTTTGAAGATACCTCTCTAGGTGTCAACTGAAGATAAACAAGCAGATTCAGTCACAGCCTCTCTTCTGTGGCATTGGCTAAATTGTCACAATAAACATACATTCTTAGCATGTCTAACTGAAATGGTCCCTAGTCTAATTCACACACCACAGGGATGATCACCATGCTCTCACCTTAGCAAAGTTTGATTGATTAATTCAGTTCTTGTGACCCCTGTCATTCTGACAAAGTGTGTCATGATGTTAAACCAAAAATTATAGGTGTGGGCTATTACCACATTTCTTTATGAGTGTGCATGCCAAGAGCTACAAAACTGATGCCCAGGGAACTGTGGATGAAAGCTCAAGCCAGAGGTTTTCTTGTGGATTTTCTTTCATGTTTGCAATGTTATGGAGATGGTAGGGAGTGGGGAGCATGAGATAAAAGTCGTTTGGATGGAAGCAGGAGGAAAGGACATGGCTGACTCTTTGGCTTTTTGTGGCTTGTCTCTTCATAGGTAAATGGCAGCCAGACAACAGTGGTGGCATTCTTCATTATGCCAGCCCGGACCAATAACTTCAATGTTGAAACTCTGAAAGGCCAAGCAGTCCGTAAGCAGCTCTGGTGAGTTCTTATTACACAGACCTTGGGATTCCATGCTAACCAGCACCAGAAATCTTAATCCTCTATACTGTATATCCTGAGGAATTGCAGCCCATGTAATACTTTTAATATCCTCTACTTCAAAATTCTCTATCTTGCTCCCTTTATAACAGGTTTTTTAGACTACAACCTCCACAGTCCCTTAGCAGTAGTTATGTTATCTGGGGAGAATGGGAATTGTAACCAAATATCTAGAGCATTGGTTCCCAACTTTTTGTCCTCCAGATGATTTCAGCTCCCATAATTCCATGGTCAGTGGCCACGTTGGCTGCGGCTTCTGGGAGCTGCCTGAAGTCCAAAGCAAATGGAGAACCAAAGGTTGGGAACCATTGAGGTTGTAGAGGGGCCAAGTGCTCCTAATCCCTGCTTTATTGGAAGTATAGTGGGCCTTTGGTATCTTTTGAGGTTTGGTTCTAGGACCTCCATGGATACTGAAATCCATGGATATTCAAGTCCCATTAAATACAATGACATAATAAAATGATCTCCCTTATATAAAATGGCAAAATCAAGGTTTGCTTTTTGGAATGTATATATATTTAAAATATTTTAAAGTTGTGGATGCTTGAATTCGTGGATAAAAAAACTGTGGCTAAGGAGGGCTGACTGTGCTGAAGTTAACACACTGCTCTGCTTTCACCATTTCCCAATCTGCTAGGCCTCACTAATCTCTCTCACAAGAGGAAATCTTGATATAGTCCCCTGTGTTTGCCTTCCAGCCCTAGTTCCCAATTTGAAAGCAATCCGTGAATCTTTCCTTCTGTTGTAATCCATGTTCATTTCCTCCTCTTTTTTCCCCAGGGATACAGCTAATGCAGTGAAAGAGAAGTTTGGCAAAAAACTCTATGAATCACTCCTTGTGTAAGTGGTCTTCTGTGAGAAGGCAAAGGGGAAATGGGAGTGGGCTATTGGGTTGCCATGATTACAGCAGATACTACTTTAGGGTTCACCTCACATTGCCAGTGTTTGAGAGACCTTAATTCTTGTACAGACATATAAAAGATTTATTTGGAAAAAACTGAAGAAGCCTCTCTCACACTAATTATATTCAGCGCTATTAACCTGTGCATGCATTTTTATTTCAGAGGGAATCTTCCTGACATGAACAAAATGCTGGATAAGGAGGATTTCACGATGATGAAGAGAGCCATCTTTGCCACCCAGGTATCAGAATGTATGGGTATAAGATTTAAAGATATTAAGTTGGCAGGAAGAAACGTCAGGAAGGAACTCTTCTAGAACATGGCCACAAAGCCCGAAAACCCCACAAAAAACTATGGATGCAGGCCATGAAAGCCTTCAACTCTACCTAGGCTAGAAGATTCTTAGGATATAGTGTGGTCAGATGCATCAGAACCAAGGATTTTGGGAGCCCAGAACATTTCTAAGTGCTTGGCTCCTGCCTTATTCAAATTAAAGGAGATCTGTTAAAACAGAGACATTACCTGAAAAGTGTTTGGATGAGTTTTACAGAGGCGCTTTACAGACTGCTCAAAAGGGTGGTCTGCCGGCGCCCGTGTTTGCTGCGCAAGGGAATAGGGCGCCATCATTTTGACGTCCTCGTTACATGCGAGGGGCAAGGCGCGTCAGGAAGCGCCGCCCCTCGCGCGTAACGACGACGCCCAATAGGGCCCATCGGGAATGCGCCACAGTTTTCTAAAAGAAAAACAGTTTTCACTGAGGTGATAGCTGTCTGAACTGTACAGCTTCAGATAGTGATTATGGGTTCAAAGGTGCAGAACATGCATTAATTTTATACAAATAATTATTCCATATTGAAAAAAGAAGGATAAGGGCTGTATCAGATTTTCTAGAAATAAAAGTATGAGTTGGGGGGTTGTATTTTTTGGTATTGGAGCATTTCAGTCAAGTGAGACCTCACATGTGATCTGGAGTTAAGGAATCCAGATTAAACTATACCATCTCACCTGAAATTAGGCATAGAACAGCAATAAATTTGAGCATTTTAAATGAGAATTATAGGAAAGATTCTATGGTGGTAGGAAGAAGGAAGTAAAAAGAATGTTTTTCATTCAGGTCTTCAAAAGGAAATGGGCTGGAGGCATAGAATTCTGTAAAGATAATATTCCAAAGGATGTGTTCTGCACATGCTCCCAAATGCATATGTGTGACTGGCCAGGAGATCAAAATTTTATACTTCGGATGTACAGGTTGAGTCTCCCTTATCGGGAGTTCTGAAATCCAAAATACTCCAGAAACAAAAACCTTTTTTTCATGAGCAGCTGAGATAGTGACACCTTTGCTTTCTGATATTTCAGTATACACCAATTTTGTTTTATACACAAAATTATGAAAAATATTGTATAAAATTACCTTCAAGCTATGTATATAAGGTGTACACAAAACATAAAGTAATGTTGTGTTTAGGCTTGGGCCTCATCTCCAAGATATCTCATTATGTACGTATATGCAAATACAGGTATTATAAAATAAAATAAAAACTTCTGTTCCCAAGCACTTTGGATAAGGGAGACTCAATTTGTATTGAGCAAATATGAAGCCATTTATTTCACTTTCGATACTAGATGTGCCAGAAAAATTTGCAAAAGATGAGTTGGCAACATGAAATGGAATTAGGGGAGCATAAATTTGTCAGGTTAAGGGGACAGCGTAGAAAGACAACAGTAAGAAATACAATTTTGCAATTATTTTTGGTTTTAAATAATGACTACTCAAATGTGTCTAATTTTCCTCCTCAACCAGCGTCAATCTTTCCCTCCAGTCTGCACTCATAACATGCTAGATGATTCCACTGACCCCATTCTCAACACCATCCGCCGCATTGGCCTCTTTAACAGCAGTGCTGATCGTGTAAAGGTGAGTTGCAGAGGTCTGGCTGTGTCTGCTGCAACACCAAAGCAGTGAGGATACTTGTCTGCTGCTTGCAATCATATATCAAAGGGTGGAACAGTAATGCAGCCGAGAAACACAACAAAATTGAGATTGGAAGTTTTTCACATCCTTGTACAGTGCGTCCTCGCCTTACGCGGGGGATCCGTTCCGGATCCCACTGCGTAAGGCGAATTCCACCTATGCTCGAGCCCCATTGGAAACATTCAATTGAATGGGACATGCCGCCCCGCGCGCACCCCGCAGCTTGAGCGCGTGTGCTCAAGGCCACGTATGGCGCGGGCGCACTGTATACAGTATTACTGTTTTGCATTGGTCATTATAATTTATTTATTTTTGCCTTGCACAGCTCAGTGATCAGCAACCTTTTTTAAACCCGGGAATCCATCCTTAGACATAAATGTGTGATTTTTTATATTTTGTCTGTGTGTAGGGGTGTTTCTGTACTGGTTGTGCTGCTAGTGCAATCCACCTTAGATCAGGCTGGGGCTCAGTTTTGAGACTTTCAAGTCAAAGTAAGTTTTCATCACAGGCCTTGCAAATACATGGTGAAAGACATGATACAGTGGGTGCTTGGTATCTGCTTGGGTTTGGTTCCTGGACCCCCCCCCCCATGGAAACCAAAATCCATTAATGCTCAAATCCCACTAAGTGCAATGGTGTAGTGAAATCGAATCCATTATATAAATTAGCAAATTCAGGATTTGCATTTGTAAATTTATATCTTTTTGGAATATTTTCAAGCTATGGATGGTTGAATCTGTGGATATGGAGAGCTGACTATATGTATATATTCAGTGCAATCTATCGCTTTAAAGCAGTTCCCCTCTCATAAATGTTGAACATGTGCCCTCCTGTAGATGTTGAATTTCATTTCTAATCAGCCCTAGCCAGCTTGGCCAATGGAAAAGTATGATGGAAGTAGTAGCTAGTCAATATCTGGAAGTTCAAAGATCCACTGCCCAATTTCAATGGACATTTCCATCTCTAAGGACAGGGCTTTTTTGCTAACCACCCTCTCTGTCTCTTTATTCTGCTAGGTTATCTTCCATCCAGAATTCTTGTCTTCCACTAGTCCCCTACTTCCAGTTGATTATGAGGAATTTGTTAGAGGCTGCCATTTGGGAGTATTTCCATCTTATTATGAGCCTTGGGGCTATACACCAGGTAAGACTCCTTTGGAATGAAGATGAAAAATAAAATGTAATAGTGCTCTGGTTGGACTTCTGTGTTCCAAAACTACTAATGAAGAATAATAACAATGCCCCCTCCCCACTCAGTTTTGCCTAGTTCAGTTTGTTTTTATTACTCTGAATTTTGCAATGTTTTTGCATAATATATGAAAAGAAAAAGAAGAATATGGATCAAAATAGGGAACAATAATACCTAGGAACTCACAAGATAGATACAAGTTTCTGTATTTACAACCTACGTTTTCTTCTGTGATGAATTTCTTGTCAGTCATGCCTCTTCCAGGATAGGCCATTCCATTTCTCTTCTTCACCTCTCTAAACTGTCAGCATTATGCGTCTGCTCAGTATGCAGTGGAGCAATTTAGAGCAGGTTTCTTTTGTGGGGGAGGAACTTCGAAAGACTGGGAAAGGGTATTTTTGCAAACATTTCCTCTCTCTTGTGCATTGAAGGTTTTGTTTTGGGCCAGAGCATGACAACATTACATTTTGGATTACAATTCCCAGAATCCCCCAGCCAAATGTAAAGTGCTAATCAGGTGCTTTTCTAGCTCTGCTACATAGTAACATAACAGCAGCCCTCTCTTGTTACAAACATTACAAAAACTGGCCAATGCTAATTCCCACATACCTAAGTCCACTTATGAAGATGTAACTGCCATACAAGATTCTGGCCCAGTATGTTAAAATGGTGAAGATTACAATGATTTAAGCAAAGGAACGTCTCTCCTTCTTTCATGTGCCTGAAACCAAATCCTGCAGATAATTTCTGTAGAGATTATCCTCTTGAGTTTTTGGTGTTGTTATCTTTAGTCTGCCATTTTTATTTAAAGGGGGTGGGGGGTGGGGGACACAAATGACTGGGTGTATTTAAAGACACAAATGGCTGGGTTGCCCAATTCTTGGATGGCTGTTGCAACTCCAGGGTCTTGACCCCCACTTTCAGATAATCTCTTTTTTCCCCTTCTCTAGCTGAATGCACTGTGATGGGCATCCCCAGTGTTTCCACCAACCTCTCTGGCTTTGGCTGCTTTATGGAGGAACACATAGCAGATCCATCTGCCTACGGTTAGTATGAGGAGCTGGAACAGGCATTTGGGGGTACACTGAAAGGAAAAGGTGGAGCAAGCATCCAGGAGTCAAAAGCTAACACAAAGACAAAACATCAAAAGACCAGCCAGTAGAGGTTTTCTTTAGTAGTAATCGTCCACTACTTCTCTAGTTTCCTGTTCTCACCTATGGTGACATCTAAGAAAGGAAGGAGCATGGACATCATGAGCATGATATTTTAATTCTTCGCAGTTGCTGCCTGCAATGAGGCCATCTTAGGGTTCTGTAGCTATATAGTTTTGTGCTGTACCTCTCTTTACAACACACACATAGCTTTCTCCATCCCTAAAATATAATTAGGAGAAATATCATTTTGTTATTTCTGATGTTAAACAGTTGACAGTCCTATGTTGTTGCTACTGTTGCAAATCACCAAGAGATCTTGCTAATACTGTACAGTAGATTCCAACTGAGAAAAGGATACTGGAGCTGGGAGTCACAGCCTTTGAAGCCTGGTATCTTGGTCCAATGGGAGGGATTCTGAGGTTTGATTACATCACCATATTAGCCTTATATACCCTTCCAAGTTAGCTGTTGACTTATAGCAACCCCATAAATAACATAGGTTTTCTTAGGCAAGGAAAAATATATATATTCAAAAGTAGTAGAATTGGCCATGCAGCAAAATACAGTGGGCCCTTGGTATCCACTGGGGTTTGGTTCCAAGACCAATTGGATACCAAAATCCATGGATACTCAAATCCTATTAAATACAACAGCATAGTAAAATGGTGCCCTTGACATAAAATAGCAAAATCAAGGTTTGCTATTTGAAATTTGTGTATTTTAAAGATATTTTCAATATTTTAAATCTATGGATACAGAGGACCAACAATACAGCAAAATCCACGAACAGCAATACCTTTATTGGGCCAACTTCAAAGCATAAAACACATCATGCAAGCTTTCAAAGCTTCACTGGCTTCTTTATCAGGCAAAGATGTTACAGATCATTCAGGAGAAAATGGTAATTATGTTAGGGTCTACACATTTTCTCTGGGATGTTGTCAGTTAAGGTGATATTGAGGGATTTTAATGCAAGCAGAGACCATTCCTCTTCTTGGCCATGTGAGGACTAGGGAAAGAGCAATACAAGACAGGTAATAAAATTTCAATGCCATTAGCAATAGATTTTTGTGTAGAACTAAGACTCGGACGAATGGGGTTTGATTCCCTGCTTGGCCATGGAAACCCACTGAATGACTTTGGGTAAGTTGCACCTTCTCAGCTCCAGAAAGGCTTGTGATAGTGTTGCCTTAGGGTCACCATGAGTTGGAAACAATGTGAAGGCACACAACAGCAACAACAACAATTTTTAACACCTTCCTGATGGATGAAGCCAGAGAAGCTTCAAAAGCTTCCATAATATATTTTATGCTTTGGAGTTGGCCCAATAAAGGCATTGCTGCTTGTGGGTTTTGGATGTTGTTATCTTAGGCAAGGAATATTTCAGAAGTGCTTTGCCACTGCCTTCCTCTGAAATATAGCCTACAGCACCTTGGTTGTCCCCAAGCCATGTATTGACCAGGACTGACCCTGCTTAGCTTCCAAGATCAGATAGGATCTGTTGCCTTTAGAGTACTTAGTCCTCATTTTAAGGCTGGGTAAATCAGGCAGAGCAGCATAGAGGTAGTTGGGTTGAGAGACTTTTCTTATCCACATTGTGCTTCTCTGCCAATTATTCAGTTAGAAACAATGAAGCCTAGGCCTTCACTTTGGTCAGATCTTAGCTTGTATATGTTAAGAGCTGAAATGAGATTTTGAACTTCTCTTTGATTCAACCAGGAATCTACATCCTCGACCGACGTTTTCGGGCCTTGGATGAATCATGCACACAGCTGACCTCTTTCCTGTACAGTTTCTGTCAGCAGACACGGCGGCAGCGCATCATCCAGCGAAACCGCACAGAGCGACTTTCTGATCTCTTAGATTGGAAATATCTAGGCCGGGTGAGATTCTCCTACAGTGTGTGGGGCAGTGTTTTCTTGACATATCATGAATGTCTTCCTTTATGGAGAGCTTGGGAAAGTTACTTTTGGGGACTACAAATCTCCAAGTTTCCTGATCAACATGGTGACTGACCAAGGGAATGTGGGATCTGTAATAGAACACCAGCTTGGTGTAGTGGTTTGTGTTGGACTAGGACTTTAGGAGGCAATGGTTTAAATCTCTGCTTAGCCATGGAACTCCTTGAGAGATTTCAAGTAAGTCACACTCTCTCAGCCTCAGTGGAAGACACTGGCAAAACCTCCCCTGAATAACCCCCCCCCAACAAACCTTCAGTAGGGTTGCAGTAACTCAAAATGAAACTTTTCCTATTTCTGCCTCCACGTGCTGCAATTTATTCATTTGCCACCAGAGGGAACTCAAATCTAGATGTCAAGTGTGTGGGGGCGGGACTTCAAGTCACCTGTCAATTTATGGTGATCCCATGAATTTCTTAGGATTTTCTTAGGCAAGGAAAAGTCAAAGGTGCCAGTTTCTTCCTCTGAAATAGAGCCTACAGCACCTGGTATTGCTTGGTAGTCTCTCATCCAAGTACTAACCAGGTCTGACCCTGCTTAGCTTCTAAGATCAGAAGAGATCTGATGGCTTTGCAATATTTAGGTCTTGCCTTCCCTGAAATGGTTTTTCTAAGCAGAACAAATCCTTTCATATACTCTCAGTTCCTCTTCTGTTCTGCTTCTTGAAGCAGAAAGAGCATAATGATCAGTCAAGAGGACAAAGTTTTGCTGAGCTGTATAGTATGGATTATACAGTCACTTCCTTCTTTTCTTCTAAAAGGGCAAGACATGTGCCGTTCCAAGTCGGGGCAAAGTGTGTTTGGCACATGCACACACACCCCTACCTCCAAAAATTAATGCTATAGAGCAGGAGTTCCCAAGCTGGGATGCCTGCTTCCCCACGGGGGGGGGGGGGGATAAAGATTTTCAGGGGGTGCAACAAAAGAGTGGCATGTATCCATGAGTGTCTACAGGTCATCGCACAGTTGCTCAATTTTATGCACTTTTTAACAAAAGTTCAGTTTGTTCACCCACAGTATTGCATGTTGTTCTAAAATTACAAGATCACTTCTTCATCTTCAAATGTGATATTTCTTTTGTAGGGGGTGCAAAAATGTCGATATGACCCATGGATAAGTTGAGGGTAAAACTTAGGGGCATGTAACAGGATGAAAAGGATGAAGTAAAGGAAAATAATGAATCTACAAAAGAATCCACAAAAATGGAGCAGGCATAACTGTTTTGGCTCATACTAGAGGCTGGATGAAAGAGAGAGTAGAGGGAGGTCAGTGCTTCCAGGACAGATTGCTTTTTTGCCTTTCACCAGGGGATGGTTACCTTTTTTATAAGAGTTAAAGTATAGTATTTTCATTGACCTATGGATAAGTTGAACTAGGTTTTTGGGGTCAATTTTTTTGACTAAAATATCTAAACATATACATGAGTATTTAGAGTAAATGCCCTTTCACACAAACATGTTATATGAGTTTCACATTCACTGTGAACATTCCTGATATTCTCCTTCCAGTCTTCTGGCAAAAAGCTGGATGAGGGTTGCTGGGTCAGCAATGCTACGTTATAAACTAAGCCTTTGGAGCTGACAAGCATGATAGAATTTTTCAGAAGTGTGTTTCTAAAGGTGTCAAAACTTTGCCTGGACTATATCACCTGGACCTGTAGGTAGCAGCTCACATGATTGAACATTCCTCCATGAACAGAAAAAAGAAGAAGAATGATACCAGAAAGAAATGTTCTAGCTCTCCCTCACCTTAATATGTTCATCTTGTATTCTGAGAGAAGATGTACAGGGAAGCATTCAGATACGTGAGATGTATCAGTGCAGTCAGAGCAGGTTTTGGTTTCATATATTTTTACATATACACATACAGTAACTAATAGTCTGCTCTTACATTGTTTATGCAGTATTTGGTGCAGCAATTAAAACCAGCCATAAATTAAAATGTCATTCTGGGTGGGTGGATGTGTTGTGTATATACAGCAGATAAAACAGAGGCATACAGTAAAATCAGAACCTGTCTGATAAACCAAAGGCTGGCCTGAAAGGCTTTTTTAAAATATATACAGTATATGGCAAAGCATTGTAAGAGAAAAGACTAGCTGAGTTTCCAAGGGCAAAGAGTTTAACGATTTAGATGCACCTACAGGGAAGATCCCTTTTCTCATGCCTATTAACTACACATTGAACACAGTGGAGACATGGGGAAAGGCTTCTTCCTTAGATTTGTGCGCAGACAAGCTTTTGTGGGGTTACTCCCTAAATAGTGGAGAGCCAGCATGATATAGTGGTTTGAGTGCTGGACTATGACTCTGAAGACCAGAGTTCAATTCCCCACTTGGCCATGAAACTTACTGGGTGACCTTGGGCATGTCACATTCTCTCAGCCTCAGAGGAAGGCAATGGCAAACCTCCTCTGAACAGATCTTGCCAAGAAAAAACGTGATAGGGTTGCTGTAAGTCGGAAACGACTTGAGGGCACACAACAACAATCATCAATTGTAGAAGTGACCCTGTGAGATTGTGATTGGGGAAGTGTTGCCTAAATTGTACAAATTTTAATCTGGTTTAAGTAGAGGAAGGTCAGTGGCAAGTGGATACACCTTCTAATGCGCATTTTTGTCTTCTCTCTTTCCTTTGCAGTATTACATGTATGCCCGGCACATGGCACTTGCTAAGGCATTCCCTGACAACTTCACCTATGAGCCACATGAGCCAACAGCTGTAAGTATAGCACTGTGTGAGAGAGGAAGGGAATATAGATCTTTATACAAAGGGACTCCTTTGTCTTGGGCCAGGTACTCAGTCAGGCTTGTTGTGAGGGTAAAGTGAAAGTGGGAGAGCCACATATGCCATCTTGAACTCATTGGAGGAAAGGCAGCTCTCTCAAGTTCTCTGTGCCTAGTACTATTTTCCAGATTCCTTGAGTAAGGCTACCCCTTCTTTATTTCAAATCAGGAGAAGGAAGCCAACATGGACCCCTATCTTAAGTAACTTGACTCTGGATGGTCACTAACAAATATATAAAGTAGATCCCACAGGCCAAAAATTTTGCCCAGCATTAGTGTAAATTATGCGGATTGAGTGAATGTGCCAAGAAATCCACAGGGGAGAAAAAGGTGGCTTTTCAGGAGGAATTTGAAGAAAAAGAGAGCATATTTCAGGAGTTCTGGGCACTGCTTAGAAAAGTAACTTTTTGGATTATAAGGCCCGGAACCCAGAACTACCATGGCCATTCTGGGAGTTGCAGTCCAAGAAAATTGTCAATTCCAAGCTCTTGTTCTGGGGAAATATTCCAGGCATACGAACAGTAAGGGAAGGCAGGATGGAGCTGTTTGATTCTCTCTCTTATTCCCAACTCCTCAATGTTTGTTGTTGTTCCTTCCAGGCTCAGGGCTTCCGCTACCCACGTCCAGCCTCAGTGCCACCATCTCCCTCCATCTCCCGCCACTCCAGCCCCCACCATAGTGAGACTGAAGAGGATGATGAACGGTACGATGAGGAAGAGGAAGCAGAAAAGGACCGTCAGAATATCAAGCCCCCAGCAATGATGGGCCCTGTCCCCGAGTGGCGCAAACGCTCAAAGAAGGGTTCCAGCGAAGCCAGCACCTCCTCCAATGCCAGCACCCCCACCATTCCCAGCAGCCCCAGCGACCTCAGCAGTCCCACCAACTCTCTCATTGAAGAGAGGAATTAGCTTGGTAGAATGGTTGTGCCTATTCACTCTCCTGCTCTTTCCCACACCTCCCTCTCACCCTCAGTAGGTCAGGTGGATTCTCTGGTGCTGGAGTCTTGAAAAGATCCTCAAGTGTAGGTTCTAGCATGTTTCTGGAACAGAGGAGGGACCTGGAATTGGCTTGATTTTCTAATGCCAAGCTGAAAGATGGTCTGCTCTAGATCAAGTTGTGCAAATGAGAGGAAGGAAGGGGAGATGCCCCTCAATGGTTTTGAATGGGTCTAAAGGATGTGGTTTTACTCATTCTAGAACATGCGACATATCCCTAACCTTGACCCAGAATATGAGGTGGCCTGTTTCTCCTCTTCTTGTTTCCCTGCAACCTCAAGATACATTCTAGAGTCTCATGTGCTGTCAGCCTTTTGAGAGGAAGAGATATTTAGGGGTTTGCTGCATTAAAAAAATGGGGAAAAGAGTATTCTGAAGGCTTTCTTGGGAACAACAGAGAAGCTAATCATACAGTTTCAAGTACTTGTGACTGAATAGATGGCTGGGTAGATGGTTGGTCTAGAGGTGTAGCAATGCTGTTCCACTTTGTAAGTTATCATTCTCTTGGAAATGCCATAACCTTATAGAAATAATGCTGATGAACAGCATTTTGGAAGATAAGAAGGGAGTTCTTGAACCTTTAAAAATATATACTTCACTGTTGGCATGGGGTCATGTTGAATAGCAATGTTCAGAAAGTTCTGTAATTCTAGAAGATGATGGAGGCTGTGAGCATTTTTTTTAAAAGCAATGAGCCTGGTCTTTTCTTGATAGACTGTTTGTGAGGAGAAAAATAGATTTATTCCCTACACTTATTTAAAAGTCAATGCATGCTCACCTTGCTTCTAGACGGTGCTTTTGTTAAAAGGAATTTTCAGAGCAAAGTCCCTAGAGTTAAGAAATTATGAGAGGTGTTTTGGACTTGTGGCTTTTTGTAACATTAAATGGAAGAAGGGTTTTAAAAACTCAATAGTCCGCCTAAGGTAGGACATGCCCAACTCTGAGTATTAAGAACAAGGATTTTTTTGTTTGTTTGTTTTGCCAGCAGTGTTGGGCCTGGAACCTTCCAAAGTCATGCCACAGTTTAAAATCAGTGACTACTGCAAAGTTTTTCTTGACTGCAGGAAAGGTCTGAGTTTTATTAAAGGAGTTTATGATTTGGAAAGAAACATTGCCTCTAAAGCTGGCAAAAGGATAAGTGTGAGGACAGGAATATTCCTGGATAGGAGAGATACCAGAATTACCTTGCAGTATAAATCACACTTAAGTGGTTCCACTTTGGGAAGTGAAACAGGGGAACCAACCAGAGATTTCTTTTCAATCTATATAGACTTAAACAATATCTTTTTCTGGAGCTGTTTCCATAGCCCATTTATTCTGGTGGACAATCAAGAACATTCTGGAGCTGTTCTAAGTGCAATATTATTCATTCTGTGCAATTTGTTTTTAAGTGCCATGTTGAATTTTACA
The DNA here is from genome assembly GCF_019175285.1 of Sceloporus undulatus. Taxonomy (NCBI): domain Eukaryota; kingdom Metazoa; phylum Chordata; class Lepidosauria; order Squamata; family Phrynosomatidae; genus Sceloporus; species Sceloporus undulatus. The sequence goes on from NC_056527.1 coordinate 104,036,409, forward strand.
AGGGAGAAGCACAAGGCTTCCTGTCTAAAGCCAGTGAAACGATTTAAATGAATGTCAAATTGCTTTTTGTTACAGAAATATGATGCATGACCATGTGTGGAATGTATAAGGTACCTGAGCCAGACCTGTGACTTCTCTTATAGGAATGTAAGCAGTTCTGAATTATGACCATTTTAAAGAATGTTCTAGAAACTATACAAAAAACTCTTTAATGGTATTGGTAACTCAAATATGTGAGGCTCTGAAAATAATGACCAGATGCTAGTGTTGTAGGCCGCAGATGAGTCCAGGCATATAGCCTTCAACACAAACAGCCTAGATTGTCTCCCTCTGAACCCACCCAGCAGCTGTGCCACTGCATTAACAGCTGTGCTGCCAGGGAGAAAAGCCCAGCAATTTAAATGGTTTACCTTTAACTCACCGAATTTATTCATGAGAACATGCACATGGTTTTCACACTGAATCATACTGCCAAAAAACAAGATGCATGCTTCCTTTGCGCCTTGTCTTAAAGGCAAAATGTTGGGCTTTTTCCTCTCATGTCTCTATGATGCTTAAAATCAGTGACACAATGGAGAATGTGATAGTGGAGCCTGCAAAAATGAAGACTTGTGTGTGTTGGCCACCCTTGCTCAAGTTGCTTCTTTTAGAATGTATATGCTGTACAAACTGACAGCCATCATCATGGGTGACTTAAATTATCAGCCAGTGCAGATCAGATAATTTGTGTTCTTGACTCAGCATGAAGGTGCACTTTTACAACAATGGTGTGTAGATGGATGGTATGACCAATTTTGATTCTGTTGTGCAGAAGAGTAAAATATTTGGTACTAAAAAGTAACAGTAATTGGTACCTGAATATCTGGTCCAGCACAAGAGAGGCTGTGACTTTGAGGGCAGATCAATTGTCAACACACAGAGAGAGCCCTTTTAGTTCTGCATCTGCTACCAACTTTGTTATGAACAAAGAAAACTACTTTTTAAAAGAGAGACTTTTCCTGTGGCCTAAGTTATTATAATGTGTTCTGATAGTGCCTCCTGTTCAGATCATGAACCATGTATTTACTTCTCTATTGCCCCCCAGTCCATTTTTTCAGTCATTTGACAGAATCTCATGAGCCAGTGCCCCATTTCTCTTTTCTTCCTCCCTCAGATTTCATCCCTTTTATTTATGGCTGTTGTAAATCACTTGAGGTTTTTGTTCAACCCCCCCCCCCTTTTGCTCCACCTTGTGTGGAAAAACAACTCTAAAGAACAAAAGCTGCGTGTGACAAACTTCTCATTTATGAATAAAGTTTGCTTTGAAAACTGTACTTCAAGACAATAGCTTGTTGTTATCATTCTGTGCCTTCAAGGACCGTAACTGTCGCAACTGTTTTCTTGGCAAGATTGGATCAGTTGGGGTCTGCCTTTGCCTTCCTCTGATGCTAAGAGAGTGTAACTTGGCTAAGGTTACCTAGTGGGTTTCGATGGCCAAATGGGAATTGGAACCCTAGTTTCCAATGTGCTAGTTCAACACTCAAACCACTGCATCATACTGCAGTGTAGCTAGACAAATAGCTATCAGAATTAAATGAGAAAGGGCCTTTTGTACAGGGAACTCTTCCTTACCTTAGTGCCTTCTGAGTCTTCAGGACTATAAGTCCTGTAACCATGAAATAGTCAGGGATGAGAAGTTGTAGACTAGTAACCTCTGGATGATACCATGTAAGGAAAGACACTTTTTGGAGATGTTAACTACTAAAACAGAGAGGGTAGATTTGATTTGCATACTGAAGGTCCAAGATCTTGCTCCATTATGTCCGGTTCATTAGTAAGGGAACTAGCCTCTTTGCAGATTGCAAAATACTTCTGTCAACACAGTGGGTACTATCAAACCTGTACTGGGTGAGATAAACCACTCAGGTCTATTGTTTTTGTTCATAAAGCAGTACAGTGTCATGCTTGGTGCAATTTTACATGATTCTTTGAGTGAATTTGTCTTCTCCACCCCTGGAACAGGCTGGTAGAGGTCCAGGAAAGCAATGGCAGCCCTTCTGCCCACAGCCACCAAGTGTCCATGAGGGGCACATGCTGTCACTGTGAAGCTGCCTTGCACAGTACATGAGGCAATGTTGCAGATGTATTGAATACCTCCTTGCTAAACAAGTTTAAAAACTCATACAAGACTTTTAACCCAAGCATGTCACCAACACGATTCCATGTTTACAGATGTGCATATTGTATTTGCATCTGTGAACTCTTCAGTTTCCCACCCTGACATCTGTTCCACCTGCTCCTATGTATCCAGCATTTTTTAAAAAAAGACAAACATTGGTTCCTTGTACATTATCCAAAATCCACAAAACCGTGACAGATACCATTACTGACCCAACCAAAATGCACAAAACACATTGCAAGCTTTTGAACCCCCACTGGCTTCTTCATGCAAGTGTTAAGAATCATACAGGAGAAAGAAAAATACAAGGTTAGAGTCATAGGCCTACATTTTGTCAAGATGTAGGCCTGTGATTCCAACATCGTATTTTTTACAGTTTTTAACACCTTTGCCTCATGAAGCCAATTGAGCGTCAAAAGCTGGCAACATGGCCCAATAAAAGTATCACTGTTTTGTGGATTTTGGCTGTTATTGTACTTTGCTGTATGGCCAACACAGCTACTCTGGGTATATTTGTTGATCCTTTCTGTAGTTGTTGGAAGGATTAATGTTTCTGCAAATTTGAAGCATTGTTTGCATGCATTTTAATTCTGTTTTTGAACAGAAATGTACATGTTACTGAGCACTTCTATAATGTGTACATTCTACAACACAAAGTGCTCTATATCCAAGCAATGCAGAGTATAACATTCACCACTCCTGCCCTATTTCACAACACAGATTTGATGCACTTATATTCTGCTTTTCACTGAGCTGAAGGTCGTTTACTTCTCTCATCCTCCTATCACCCACATAACCATCCACCTGAGCAACTAGCCCATGGTTGCCCAGTGAGTTTTACAGCCCTGTGCATAGTGGATCAAGGATCTGCTTTTGTTTTTGTCCGGCAACCATGCCTTGCCCAGTTACATGATAAAGATACAGAAGCAACAATATGTGTAGTCCTCAGTGTCTCTAGTATCACATTAATTCAAAAACTGTGATACAGCACTGCTTCAAATTCTTAAGACTGTAGACCTCAGAATCCTAGTCACTTATGGCCTACACTTGGCTGGAAGATCTGGAGAGTTGCAGCCAGGAAAGCAGTAACAACTGACATACAACCTGCTGCCATCTTTCTGATAGTACCCATGTTATCTTTCCACACACCATCATATCCCAAACTCCTGGTGGTTGTCCTGATCTTATCACTGTTTGATTAAATCAATGTCACTGCCATCAACCAAAAATATTCCCTTTGTAACTCAAGTTAAAATTTTCAACCATCTGGGAATCCCGTTTTTGGGATTTTTAGACTTTATATAAAGCCTGCCTTGCCACTCACACTTAGTTCCAATTTGCAATAATGCAGGAACTCGTCAGATTCAAACCTGGCACCTCTGTACTGTTGTCTGCGCTATACACATTCAAGTTCCAGCTGTCTCCCAGATTGGAGCCTGGCTTCTGGATCTGGAAAGCATTGCCCATTGCAATCCTTTAATGTGCTACCCAGTACCGCCTTTTATATCATAGGTTTATATGTGTATGATACTCTGGGAATGGTAATTTTTCCTTTTGCTGTTAATAAAAGTGTTGTACTTTGCACTCAGACTTCGTTTTTTTGGAGCAGGTATACAAAGGCTTGTATTCCAGTCAGCAGTTTCCCTAGGCCTCTTGCTGCTGAATTATTGATCTTCATTAATTTCCCCATTGAGTGCAGCAAGGGGGTGGCCCTCTTGGGACCCCCACCAAGAACAGTTAAGAGCAGGGGTTGAATCTGCAACTATGGTCCAGATGAGGTTTTTGGACTACAACTTCGATCATTCAGTATGCTGACTAAGGCTGATAGGAACTGCAGGCTAAACATCTAGAAGGCCGTAGCTGTCACCTCATGGATTAAACAGCTCTTTTGAACCTACAAGACAATCTAATGTTATAACTATATGGCATCCATTAAATCAAGGCAGGTAGTGCCAACTGTGAATCATTTTGATTATCATGGACTGACAGACACAGAGCATGTAGTGCTTAATGCCAAGTTTATTTAATGCCAGTTACAGACTCCACCACATGCACAAAACAGGCAAGGGTACAGACCTTTTATATAATGAGTAGCCAGGTTACAAGCTAAACAAAACTCTTTTGGACAAGGCTGCAGGAGTCACAAAGGAGCCAGGACGTCTAGTCGCTGGACTCGCCCAGGGTGAGGCGATCAAAGAGGTATTCACCCAGGCCTTCCTCACTGGCACGCACACGCTTCAGGTTGGTCATGTGGTCTCCCAGCTTCTTGATCAGTTTCACTTCTTCATCAAGGTAGTGCGTTTCCAGGAAGTCACACAGCTTAGGAGAAATAGGAAAGAAAACCTTAATACCAACATAGGAGAGTCTCACTCGTCTCCTTGAGAAAGTTTAATTCATTGATCATCCCATCACAGCCTGAAGATCTTATAGCCCACTGTGCATTACTTATTCCATCACAGAGTTCAAAGAGGCATCAAAGGCCATTTAGCCAAAATCCGGATGAGGTCCCTGCTTATAGCAGGGAGCAGTTGCCTACCTGCTATTGGGTGCACACACACATCCCAGAAAAAACAACACAGAAATAGCCAGAAGTCCTCTTCTAATTCTGAAAATGCTCCTTAAGGGATGATGGAAAAAGCTGTGCTTTATTTTAAAGAAGTTCTCTTCCTACCCGATTTTAGGAAGATCAATTCTCCTTTCCTGGTGGCTCTGACAATCTGCTTGCAGCCCACGTGTTTGTGCTCCTGAATTAAAGTTAATGTATCCCATGATAAACACCACCCAGGTATAGAAACCAGTATTGATCACAAGGTGCTCATCAGGTAACTACTGTTCATAACAACAAAAGTAAGCTTCTCCCCCTGAAGAAATCTATACACAGAGTTATGAAACCCTTGAGAGATGGTGTTGTACAGATACATAATTTGATTAAAAAAAACTGGGCAGATTTGCAGGACCATAAGAATTGAGCTCCAACCATGTGATATTTCAAACAGTTCCAGTTATGTGGAAGCTTTAGTGGGCACTGAATGTAACTATGCCAATCTTCTCGTACAATACTTACATGGGGGTCAGTATGGCGGGAAGCCACCTGGTGTAAGTCCAGCAGAGCTTGGTTCACACTCTTCTCCAGATTAAGGGCAACCTCCATGGCTGCAGCGCCATTCTTCCATTCATCCTGCTCTGGTTTCTGGAGTGAATAGTACACTAGTGAGAACATGTGCCCACTGCACACACACACACCCATGTTATAAATCTTCCTGATAGCTCATTGATTTTTGCACTTAACACTGTACTACCCCTCCCACTAACAGTAAATTTAAGTGCCAAAACTAATAAAGAGCCAAAGCAGGCCCACTGAAAAACAGGATGAAAGGTTATCACCATGTGCAGGAGGGAGGAACTGTGGGTTTTGCAAAAGTGCAAGTAAAGAAACAAGACAGCCCAACAAGGACAGAGCCTATGAAGTTACATATTCTTGGGTCTGAAAATCAAAATGGAAATGGAAAACTCAAAATACTCAAGAATCAAAATGGAAAACTGGGTGCATGATGAAAACTTCTTTTACTATCCTGGAGGAAGGCATGAATGGCAGGGAGGCATTCTAATCAGGATCGTTACTTCCACAATACAAGGACATGCTGCAGGTTTATCAACTAATCCATGCTCCACAGCCTATTCCAGCACAATGCCCAACACCTGGGTGGGAATCATGATTCTTCAGAGATTTCTGACTCCAATTCATTTCAGTCCTAGCCAGCACAGCACATGAGTGAGCCACCTGGGAGTTGCAGTCCAGTAACTTCTGGAAGACCACATGGTTTTCACACTGGTTGAACACATGATAGGGAACTGTGAAAAACCTGCACCTGCTTTAAGTATTTAGGATGCCACCAGGTGTATCATGAAGAGAGAGAGCTCTATACAAGGGGATTAATAAGATATGATCCAAAGCACAACATCTCACAGTTAAGAGACTGTGGTACACCCAATACTATATCTCCATCAGAACTTGGGAAATTTTTGGTCTACCGCCCCTAGAATTCTCCAGTCAACATGGCTACTGACAGTTGCAGGGACCACAAAACTATTCTAAAGGGGAGTTCAACATTTATAGGTATGTTATTAATTTTGACTGCTTGCAGGGGGAGGACAAATTCCTTTCCCTATTTATCACCAAATCATCCTTAAAACCTGAAGACTGACCACTGCTTGGACGTAGAAGTACCCTCCACAGCAGGCAACTTTTATCATTCTAAGGAGGGCTGAATGACAATCATTGCCTTAATATCTTACTGCTTGACTGTTTAATTAAACATCTGATAGATAATTTTCTGAGAAGTCTTAACTTGGTGATACAAATTTTACCAAATCATTTTGAGGAGATGCAACCATCCCGAGACCAGTCTTATGGGGCTCCAGGCCTCCCCGACCCAGACTCCATGTTGTCTAGTTTTCCTCCTACCATTTCACAAATAGACATCACGGCATTCCGTTTCAACTCTTCCCCTTCTGCCCAGGAATCCAAGTTCCTCTCCTCTGTTTATAATCCCCATGGCCATTTCTACTGCCACCAGACATCCCTCTTCTGCAAAGACTTGCTACACACATACACTATACTCACTTTGATGTCCTGCAAGACAACTCTACCCCCACGGCGATTTTGGAAGGTCAAGAGCTTCTCAGCTTGTTCATGCTTCTCCTCAGACAGGTGATGGAAGAAGGAGTAGAACTTAGGAAGAGCCACATCATCCCGGTTGAAGTAAAACCCCTGGCAGAAAGGAAGAAAAAGGAAGATGACGCATTATGCTGGCACCCAGAACTGAATGTGAAGTGACATGGCATCATTTCCCATTAAGGGTTTCAACCATTTTGAGAGGTACACTTTCTATACAGCAGGTATAGGGATTATAATTTAGCCCACTTCCAAGGTTGTGGTGTACTGCTTGGCAAAAAGCATTGGGCTTTTAAGTATAATAAAACAAGCTAATGACCACACCCCAGTTGAAACTGCCATCTTGCCATGTGCTTATAAAGCAACAGAATTTAGGGTTTACCATGATGGAGAAGTTATGGATTGTGACAGAAGTAAACCAGAAACCCAAATGTTAGTTTGAAACATGTCTGTATGCATGATGGCTGACTGAAAATTCATGTTATAGTAGTTGCCAAAGCTGCCCCTTCACTATGCTATCAGAAGAGCTGAGCAGACAGAAAAACAAGAGCAAATTCCTCTACATCATGGCCAGTATTCTAGACCGTGGTTAGTACAAACCAGTGGTTTGATGATTATGGCCAACTAAGCCTTCCCCAACACTGGAAACTGTTTTAGCAGTAGAATCTCTTTAACATTGAGAAATGGAAAAAGCCTAAACTTTCAGCAGTAGTGAACTAGACAAAACAGATTATGAACATTAGATGAGTATGAACCACCTGGCCTCAAAATAGTTCTCAGTGTGTGCTTATCTTCTGACACAACGCAGATGGTTACTTGAGTGTATTTCCCTGGTACTGGTGCCAAGCAAACTCTAGAGGCAGATTCACCTCAAGTATTCAGGCCCCAAATGAAAGAAGACAAAATCAAACAGATATGCTACCCTTAAGCCTACCTGAAATGTTTTTATTTAAGATTATCCCAGGCTTCAATCTGCACTGCAGAAATAATGCAGCCTGGTAGTGTTTAACAGCCATGGATCAATGCTGGGATTTGTAACTTCATTAGATATTTAGCCTTCTTTGTCAGACAGGTCTGGTGCCACCAAAAACCTAGAAATCCCAGAATTTCATAGCATGGAGCCATGCAGTTAAAGCATTGTCAAACTGCGTTAATTCCGCAATGCAGTTGCAGCCTCTGAGAACTTAGGGAATTTTAACTACAGTACAAATCCTATGATGAGGCTTAACGTCTCTCAAAAATGCATTTACTTGCACTGCTCAATTAAAAACTAGTACTGTAGTTCAAGCTTTTTTACTAATGGTATGGCTCTTCTAGGGCTGATCCAAGACTACTGGGGTTTTCCAAACAGAAGAGATAAGGCTTGTTTCTCCTCCCAAACCATGGAACAAGAGTAGATATTGTGTCCGATTCCACCTCATTCACCTCTCCAATCTAAACCACTGCAATTTCAATTACAGATAAGGCATTCCTGTGACTGGCCCCTACCCCAATACAGGCCTTTCCAGTCAAAGGAATGATTAACTTCCACTGTCTCAGTAATGTTGTTTGCTTAGAAGTTCATACACACAAGTGCTTTAGTGAATCCAGCAATAGGTAAACAGAACAAGAGCGGACTTTGTTACCAAAATACCAAATCACATGGGACACATGGTAGTGGGGGTGTAAAATCACTGTACAGAAAAAGTTACAAACTCTCCCACTGTAATCCCGGATGGGAGTGATTCTGGAAGCTGTAGACCAAAAAAGTGACTTAGGATGGAATCAAGACAAACATTGTAAGACAAAATATTATGTCATTTTACAACAGGGGTATGAAAGCTGTGGCCCTCCAGATAGTGGGATCACAACTCCCACCATCCCTTACCATACTGGCAGAAGCTGATGGGACCAGAAGTTGAACAACATCCAACGTGCCACAGGTGTCCCATCGCTAGTGTGGGGATGCTAGAATCCTACACATGAGAGAAAACTCCACTGTCCTTAATGGTTTACTTCTGAAAAGACATGGATAAGAACCGAGATTCCCTAGCACTGGGCAGTTGAAGTGGTCTCAAACTGGATTATTTCTGCAGTGTGTTTTGGACCCAAGACACCCAGCAGTGAGCACCAATTTAGGCAAACCACTAAGAGTAGATATATTCAAGCTCCCCCATGTTTACAAAAGCATTGCGAAACTAGGCACTGCTTTGAAGAATTATACCTAAGGGTGAGGAGAAAGGAGAAAATAAATTTGGTGGAGATGCATGTTCCTCAAAGTAAGCAGTTTACAATGCTTAGACTAAGGGTGGAGGTGCAACGGATAGATGAGGAGTGGTCTGGATAGAAGAAAAAGGTTAGCAAGTGGCTCTTTCTAGTTGCATGGCAGATCAGAAAAGCCATTCAAAGGAGAGGCTGCCATTTGCAATTGCAAGTGGAAGCTACCAGAACAATGGGCAAGCTGATGAAATGCAGCCATCAAATTGCACAGCACCTCCCACGTATGTGAGGACTATACATCCTTCAATCCCCTGCAATACTTGCATGGCAGGGGGATTTGTCATCCAACACTCCAGATTGAGGGGCTGAAACCAGCAGTTTGAAGCAGCCTTCCCCATCCTCCCTGCTCCAAAATGAGGACCAAGCCAAGCAAGCAAAAAAGAATTGCTGTGCTTTTGAAAGCTAGCCTCATCCTGGAGTAATTAATCCTGCTCCTCCACCCGCTTTGATGGAAGAAGAGTACTAAAGTGTATCCACATTGCAAATTTATCAAAGTTTGCTACTACTTTAGTTGTCATAATTCCATCCTATGATACTCTTATGGTATTGTGGGATTTATAGTTTGGTGAGCTACTTAGAACACACCAAGGTACCCTGAAAAGAAAGACTAAGGTCCAAACCACACTGCAGAAATAATCCGGTTTAAGACAGCTTTACCTGTCCTGGCTCAGTGCTAGGGAATCCTGAGGATTGTAGTTTATCGTGGCACCAGAGCTCCCAAAGGCTAAATGTGTCACAAAACTACAGTTCTCAGAATTTCCTAGCATTGAGCCAAGGCAGTTAAAGAGATCTCAAACTGGATTATTTGGACCTAAGAATTAACTGAGAGTCAACTCAATTCTGTGGTGCAGGTAGGCACTCAGAATACTTGGAAATAAGACTAACACTTTCTAAAAGAAAGCACAAAATCTTCACCAAACTACAAGATTTGTAGATCTTTGGGTGGAACCGTGGCCGGTAAAGTGGCACCAAACAACTACAATTGTGAAGTGTAATGACCTTTGAAAAGAAGTAGAACTGGACTCAACAAAGAGATGGAAAGAGACACATGAAACCAGGTCTTTAGGCTCTTCCTCCACTGACAGGGTTTGGGACCGAGGCCTTGAAATTTGTTTGAGCAAAACTTATGAGATGAACTTACACCTCCTTTACGTCTGCTCTGCACCTACCTGTGATAACAAGAGCTGTGTAGTGTAGTAGTTAAGACTGCTGGGCTGGGAGACTTGGAAAATCCAGGTTCCAGGCCACAAGCTCACATTGATCCAAGTGAACTCAGTGGAAGACTTTAGAACAGCATCTCTCCCTTTCTCAGTATGACCTACCTTGCAAGGTTGTTGCCCTTATCCAGAGCTTTGAAATCCAAAATATTCCAAAAATCTCTTTTCGGGGGTGGCTAAGATAGAGACACCTTTGCCTTCTGATGGTTCAATATACAAAAACTTTGTTTCATGCGCAAACTGATTAAGCATCATCCGCATTAAATTCCCTACAGAATTAACTTCAGGCAATGTGCATAAGGTGTATTTGAAGCACAAGTGAATTTTGTGTTTAGACTTGGGTCCCATCTCTTAAGATAGCACTTTATGTACATCATATATGCAAATACAGCCATTCCAAAAATGTTTTTAAAGGAAATAAAATCCTACACTTCTGGCACTAAGCATTTTAGATGTCAGACGCAAGTTGTATTAAATACATGAACAAATGCAGGAAAATAACATTCTGCACGTCATCTTGGGTCTCAGGATTTCTGGGAAAACTGTATTTTTGCAGTGGTTTAAATTATTTTATTTTAATTTAAGAGTCAGTACGGTGTAGTGGTTTTGAGTGTTGAGTCAGCCAGGGACCTTAAATCACACTCTCTTGGCCTCAGAGGATGGCAATGGCAACTCCTCTGTGAAGAAACATGCTAATAAAACCCTGTGATAGGGTCACCTTAGCGTCGCCATATGTCAAAATACCATGTGGTTTAATACATGTTGTAAATATCAAATTGCGTGCCAGCCTGCTTAGTGGTTAGAGCAATGGCTTAGGACTCTGGAGACCAGGATTCAAATCCCAGTTTGGCCATGTAAACCCACAGAGTGGCCTTGGCCAAGTCACACTCTCTCAGCCTCAAGAGGGTGGCAAAGGCAAATCCCCTGAAGAAACTTGCCAAGAAAACCTTGTGAGAGGTTAACCTCGGGGCCTCTACAAGTTGGGAATGACCTGAAGGCACACCAAAACATTTAAAGTAAGTAGTAGTAGTAGTAAGTAACAGAGTCAACTCAATTCTGTAATGGAGGAAGGCACTCAGAATACTTGGGAATTGTAGTTGAGGGAAATAAGACTAGCACTTTCCCAATTAATAAAGAGCAGAAAGGCGTCTTAAAGTTGGACATATTCACATGTTCAGAACTGAAACCAGGGAAAACATCTCAATTTTAATCTCACACGCCCAAACCAAAAATAATCTTGGGAAGGAAGACTGGCATTATGAGGATGCAAGCCAGTGTGGCTTAGTACTTTGAGCATTGGACTAAGCATTGAGCATGGGACTAAGACTCTGGAGACCAGGGTTCAATTCCCAGTAAAGACAAGGAACCCAGTGGGGTGACCTTGGGCAAGAAGTCACACTCTCTCAGCCTCAGGGGGAGGCAATGCCAAGCCTCCCTGAACAAATCTTGCCATGGATACCCACGCAAAGGTACACAACCAAAGTGACATTTCAGGAGGGATGCTACCAAAGCTTCATACTCACCAAGGAGAGGTACTTATAGCTGGCATGGAGGAACTGGTTGACCAAGCGGTTCACTCCGGCTTCACTCTCAGTGTGGTAGTTCTGGCGGATCTGGGAGCTCATGGTGCAGAAAGGATGAAGTCTAAACAAGGCAGAAGGTTGTGAGGATGGAGGGATGGATGGGGCGGCCAAGACCCTGCTCCGTTCAAGCACTGTTGAAGCAAGAGGCAAGGGACCAAGACCAGAATCAGAGACGATCTGTCTGGGGCGCGCCCAGAGGAGGCCTTTTATACCCAGATGGGGGCTCTTCCAGCACCCTCCCTCCGCCCCAATGCAAACACGAAGCCACGCCCCCTTTTTTAAGGGAGGGGGAGGGAGTTGTTGTTTTCCTTCCATTTGGGGGATCTGAGGCTGGGCAGCCATCTGCAAAAAGAGCTATGGGGAAAAGGGGATTGGGGCAGCTGTGGATTGCAGAACAGCTGCTGAAAATGCCCATATACATACATACATACAGCAAAATATATTGCAAAATAATTGGTAAAAATGATCATATATATATATATATATATAATGCAAAAAGGTTGCTGAAAATGCCCATATATATGTATTTTATATATTGCAACATAGTTGCTGAAAATGCCCATATATATGTATTTCATATATTGCAAAACAGTTGCTGAAAATGCCCATATATATATATATATATATAGCAAAATATATTGAACACAGCTGGCTGCAAAATATATTGAACACAGCTGCTGAAAATGCCCATCTATCTGCTATTCAACCCAATTCAGTTTGAGAGAGTGTGACTTGTCCAAGGTCCCACTATGTCACTGTATTTAGTAGGACTTGAGCATCCATGAGTTTTGGTATCCACAGAAGGTCCTGGAACAAAATGGCACATATACACACTCTTTCTCATCCTGACCCACCTCACAGGATTGTTGTGAGGTGAGGATGAACTACAGAAAAGGCCTTCATGCCTTGGAAAGTTGTCCAAAAATTGGCCTTCATACCTCGGACAGTTGTCACTCTTGATTTATATTCTGCTGTTCTCCAAATGAGTGGCACACAAAATGGACACATATGGCTCTCTCTATGTGTGTGCCACTCATTGGAGAAAAGCAGGATATAAATCAGGAGTGACAATTGTCTGAGGCATGAAGGCCAATTTTTGGCCCTGAGACCCCATAGTGAACCACAGAAAATAATCTGAAGACAAGCTGAAAATAAACTGAATGTAATTTCCAGTTTCAGCTAATTTTATGTTTTGTGGGTGGGCAGGGAGTGAAATTGCTAGAGTGAAAACTGGAAAGGGCTCCTATCCCTTTAATGGTTGTGTAGAAGAAGGAATATCAGCAGCAGGTGTTACTTGTGACCTGGATGCCTAACAAGCAACACCTGCTGAAATTCCTTCTTCTATGCATCTTTCACTGAAACTGGAAATTATATCCAGTTTTTAAAGTTGAAGGTTTTCATGGCCGGCATCCATAGTTTTTTGTGGGTTTTTCAGGCTATGTGACCATGTTCCAGAACAGTTTCTTCCTGACGTTTTGCCAGCATCTGTGGTTGGCATCTTCAGTTTTGTTTTCAGATTATCTTCTGGGAAAGTGGCCCACTATAGGGTCTCAGGGCCAAAAATTGGCCTAAAATACCTTGGTCAATTGTTACTCCTGATTTATTTCCTGCTTTTTTGCAATGAGTGGCACACAAAATTGACACTGGAGCCCTCTCCAGTTTGATCATCTTAAGATCAGAGGGTGTTTCAAATCTCTCTTATTGATGGCTTTTGGGTGATGATGAGGCTTTGGAAGAAGTTCTAGAGATCCCTGGACTGCAATTTCCCCACAGCAATATAGTGTCTTTATTGTTATGTGTCTTCAAGTCATTGCTGACTTATGGCGACCCTAAAGCAAACCTATAAAGGGGTTTTCTTGGCAAGATTTGCTGAGAGTGGGTTTGCCATTGCCACCCTCTGAGGCCAAGAGAGTGTTACTTGCCCAAGATGGGTTTCCATGGCCGAGTTGGGATTCGAACCCTGGTCTCCAGAGATAGTCCAACACATAAAGCACTACACCATGATGGCTTTTGTCTGGGTTTGTAGTCCAACAAAATAATGTTTGCAACCTCTGAGAGAGGCCTAGCAGCCTGTGCATAAGAAGCCAGAACATCTGCTTTCTTTATAAAACTTATCAGGGTAAAGAAACATGCTGTGTGTTGTGTGCCTTCAAGTGGTTTCCAACTTATGGAGACCCTAAAGCAAACCTATCATGGCGTTTTTCTTGGAAAGATTTGTTCCGAGGAGGTTTGCCATTGCCTTCCCCTGCAGCTGAGTGTATTACTTGCGTAAGGTCACCCAGGGGGTTTCATGGCTGAGCAGGGGGGAATTGAACCCTGGTCTCCAGAGTTGTAGTCAAACACCCAAACCACTTCACCACGCTCCCTATCTAAAGAAACCTTACCCCCATTTCACATTCCCTAGTTCTCCCCCAACTTGGAAAGTCCCTTCCTTTTTGGACATGACTCAGCAAGAAGCAACTTCTGCCACACAGCAAAAAGAAATCTTGAGAGTGATTCAGCAAAAAAGCCAGCCCTGCTTCCTCCTCTTTGCTTTGTTATTGTTCTCAAGCCCAGGAGGAGGCCTTGAAGCTGTTCCATCTATTCACCACTCCCCCCCTCCAAAACAACTAGCCTATGCAACTGAAAGCAACAGAGAGAACAGAACATGCAAGTCAAGGGAGAGGAAAATCCCCATTTTACAATTCCCTTTCTCAGGCACCTTAAAGTTTCTCAGATACTATAAAGTTTGCACATAACTAGTTTAATTGTGGTTGATGTTAATGTATTGTACAGAATTTGGGAAAGATATATATAGTATATCTATACTTGTGTGTGTGTGTGTGAAGGTACACAATGACAAAATGAAATTAAAAAATAACGTGTACGTGTGTGTGTTTTGATTTTGTCGTCGTGTACCTTTCAGCAACCGTAAGGCGAGCCTATCCTGGGGTTTCCTTGGCAATTTTAATCAAAGGAGGTTTGCCATTGCCATCCCCTGGAGCTGAGAGTATGTGACTTTCCCAAGGTCACCCAGTGGGTTTCCTTGGCCGAGGTGGGATTTGAAGCCTGGTCTCCAGAGTCATAGTCCAACACTTAAACCACTATGCCATAGTGTTGTTATTGCGTGCCTTCACATAGTTTCTGATTTATGGCGACCCTATCCTGGGGTTTTCTTGGCAATATTTGTTCAGAGGAGCTTTGCTATTGCCTTCCTCTGAGGCTGGGAGAGTGTTACCCAAGCTCACCCAACTGGTTTCCACTATACCATGCTGTTTTGTGTGTGTATAATAGAATAGAATATATGTACTCTGTATGTGTGTATGAGTGAAATATGTGTGTGTGTAGACATACAGATATGTATAAAATCCAAACTTCAGGTATTGTCTAACAGTAGGTCCCAACTGTTGATTTATTTATCTAACTTATTCCCCCACTTCGACAAGCATGGCTGACTTTCTTAGGATCCTTGTCTCCAAGAGCCCAGTTGCAACTGGAGGTGTGATTTCATATACTGTACACACACCTGAAGATTTATGATATAAATTTGTTTAGATGAGGAGAAGAAAGTCTAAAGGCACTTTCAATCCACTCAGGAAATCAAATTGTGGTTGAAAGCTTAGGAAACCTTGAAAAACACTATAGCTGTGTGCAAGGTTTTGAGATATTAATATGATTTTATCTCATAAGCTGTTCCAGAATTAGGCAGGAGCAGGGAAGGTTTGGTCTCAAAATCACATCTACAGGGTGCTTTAAGATGTAATGAGGTGCCTGCAAGATCAGTAATAGGACTCACCTGGTGAGCTGATGGGATAAGGTTTCAACTAGAGAAACACCTGGGCTTTTTGGCAGAGCAAAAAGTATTAACATTTGATTCTCCATTTTGAAAATGCACCTCCTACCCTATTAACTGAAAACTGCCTCCATCCAGAGAGCTGCCTTTATACTTTTCAAACCTCTTGTATGCTTTGCTAATGGAGAACAAGGAATAATTGTTCTGTCCTTATGTTGGTTTTGTTTTTTTGTAAATTCCTGGATTAGCCACTCAATAGTGGGACTCTTTACTCAGGATGCAAAGTGATTTTACAACACCTGAAAAACAGTTTTATAGTACTTTACACATTGATGGTTTGTACATTCTGATCACTAGTAAAAGTCTTCAGATTTATTTCTTTCCCTGATGTAGGCTGCATCTACACTGCAGAACTAGTGCAGTATGAGACAGCTTTAACTGCCGTGGCTCAGTTTTGTGAGCAAATTAATTTTCTCTGTCAGAGGTCTGATGCCACAACAAACTATGTATCCCAGGATTACACAGGATGGAGACATGCCATTTAAAGTGGTGTCAAACTGAATTAATTCAGCAGCCTGGAAATAGCCATCTCTGGATTATGTCATATTAGGGTTGTGGAGGGGGGGGGGAGGATCAGGGCTTACTGGCTGTGTAGAAGAGGACTTTTTAGCAGGTGTTGGTTGTCATGTAAGTAGCACCTGCTGAAATTCCTTCTCCTACCCAACAATTAAAGGGACAGGAGACCTGGTCTTTATTTTATGTGGCACCCCTACATCTGTTTTTTGTTGTTCTTGTGTGCCTTCAAGTTGTTTCCAACTTTATGGCGACCCTAAGGAGAACCTATCATAGGGTTTTCTTCAACAAGTTCTTTCAGAAGTGGGTTGCCATTGCGTTCCACATTAAAGTTTCTCATATACTATAAAGTCTGCACATACTAGTCCCATTTTGGTTGATGTTAACGTATTGCATAGAATTTGGGAAAGAGATTTCTTGGTATTTTTGTTGTGTGCCTTCAAGTCGTTCCTGACATACGACAACCATAAGGCCATAAAATCATGGGTTTTTCTTAGCAAGTTTCTTTAGAGGGGGTTTGCCACTGCCATCCTCTGAGGCCGAGAGAGTGTGACTTGCCCAAGGTTACCCAATGGGTTTCTAACAGTCAAACCATTCCGCTATGTTGGCTCACTTCTGGTGTAGGGGAGCCCCGCTTCTGTAGGTTGTGACCAAGCACCCCATCATTCTCCACTTTGGCTTTTAAAGAAAGTAACTCTGCTTTGATACTACTTAATTTATTTTTCTCCATTTTCCTTGAGACAGGAAGGACCAGGGGACAGAGAGATTTTCACTTCCCATTTTCATGGTCTTTCAAGACCCAGTTCGTGATCTGTTTCTCTCATCATCTTTTCACATGGGCTCAGCCTTGTGAGATCAAGTGGGGCAGAGAGGAAAGGACACATCACTGGGGGAGGCTGAAACTGACAATGGGGAAGGCAAACCAACATTAGACATTCTGCCTTAGGCAGCAGATTTGGGGTGTTAAGAATCCCCTTTTGCGCTAGAGTGTATATTTTCCAAAGTAGATACTGTAATGCCTTTCTCACTCATTGAAACTTAAAACCATCATATATTCTATTTGAGGAGATTAGACCTCAAAAGCTTTGTGGTGTTTGGTTAGCCTACTTGAGTTGTCAGTGCAATACAGATTTTGGATCTTTATAAAATTCAGGGCAACATGGCTTGTTGTTGTTGTTGTTGTTGTTGTGTGCCTTCAAGTAATTTCTGATTGATGGCAACCCTAAGGCCAATCTATCATGGGGTTTTCTTGGCAAGATTTGTTCAGCGGAGGTTTGCCATTGCCTTCCCCTGAGACTGAGAGTATGTGACTTGCCCAAGGTCACCCAGTGGGTTTCATGGCCAAGCAGGGAATCCAACTCTGGTCTTGAGTCATAGTCCAACCACTACACAACACTAGCCCTGTTCAACATGGCTACCTCATCCATTTCGTCCCAGAAAATAGCTAGTTATTGTTATTATTTCATTCTTAGTGCCAGGAATGAGAAGGAGTGCTTGTGGGGTTTCTGCCTCATGCACCCATATAAATTGGTTGGTGTGCTGCTCAACTTGGGTGAAAGGGGACTGTTTTGCCTCAGTCAGGCAACAACATATTTTGAGCTTGAAAGGGTGGGTAGGTGGGAATAACCAGACTTCCTGTTGCTTTGTTCATTATTTACAGCTGCCTCAAGGAGTGTGGGTTCTGCACATTTTCTGCCAATGTCATCATCTTGTGGATGACACATGACAGCAGATTTGGCGAGACAGCATTGAGACCTAGCAGCTTTGAAAAGAACAAGGTGTAGAAGCCATCAAGAAATCTGAGATTGGAATAAATAATTATAATAATAATAATTTTTTTTATTTATATACCGCTATTCCCTTGGATATGTCAAACCCTCTCTGAACAAATCTTGCCAAAATAACATTGTGATAAGGTCATCTTAGGGTTTCCATAAGTTAGGAATAACTTGAAGGTACACAACAACAAACAGCAGTGGTTATATCTACTCTACAGAGTACTACTTTTATCATGACTTTGTGTCTTTGGGTGTGACTTTGAGCTTTGGGACTACCGCTCACAGAAACCCACAGTCTTTGTAACTAAGGAAACTTAGATTCGTGGTCAGGAGACTGATCATACATGAATGGAAATTTCCCTATTGCCCCAGAGTTGACAAAGAGGCCAAAGAACATTAAACTCTGGTTTGGGAACTATGGACTTTGAGAGATGATGTGTTCATGTGATAGGAGTGTATCAAAATCTGTGGGTTTTGGAGAGAAATACAGAAAAATGTGGACCATCCAATTCACTTGAAACCAGATCTTGCTCTTTATTTTGCAAGTACAAAAAATTTAGAATTGATCAACAATGATCTTTTTGTTACTAGTGGCCAGACAAGAAATATCTAAAATTGGAAGGTAGTCACTTCATTGTCCTGGAATAACTGGTATCACCATGTTCAATACCTATTATTTATTAATTGAATGTAATTTTTATACCGCCTTTCTCCCAGAAAGGGACCCAAGGCATCTCACAAGATAAAAAAAAAACCTAGTCCTTTCAGAAAAATTAATACTTAAGATTTGGCAGCATCCAATTCAGACTCAAGAGTCAGAGTCATTTGAAGCAACTTGGTTTATTTTATTACGCAAACCATGAGTAAGATGATATTCAGCACCCTCCCATGTAACATGGACACATCTGAAGAAATGCTTTTAGATAATTATGGACTCAACAGAATATCAGAATAAAAATGCATCTGATGAGTGAGGCTCAAGTCACTGCAGGGTCCATTCAGCATCATGGCTACAAGCCATCAATAGGTTTGTCCACCATTGTCTTAATTAACCCAGGTATGAGAGAAACTGAGAGGGTCAATTTCCCCCTGTAATAGGTACAGCTCTTCTTCAACCATCACACTGGAAATAATTTGATATCCTTACGGGCCACAAGTGGCCTGCAGGTTGTTATGCAGGCCTGTCTTAGTGGCATATGTCTGTTTGCAACTAGTTAGCCCTCCACATTTGCAATTATGAATTTTGCAATTTATTTGCAGTTTTGATCAATAGGTTCTCTCTAGGAATCTCTAGGTCCTCCAGCGCAACTCTGCCAGAAGCCAACCATAGAGTTGTGCTGGAGAACCAAGATAATATAAAAATAACTTCTCTAGACATTTGTAGGTTCTCTAGCATGGTTCTGTGACCAGCCTCTGGCAGATGTTGACCATAGTTGCATTAGAACACCTGGAGATTCCTAGAGGTGTTCTCCCAGGTAAAACGAATAGTGTTCTTTAATTTGCAGTTTTTCCACATTCACAAGGGTCCTTCACCCTTTACTCCAGTGAATATGGAGGGAGCATTGTAAATGCAATTGTGTATTCATGCACAATGCACACTATTATATGGGACTGGATGGCCCTTGGAGTCTCTTCCAACTCTGAGGCCTGTTACAGACTGCCAAAATAAAGCTGCTTCGGGTCTCTTTGGAGGTATGCTATTTAAATGATGCATGGGTCCTAAGAGTCCGGAGGTTGTGCCAAAGCCACACTCCATTCCTAAGCACCGGAGTGCAGCTATGGTGCAGCTTCCGGATTCTTAGGATGCATGCATCATTTAAATAGCATACCTCCAAAGAGACCCCAAGCAGCTTTATTTTGGCAGTCTGATTCTAACTCAATTTCTGCACCACAAACATTAAAAGCTCCCTTGTGCATTGCTGTGTGTGAAGGAATTTATACCTATGTATGCCTCATTTTGCCACCTCCACCCTGGTAATTACACCCCTATTACAAGCCCTTGACTACTATTATGACACCATCAGGTACATGATTGTTTTCTTAATTCTGCAGCTGTTTTAAATATCCAAGGAAAGCCAGTACTGTATTGATTTCAACTACTGTATGCTGCAGCAACTCTCGGGATAAGATAAGCAGCCATGGGAATGAGCTACTGCTGGACTGTTATCTCTCAAGTGCAATCATGGGTGGAGTGATTTATGCATTTTCAATAGTAGTTTGCCTTCATTCTTTCCTAGAGGCAAAGTGGCTAAGACCTAATGCAAATATATTAACAATTGAATTTGCAGCCTTCTAGTCATATTAGTACTAGTACTAGTCAGCATAATCATTGGACAGGGAACATCACATTTCCCATCTCCAAGTTCCTCAGGGTCAGCATCTATAACCTTCAGAATAATGTTTGACAACAGCTCCAAGCATCATTCAGTTTTGGTTATGTTAGTAAGACTGATGGGCACTGCAGTTCAACATCAGCTGGATAGTCACAATTTGTCCACCCCTAGACCACATAAAGCAGCATTCCCAAACCTAACATTCCAGTGGTTCATGACTATGTAAAAGACACCAGATTAGGGAAGACTGGCAAAGAATTTGAATTCAACTAGGGATGGCCAATTGTGACCCTTCTGTTGGTGGACTGCAGCTCCCATTATCTATAACCACCATGGACTGAGAGAGCAAAGAAAATACAGTGCATGTTAAGGTGGAGAGCCATTGTGGTGCAGTGGTTTGAGTGTTGAACTAGGATAGCAAGAGACCAGGGCTTTAATGTAACAGCAACCCACTGAGTGATCTTGGACAAGTCACACCCTCTCAGCCTCAGAAGACGACAATGGCAAACCTGCTCTGAATAAATCTTGCCAAGAAAACACTCTGATGTGGTAGCTATAAACCAGAATTAACTTGACATAACATATTTAGAGGGTGACAAATTGGCCATCCTTATGTTAAGGAGTGAAATCTCTTCGTTATGTCTTTACAACAGCACTTGTTTGGAATTGTTGAATTTTCCTTCACTCTTAGACACACACACACACAAATAAAAGGCAAGCTTTAAACTGGTGAACCCTTGTTTATTGGAAGCATGCCAACTGAGAGATGGCAGGTACACATCCCCACTTGACTGGGGCACGGCAACTGTGATGGAAGTGGGTTGGTTTCTGTGGGTTCACGGAGGGAGCGGTCACAGGAACTGGGGACACGATCAGCTGCTGCTCTCCCCCAAGGTGTGCTTGTCAAAGAGATATTCTCCAAGCCCACCCTGGGCGGATCCCAGCCGACGGAGGTTGGTAATGTAGTCACCCAGGACTTTAATGGCTTTGACTTGTTCGTCAAGGTAGTGTGTTTCCAAGAAATCACACAGCTGGCAAGAGAAATACAGAAGGAAAGAGTGAAATGCTGTGAACAGTAATCCATGTCTAGTGTAAAGATCAGACAACCCACCAGGAGTGCAACTTTAGAAGTAATGAAGTTTGACACCACTTTAACTGCCATGGCTCCATCTTACACAATCCTGGGGTTTGTAGTTTTGTGGGGCACTAGCACTCTTTGGCTGCAAAGGCTAAATACCTTGTAGAACTATAAATCCCAGGATTTCATAGTCTGCAGCACTTAACACTGTGTCAAACTGCATTATTTCTACAGGGTGCATCCCAAGTCACTCTGATTAGAAGCAAATCTATGTTTTCTCCACAAGCCAGACTTTCTGGTGCAGGGGTCACACTAGGTCAGTAGTAATCCAGAGGTAAAAAGATTGTTATAAAAGCCATTGTAGCTTTAGTTGGATCACATGAGCAGCTTTGCAGAGATACTTTCCTCTTTTCTTCATGACCCCCCCACCCCGGGCTTCCAACCTGGATTATAAAATTGGCTCTCCCCATAATCCCTCATCCATTATTGGTGTTGCTTGATTTCCTACAATCCTTTACACCGCTGGTGCTGTTGGTTTTGTTTGGAGAGGGCAGAGTGCCCAGCCATTTCTGCCCAGGATGAAAATATACACGTGCTTCTATTAACAAAGCCTCTGACAAAGAAACTTCTTTTCACAAACTCTTTTTATCCTGCCTAGTTCCCTCCTTCCCCTTGGTCCTCTATCTGGCAAAAGCAGTATTTAACCTTCCTGACAACCCAGTGGATTGTAGAGAGAAGAGGGAGAGTCAAAGAGGAGGAGGAAGATGTAGTTTTCCTCCCAGTGAAACTGGTCCTTGATGGAAAAAAGTTCCTTATCTCTGTCTTAGGGAAGTGGTGAGACACTTGTGGTCCCTTAGATATTGTTAGCTTACCCTCACCGATCATTCTCAAGCTATGTTATTGGAAGTTAATGGATTTTAAGCAACAACATTTGGAAACACACAGGTTCCCCACCCATGATTTGGAGTATAGCAGAAGCTCTCAATCTTTTGCCCTCCAGATATTTTTAGGACTTCACCTCCCAAAATCCTCTACCATTAAGCATGCTGGTCAAGGTTTCTGGGTGTTGAAGTCCAAAATATCTGGAGAATCAAAAGCTGAGAACCACTGGAAAAAAGCCCATTACTGGCAAAGATGTCTGGACCATTAATACAATAGTCCAGCAGCACCAATTTTTTTGCAGTCCACTATCATTTAGCATCTCAAAGAACACTCTGCAGGTAGTAGCAGCCAAAGGTGGACTCCACAACCCTACCAGCACCAATAATACTCACATGTGGGTCTCCCTGTTCGCTTGCCAGTCTGTGCAAATCCAGGAGTGCTTTGTTTACACTCTTTTCTAGTTGAAGGGCTGCCTCCATGGCGTCAAGAGTTGTGCCCCAAGCATCCTTTTCTGGCTTCTGTAGACAGAAAGCAGTAGATCTGGTTTTGTTAAAAACAACAACTAACTGCTGTTTTAACTCCTGGGACAGCGACTTTCACCATAGGTAGAGGTAGGGTTTGGAATGAGATGAAACAGAGGCAGTAAAGGTCTCAATTCACCCTAGTCTCAGTAAGCAATGATGAGAGGGAAGGGGGAGATGGAGGAGATAGAAAAGCTTGAACAATGGAAAGGACCTTTACAATTTTGTTTAAAGAAATTGTTAAAGGTATTCTCAAGAGTCATCTGGGAGAAGCAACATCAACTTTGTTCTTCACATGTAGCTAAGAAAACAGCATGGCAATGCTGCCTTCAGAAGGTGTTACAGAACTTTCCCCCCCTTCTTTTCCAGGGGGATCAAAGGGTAGCCCTTAAAGGAGGCCAATGCAGCCCACTGATCCTGAACAGTTGCTCTTTATGGTGGGTACCCATGCATTAGGAGTTCTAATTTGATACTTCTGGGCAGTGTGAGGTCAGGGAAGTCAGTCCTACTGGATTGCACTCAGTCCTGGAGATCCAGGGCACTTCACCCATCTAATGCATACCTTGACATCTTGCAGAAGTACCCGGCCACCACGCTGGCTCTGGAACTTCAGCAGCTTCTCAGCATGTTCCCGCTCTTCATGTGACTGTGACCGGAAGAATTTGGCAACGTGTTGAAGGGCAACATCATCCCGGTCAAAGTAGGAGGACTGTGAAAGGGAACAGAAGGAGGCAGAGATGGCATTGGTATAGCAGGTAGACTAGAGCAGGATGAGCAAAAGGTGAATTTGTTTGTTTATTTATTTATTTATTTATTTTTATTCTGCCTTTCACCCAAGTTGGGGCCCTTTAGGATCTCCTAGTAGAATTCCAGATGCTTAGTACCAGATCAGCCACAGTACAAAAAAGTAAACCCCTGCAAAAAAAGAGGGGGAGGGACTGTAGAAGGTAAAATTATATATGAGGTTTCATGTAAGATTTGAGAACATGGTTCTGGTATTGCCAGAAGTTAGTTTTTCAAATTAATTTGGTATGTAATTTGTTACAACCCCCACCACAATATTGTAACAAAATTAAAAAACCTTATAAGCTAATTCCACTACTCCGTTGTGTAAAAAATCTACATTGAAATAAATGGCTTAAAATCTGGAGGGAAAAATATACTTCAAAATCACAAAACCTTACTGCAAAGGTAGCAAGAAAAATAAACATTACTTATTGCACATACAAATAATGTTACAAGTTGCTAAATCATTTTCAATAGGAACATTATTATATTCTTACTATTTACCAAACTGAAGTGTTATGGGTAATTGTTATTTTGCCAAACTCTGGCAATGCTTGGGCTGTTCCTTCATGAAACATGAGACAAAATAAAATGTAAGTTTATTTGATCCTGAGTTGAAAAGCCTAGTTGGTTTGAAAAGAGGTATAGGGATATGTTTCTATGAAACTAGGAAGTATGTGGGATAGAGAAAGGTTGAGGAGAAACAAAGATTCAGAAGTGATACACAGAACACATCTATAGAGTTTGTGCAAAACAGGTTGTTCATGCGGTGTCTCAACACTCTGTAAGGAGGTATGGAAGGAACTCAAAGTTTTGGGGAAAGCCAAAACCTTTGGATCTGTACTAGTCAGGGCTAGGTTAACACACGCTAGGGCCATAAACTATGTCAAATGTTGATAAGCCCTAGAGCATTACCCCATAATATAATGTGAAACTGGGAATGGAGGCTGTTTTTGCATAATTTTGTTTTTAATTGTTGTGTTTGGCATTCCCTCATATTCCGATGCCCTAAGCTATGTCTTACTTTGTTTATACATAAACCCTGTACTGCTGATGGTGAAAGATGTGCCAACACAAAATGGCTCCCAGCAAGCTGATGCTGCTTGTTTGGTTTGCTGAGACGCCAAGGAAAACAAGAACGCCATTCAGCATGTGCTCACTGAGACCCAGAGCATCATCCTACTGTTTTTCATTTACAAAACAGTTGAACATGTCATTACATTCATTTTTCCTGTTGTTATATTACATGAACAAGTCGTAACAGAACAAGCAGGTACTGCGCAAGCCACCTCACACCAGACACACTTGGTTTGTGTGCACTGGACCAGTAATTTTGTACAGGATGTTATTTTCTCTTGTTGTGATAACAGGGTTAGAGCAAAAATAAAGATAAACAGGATTGTTCATAAGGCTGAAAAGGAAACAGTTGACTCCATCGGACAGACACAGCAGCCTTTTGCTAGTTCCATGTTTATCAAATGTACCTCTGTCCAGCCACACAAATTTAAACCAGGAAAACAGAAACTATCAGGAATCCATTGATCCACGATGCCCAATATTGCAGTGTACAGACATAAAAATAGAGCATGGAACAGACACATAGAACATTTTCCATGTTTGGAAGATATACTGTGATTATACACTGTTAAAGGCAAAGGAAACTGGACAAAGAAGAAAAATATGAGCATGTTATAGGAAGGGGAAGTCAAGTCTGGGGTAAACATAGGACTGTATAAAGCAAATGAACTGCACAAAATGGAGAAGTGAGATTACAGCACATGTTGGAAGCCATTTAGATTTCAGTGTTTCCAGAGAGTTCTTCTCTAACTTTACATCTTTTGGATGACAAATCCCATTAGCTCTATAGCAGACATTGCAAATAGTTTAGGATGATAAGAATTGCACTAGGTTTCTGGAAGTCTTCTCTAGAAACTGGTAATAAGAATGGATTAGATTATGTGCTTTAACATTTATATGTTTTTAATCTTAATTTTACACGGTTTTAACTGGATTATTTTAATTGTTTTTTTAAACTTGTTTTTAAGGTGTTTTTTTATCTCATGACCAACCTTGGATCCCTTTTTGGGAGAAAGGCAGCATAAAAATGGAATAAATACCGGTAGATAAAAATAAGATTTGGTCGGCTCAGAGCTGAAGAAAACACATACAAAACCCCTTTGTCACATGGACACTGAGGAGCGGACATCAGGATGAAGGGGATTTCATTTATTCTGAGTTAGATCATTCCTTTTTATAACAAGAAACAAAAGAGGAAAACCTTCACCTTTCTTGCAGTCCTGGAAGTGGGGCAAGTAGAGAGTATAGTGGACAAAGCAAAGAAAGAAAAGGTGGATTGGGAAGGGAGGTGGCAAGGGAGAATAACTGCCAGGGGAGGGACATTTTTATCACTTCTATCCATAGGATTATCTCTCCTTCCCACACTTGTGGATCCACCCCAAACAGGGCCTGAACGCACCATGGGCAAAAGAAAGACACAGTTGGGATGCTGAGTCTGGGGGGAAAGGGGTACATTATCAGAATAAAAGTACAGTACTATTCTAAAAGAAAAAAAGAGCTAAGGCATTCTGTGGACAAAGATCTCAGCAACTACAACAGACATCCAGAAAAAGAGGATGTGAATTAGTTGTGCGTGCCTCCAATCTCCTTGGTTAACTTAGGAAGACCCCATTAAATTAATGACATTTTCTTAAGCAAGGACTATTCAGAGGTGGTTTGCCATTACATGAATGTGTTAAATTGGTTTTGTGTGTTCTAATCTATGCTGTAGTTTGCCTCAAGCCTTGGGTAAGAAACAGAAATGTATTATTATTATTATTGTTATATTATTATTCAGAGATACCTTGTCATTGCCTTCCTGTGGATTACAGTTGATAGAGAGAGTGACTTGCCCAAGGGCACTGCTGAGCTGGGATTTGAACCCTGGTCTGCAGAGACATAGTCCAATGCCCAAACCACTACACCACACTACCACTCATGTTGTTGTTGTTGTTTAAGAAAATAAAACTTCAGATTGGGAAGGGGCTGCCTCTGTGTGTGTCTGTGTTGTGTGCCGTATGGCCACCCTATAGGCAAACTTACCATGGAGTTTTCTTGGCAAGATTTAGTCAGAGGTGGTTTGCTATTGCCTTTCCCGAGGCCGAGAGAGTGTGACTTGGCCAGGGTCACCCAGTGGTGTTAACATGGCTGGCCAGGATTCAAATCCTGGTTCCCCAGTGTCCTAATGCAAAGCTCAAAGCACTACAACATGTTGGCTCTCCTAACAATATAGTGATGATGATGATAATGTCTATGTTTGCTACTACCTTTCCAAAGGCAGAGAGTGTGTGACTTGCCCAGGGTCACCCAACAGGTTCACATGTCCCAACAAGGATTCAAACCCTGGTTTCCCAGTGTCCTAGTCCAATGTTCAAACCACTTTGAAAGAGTTTGGATTTCAGCTCCCAGAATCCCAGCCAAGAGCCTGGGATTCTGGGAGCTGAAGTCCAAAATCCCTTAAAGAACAGTTTGGGGACCACTGCACCACACCATGCTGTCTCTCCTAATAATAATAATAATAGTATCTAGGTTTGCCATTGCCTTTCCCCTGAGGCTGAGAGAGTGTGACTTGCCCAAGGGCACTCAGTGGGTTTCATGTCTCCAAAGACAACAGTCCCCACACTCCAGACATTTTGGACTCCAATTCCCAGAAGTCCCAGTCAGTATCCTCATTGTTCAGGAATTCTGGGAGTTGAAGTCTCAAAATAAATAAACCCAGAGGACCCAAGGTTGGGAAGCACTGGTCCAGGGGGGCACTGATATAACACTGACACCCACACCAGCCTTCCAGCCAAATTGATTGGAGTGCAACTCCCATCATCCCCATAAGGAGATTAATGGGACCTGTAACCCATGAGAAACCCTGCACCCTGCACTCCTCACCATGGAGAGGTAGACGTAGCTGGCATAGAGCTCCATGTTGACCATGCGGTTGATGGCAGCTTCGCAGTCGCGGTGGTAGTTCTGGCGGACCTGGGACTCCATTTTGTCTGGAAGGAAGGAAGGCTGGCAGTCAGTCAGTGGGTGGGTCTCTTTCTCTCCCTAGGAAGCGGAGCAAGGGAGAAATGGGAAGAGGCTGGTTCTAGACGGAGGAAGAAGAAGAAGAAGAGGAGGGCAAGAGGTGGAGTGGAGCCGATTCCGTTCAAACACTGTTGAAGCAAGAACCCAGCTCTGCCCGGACAAAGGGAGCCGCGACCTTTTTATAGTCCACGGCGGCTGGCCGAGCGAGAGGGATGTGCGCAGCAGCCAATGAGCGCCCGCCGCCACACGGCTCCGGCTGAAGGGAGTGGACGAAAGGAGGAGGGCGGGACCAAGGAGGAGGTGGGTGTGGCCTAGAGCCAATTTAGCCCTCTGAGGGAAGGCTGGGCGCCAAGAAAAGGGAGGGAAAAGGCGCCATTCTGAGCAGAGACAGATAGAGCCCTTCTAGCCTTTCACAGGCTCTGGGGGATGCGCCTACATGTTATAACAACAACAACCACAATAATATATTATAATATATTATAATTTATATTATATTATATTACTATATATTATAATATAATATATATTATAATTATAATGTCCATTGTGAATGGTCAATGAGGGAAAGAGTGGGGAAGAATCTAAGATGAAACAATTGTTTTTAATCTGTAAATATATCAATAAAGAATATTATATAAAAAAGAACAGAAAATGTATGATCTCATTATGGTTTGGTTCTCTTTCTCCTCTTGGATGCCTCTTCCTAATTCATGGATGCAAAAGGCCAGTGTGGTGTAGTGTTTTCGGCCTTGGACTAGGACTCTGGAGACCAGGGTTCGAATCCCCTCTCCGCCATGGAAGCCCATTGGGTGACTTTGGGCAGGTCACATCCTCTCAGCCTCAGAGGGAGACAACAGCAAAACCCCTCTGAACAAATCTTGCCAAGAAAACCCCATGATAAGTTCACCTTAGTGTTGCCATAAGTTGTAAATGACTTGAAGGGATGCAGCAACAACTATCCAGAGCCCAGACTATTCTCAAACCGATGGAGTGTCTCTCTTGGGTGCATCACACTTAGGGAGAAAACCCATTCTCATGAAGCATAAGAATTTTCCAACTTGTGCCTGGAGCTTGAAAATATAAACGGCTTCATTTACGCAGACAAATTAGAGGGAATATGCTCAGGCGTGCCTGGGAAATCTGTGTGTATCCCATAACACAATGATCCTTGGCGAGGGGCCATATCATGATTACTTTTTAAGTCTGCTATTTGTCTTCCTTCTGGGTACTTTAAACTTGCATAATAACTCACTGTTTTATAACGCCTACCAGCGTTTGCACACTTGGTACGCTTCCAAACCAAGGAACTGGTTAAGATACACAGGGATGGGATATTTTAGGTACCTTAAGTCACAATTTGCTTCAGAATCTCTATGGAACTAGACCCACAACATATGCATTATCTGGCCTTGTCACATGAACAGTTGTGAGCAAATGTACCGGAGTTTTACACACTTGTTTTGTATGGTTGGTTATATCGGCTAGGACTGATGGGCCTGTATGGGTTCACAATTCCCATCCTTGTTCTATGCTAAAACTGACCCAATCCTAAACTTAACTCAGATGTGTATGTGTGTGTTGTGTGCCTTCAAGTCGTTTCTGAATTATGGCAACGCTAAAGTCATGGGGTTTTCTTGGCAAAATTCTTCAGAGCAGGTTTGCTGTTGCCGCTCCAAGGCTGAGAAAGTGTGACTTGCCCAAGGTCTCCCAGTAGGTTTCCATGCCCAAGACAGGATTTGAACCCTGCTCTCCAGAGTCCTAGTCCAATGCTGAAATCTCTTCACCACACTGGCTCTTTTGCTTTTAAAATATTGCAGTTTTTCTCTCCTGCTCCCACTTTTCACCTTTGTTTTTTGTCTTTCCTGGCAAACTCGGGCTGCATCTGCACTGCAGAAATAATCTGCTTTGACACCACTTTAACTGCTATGGCTCCATGCTATAGAATTCTGGGGTTTGTAGTTTCGTGAGACATTGAGAGCCTTCTCTGTCAGAGAGAGCTCTGGTGCTGCAAGAAACTATAAATCCCAGGATTGCATAGACTGAGCCAGGGCAGTTAAAACAGTGTCAAACTGGATTATTGCTGCAGTGTGGATGGAGCCCTAGGCAAAGTCAAACTGCTGCAGGCTCTCCAAGCTTGCATTTTCTTCCTCATTCATAACTTTGGCCATCTTGACCATACTCTGATGTTGCTTGGCCACATCTGTCCCAATGGTCATATGCAAAAAGTGGGGGAGGTATGAGGTTTTTGTGCTTGGTCATGGTCACAAGGCTTAGCTGGTCTGTTTCCTCACCGTGAGTCAGCATAATCCAGGGTTGTAAAGTGTGTGAGGAAGGTCGGGGAGGAAGGAAAAGGGGGGAATTTAAAGCTTATATGAAGCACACACCCTGCGGCTATTAGGTTTCCGTTCAGCCAGGAAACTGGCTCAAACTGGATTATCTGATGTCAGCACTTCCAAAGCACGCTAGTCCTCTCACGTCTCTTACTACATGTCCTTTACTACAGTCCTATGTATGAGTTTGCTCTTCTTTCAGTGCCCTAGTTCCATGTTCAATGCAGATCTTGGAAATTTTCCATTTGTTCTGGATCCCAGCTCCCTTGAACCGCCAGCCAGCGCCATTGACCATGCTTCCTGAGAGATTGTGGTGTTGTAGTGTAAAAAGATACAGTACATTATTTTCAAGCTGCGTTTTGGCATTTGTGGTCACCAGTACAGGACTGACAGGCTGGAGCATGTCTAGAGGAGGGTGATCAAAATGGTGAAAGGTCTGGAAACCATGCCTTATGAGGAACAGCTTAGGGAGCTGGGTATGTTTAAGCTGAGGAAGAAGAGGTTAAGAGGTGACATGATAGCCATGTTTAAATATCTGAAAGGGTGTCAAAGATGGAACAAGCTTGTTTTCTGCTGTTTCAGGGACTAGGACATGGGACAATGGATTCAAACTACAGGAAAAGAGGTTACACCTAAACATTAGGAAGAAATTTCTGACGTAAGTACAGTAAGAGCTGTTGGACAGTGGAATATGATGCCTTGAAGTGTAGTGGATTTTTCTTCATTGTAGGATTTTAAACAGAGTGTGGATGACCATTTGTTGGGGGTGCTTTGATTGTGTCTAGTTGGACTGGATAGCCCTTGGTTTTTCTTCTTACTCTATGTGAGTCTGTGATTCTACTAACAGGCACAGTGGGGTAGTTGTCTCAATTCAGGCAGCAAATGAAAAGGCAAAATTTGGGCTGGCATCCTGTTAATGACATGCATAAACTGCCCTGCAGAACCCATTGGCTGTTTGTGTCTAACCCAGAAGTCTGAAGCTTGCAGAAGCAGAGTTGTATATGATCACACATGTGGTGCCATGGCATCCTGCACATGGAGGTGTACATTGCCTATTACAGTTGTGTATTTCACATTTGTTTGCATGCTCAGTTGCACAGTGTTGCTGTTCACTAATGGACAATCATAACTCTGTGAATGTAAAGTTGGGGCCACGCATCTAAATGACACGCGCATCTTAAGAGGCCAGAAGCTGTGCCAAAGCTGCGCTCTAGTCCTTAGGACTGGAGTTTGGCTTTGGCACGGCTTCTGGCCTCTTAGGACGCATGCATAATTTAAACAGCATACCTCCAAAGTGATCCAAAGCAGTTTTATTTTGGGCTGTCTGTTTGGACCCTTACACTCCATCTCTTTGACGTAGGATCTCAGCCACATTTAGTTCATTTGTTAATATTCTGTTTGTTTTGATTTCACAGCCAGCAGTGGGAACAGGTGCTTGTGAGATATTTTTAATGCCAAAGTAACTTGTCTTGCTTTGGATACACCTTCAGTTGTTGTTGTTGTTGTTGTTGTTGTTGTTGTGTGCCTTCAAGTCATTTTGGACATATGGCAATCCTAAGGCTATCATGGGGTTTTCTTGGCAAGATTTGTTCAGAGCAGGTTTGCCATTCTCTTCCCCTATGGCTGAGAGCACATGACTTTCCCAGTGGGTTTCATGGCTGAGCTGGGATTCAAACCCCAGTCTCCAAAGTTGCAGTCTGCACTCAGACCACTGATGCCATGCTGGCTCTTTCTTTGGGTGCATGGCATCATTTGCTACACTGCCTCAGACAGGAACTTGACTTGGGCTGGGCCTGTTGTAGGAAACTGGAGCCATGGAGGTTAAGGTCTGTTGGGCCTGGAGGGAGTGGTTTGCTGTTCCTATAAATGCAACCTTGCTATTCTAAACTGCTTAATCAGCAAAGCCTGAAACATAGTCCTTCAGGCACTGAAGTTATTAATTGCTAATTAAAAGCCACTAATAGTACCCAGAGCTTGCTGAGCTAGAGTTTTTTTGTTTCCACTCCTGTGGCTAAGGCTATATTATTTTAATTAGATACATTAACAGATGACATCTTTGGGATTACAACCCTTAATCTCTCACCACTCTTCTTGTCTTAATCCCCCAGCCTTGTGGAAACTTATTATTTTGCTGAGTGTGACAGAGGAAAAAATACGCATTCACACACACACACACCCTCTAGTTTAAATTCCCATGAGATGGTGTCTGGCTTCTGAGGAGGCTGATGGAAGGTTTCAATTTGTGTTAATGAGCAAGTGGATTTGCTGATGGGCCAATCTGTAGTACATATAAGGGTGAGGAGATGAGTTCTTGCCTCTTTTCGACATGATGCCTCACATGTATTACCAGAGCGATAGTGAAATATCCACTCCAGCATGACACCTGCTGAGACAAAAGGAGTCAGAAAGAAACATACAGGCCGTGCTCCCACTATCATTTAAAGCGAATTGCTGATCTGGTTATATGATCATCATTCCCATTTGAAACTGATTCTGATCCTACTGTGATTGGTTTCAATTGCGATGAAGTGAGGCAAACTCAAAAAACCCTCTCTTTCCTCACATTAGTTCTTCGGCAGTTCTTTTGAAAAGAATCGATTCCGAAGCGTGTTCAACAAGTGAGAACGACGGATCTGAATTGCATCATTCTGGAGGGAAGGGACTAATGGCAGAGGGGTGTTTACCATCCCTCCTCAGTTTTTGGTAGATCCACCATTCCCACCTGCCTTTGTGCTTGTGGTGGGACCTATGGGCACACGACTTTTTAAAAATAAAATAAAATTGATAGAAGATGCGATTCATTGATTTACAACCACTTGCAATCAGTGAGGCAAGCAGTTGCAAAACCAATGAATAGAATCTTCTATCAATTTTTCTTTTAAAAAAATTATATAGTTCCCAAGCTGGGTTGCCGCTTACGTCACAGATGACGCATGGATGATTGACATGCATTTTGAAGTGGAGCAAACTAGTGGGGATGACAATTGTGCCAAAAAAGAAGCGATTACAAGGCGATAATGAAAAGATCCGCTTTCATAGTGGGAACAACAGACCTTCTGGAATCGATTTACCAACACAGAGCGAAGGGGAATCATAAACCAGTTTAAATGTAAATGGGAATAAGCCCACAGTTGGCACTTTTGATGGTCCCTCAGCCAACCATTTGAAATGCTATTTTTACAGAGTGGTGGTGGGGGAACCTTATGCCTTGAGTCTTGAATCTAGACCTCCTGGTACAGTGGGCCCTTGGCATATGTTGGGGTTTTGGTGTCTGTGGATATCAGAATCTGTGGATGCTCAAGTCCCTTTATAAATAATGGTCCAATAAAATGCTGCCCCTTATATAAAATGGCAAAATCAAAGTTTGCTTTTAGGAATTTATATATACAGTCAGCCCTCCATAACCATGGATTCAAGCACTCATGGGTTGAAAATATATTCCAAAAATAAAACCTTAATTTTGCTATTTTTGTAATAGACACCATTTACTATTCCGTTGTTTTTAATGGGACTTAAAAATTAGGAGTTCCCAGTCATTAAGTTTTAAAACACAATGCTTATCAGTACTTTCATGAAGAATATGCCCCGGGGCTACAGAAAGCTCTATATTTCTATAATTTTGGTATAATTTAGGGCTGTTGCCACACTGTAGTATTAATGCAGTTTGACACCGCTTTAACTGTCATGGCTTCATCTAATGGAATCCTGGGTTTTGTAATTGTGGCACTGCAGTGCCCTGACAGAGGAGGCTAAATATCTCAGAAAAGTACAGATCCCAGAATTCCATAGCACTGAGCCATGACAGTTGAAGCAGTGTCAAACTGAATTCATTCTGCAGTGTAGATGCAGCCCATATAACCATAATAATATCTAGATAGAAACTGTAACATACCCACTTCCCACTTGCAGCACCCATCAGTTCTTTTGTCTGTTTGTCTTCCATTGCCCACGTTTTCCAAAGAAGGTGGCACAGCTGAGAGACTGGTGGGACATAAAAGGCAGTGACTGCATCCTAGAAGTTGGGAAATTCCCCCTTTTTTTATTCCAGCTCCCAGAATTCTTCAGCCAGCATGGCCAGTGACAAGGCAGGCTGCAATATTTAGGGAGTTATAGTCTGAGAAGTAACTTCTCCAAGCTGTGGATTGTCTCTTCTCTTAGTGGCTAAGAGTTTTTTAAAAATAAGAACACAAAAAGCTCTGCAGGATCGAACCAAAGGCCTCTCCAAGTCTACCATTCTGTTTACACAGCGGTTAACCTCTTGCCAATAGAAGCCCAACAATCAGGATATGCAACTGATATGCAGTGGCATATTGCCTCTGATAAGGACTAAATACCTTAAAGGCCCTCTATCTTGTCTGATCTTGGAAGCTAAGCAGGGCCAGCCCTAGTTAATGCCAACAAATGCCAGATGCTGTGGGATGTATTTCAGAGGAAGAAACTGGCAAAATCACGTCTGAGTACTCCTTGCCTAAGAAAATCCTGTGAAATTCATGGGGGTGCCATAGGTTGACAAGTGACCTAAAGGCACATACAGTACTTCTGATACTGGAAATGGCATTAAGCCATTCTAAATAAAAGCTTTTGGTGGCCCAATCCTCCATTACGTTAGCCAATTCCCTGTTACAGTCATCCAAATCAGTAGCCATAATTACATCCTGTGGCAGTGAATTCCAGAGTTTACTACGCGCTATGTGTAGTACTAGCAGAGTCTATTATTATGCTAGCTCTGATCCAGAAAAGTTACATTTCTAAGTTCTGCAGTGCATCTTCTCTTGGTGGCAGAAAATTTTAAAAATATGTCTACATTCGCTTCTGCACACGCAATAAAGGTACTGAAGAGTTTTCAGTCTGGCAACCATGCACACCTTTCAAGACCACACACACTCCCAGAGATCCCCCAATTGCTTGGAGAGCTGGAAAAAAAGGGGCCAGATCCTGAAATTTAGCATTGCCCCAGTTAAGACCAAAAATAAGCTCTGGCCCAATCTCCCATGCCTCTAAAATTTTGCACCCTCTCCATTTAGC
Organism: Sceloporus undulatus; assembly: GCF_019175285.1. NCBI lineage: Eukaryota > Metazoa > Chordata > Lepidosauria > Squamata > Phrynosomatidae > Sceloporus > Sceloporus undulatus. Next base: position 104,071,456 of record NC_056527.1, read on the forward strand.
ATATCTAAACTGTTGGGACATACATGTTTGTGTGGGGGAGAGAGTCTGTAATGACATGATACAGAGCCCTGGTCAAAAACCAATTTTTGTAGTACTGCAGTATTGGCAGTTTGAAGTGAACCATATTCTTTTCCCTATCCCTTGTGGACTATCAAAACTGCCATTCTATTCTCTTTGTCTGTGAAAATGTAGAGAATTCCCTTCAGGTGGCATCCTATTATAATTTTGTAATATGTTAAATAGTGCAATAGAGAGTGCTGCCTCAGGGCTGGCCCTACAGTTCAGGAGAGGGAGGCAGGTGCCTTAGATAACTGATACTGGGAGGGAAGTTTCAGTGTGTGGAGTCTTCCCAACATTGCTAAGAGTGCTTGCTGTGACTCTGACATTATCACTTTTCTTCTGCTGTATGATTTTTAACATCTTTGCCTGATGAAAAAGCCAGTGAAGTTTCAAAAGCTTGCATCATGCACTGTATTTTGTGTATTTAGTTAATTCAATAAAGGTATACATTTTTGTAGATTCTGTTGTAAATTGGACCGTCCACATTCACTGAGGTTAGGGGTACAGGACCCTGAAAAAGACTGCAAATAAAACTGTGGGCCCATACAGACAGGCCAAAATAAAGCTGCTTTGGGTCACTTTGGAGATATGCTGTTTAAATGATTTATGTGTCCTAAGAGTCTGGAAGCCATGCCAAAGCCATGCTCGTCCTAAGGACTGGAGTGTGGTTTTGGTGCAGCTTCTGGACTCTTAGGATGCATAAATCATCCCTGAATAATAAAGTCTGCAAAATTCAAAGCCACAAATGTGGAGGGCCAACTATATTTTGCTGAATGGCTAACACTGCTAGTCATGAATATGTTTGGTGTCCTCAGGTGTGTTGCAGGAACCTGTCCCATTGCCACGGTTAAAGTAGTCAGCTGCCATTTGGTGGGTCTCTATATACAAAACAGGAGAGAAACCATTTTGTCTTTTTCATGTAACAAAATGTCTTGGACCAAACTTGTGTTCTTTCAGTAAAACAGAATACACTGTTCAATATAATCTGTTGTTTGGAAACGTGTGAAGTAATATCCATTAAAAGGACTAGGCGTACCCAAAGTATCTGTACTATGTTACTCAGTAACCAAAATTAACCTTTTCTCTTCTTGAATTAGAAGAACAACCTTTTGTGGGTGGATCTGCATCTCTTTTTGATTATTATACAGTGCCAAAGGGCAACTTGGTCAATGAAAAAAAAAAAGTACACAAGAATAAATTTCCAGGAAGATGGAGAAAGAAACCAGCGTTATCAGAAATGGTTTATTAAAAGGTCATATAACTGCTCTTGAAATGGAACACAGGGCTTGCCAGAAATAATTGATTAATTGTGTTACTTAAAAATGAATTTATTAACTTTATATCTCACCTTTCCTGCCAATCAGTTTTGGATGGTAGGAGTGATTTTTTCCCCCACATGAACCTTGCAACAACATTTTGATTGATTGAAAGATACTGACTGGTTTAAGATTTCTTAGCAAGTACTGTAGTACTGGATTAATACACAAACTAAGAAAACTACAAATTAGGGCCCCTGATTATGAGAGGTTTCTAAATAACAAGTTATAATACTACATATTTTGACAGGTGATGCTGTGGGGCCTCTTAAATTTGACATGAGTTAGGTCAGTTAGGGTAAAGTGCAACTCTACAGATGCTGCTGAATTGTAGCTCCCAGCAAGTATAGTTAATAGTAAAGGAACATGGAAGTTGTAATCCAACATCTGATGTATTTCTTTTCACCTCACTTCCCTATTATTTTAGTTAGGGCCGAATCCTGCCAAGAAGGAGCCAAAGTCTTTTTCATTTTTGACTCCAAGTGCATTTGGTGGCAGTGCCAATGGTGTTCCATCTTCTTCCTTCATGTTTCTATTCTGAAGATGGAGAGTAACTTAGCATAGAAATCTGCAAAACAAAGATCAAGAATGGAGACATTTTGGTATCAGTTTATTCATAAAGCCACATACAGTGCAAGGGGGGGGGAGATGCAAATGTTTCCAGATCATTAGTCTGCAAGCTTTGTTAACTGCTCTTTAAAGATATTTAATCAAGGAATGGAGTATAGTGTTTTTGTACAAATTGGGTACAACAGTGATTTATCAATAGCAATTCATGTTGGGAATTTTGGTCAGGATTATGCTAGAGAAAAAAATAAAAATTCTGTTTTGAAAAATCAAACCCAGGTTCTGCTCCCAGCTTAAAAGTCTGTATATATTATTTCTGTGTCTTCTCTGACTCCACAAGTCAAGTGGATCTGGAGTCCAACAGCCTGATCACAGGAAACCCTAGGACTAGTTTCAAGTTCTGGATTTCTTTCACAACTTGGCAAGTTTGCTGCTTGCCTTTGCAGTCTTGTTGTTGTGTACCTTCAAGTAATTTCTGACTTATGCTGACCTTTAGGCAAATCTATCATGGGATTTTCTTGGCACTATTTGTTCAGACAGGGTTTGCTTTTGCCTCCCTCTGCAGCTGAGAGAGTGTGACTTGCCCAAGGTCACCCAGTGGATTTCCATGGCTAAGTGGGGATTTGAACCCAGGTCTCCAGAGTCATATGAGTTTATCACACAGGGGAAATCCTGTGCAGAAACAGTATTTAAATCAGAAAAAAAACCCTGCAAAAGCAGGTTGATTTTCACACAACATCATTGTTAGGGTGGTGTTAACCTGAATGGAAAGTTGACAAAAGCTGCTCCTTTTTAATTTTGGAAAATCCTGAAAGTGGCTTTTTTCTATTTTCCATTCAGGTTAACTTCAGTTTAACGATGTCTGTGAAAACCAACCTGCTTTTGTGGTCCCCCCCCCCCACAGTTTTTAAATCCAGTTTTTGCACAGGATTTCCCCTGTGTGATAAACTCCATAGTCCAAGGCTCAAATCACTACCCCATGCTGGCAGTCTTAGGCAATGTTGCTAACAAGCCTTGAAGAGATTCCCTGGAAAGTTTTACCAAAATCCCAAATCTCTGGAGTTCCCTAATATTTATTATTATTATTTAGTCAAAATCCCCAAAAAGAAATTAATTAAATTCCCCAGAAATTGGCAACACTGGTCTTAGATAACTTAAAAGTAGGAACGTAAAAGAAGATAGAAAATGTAATCCTTCTGCATTTAATTACTTTGCACATTCCTCTTTCAAAGAACAGGAGTTGTCAAAAGAACAGTAATGTTTGGAAATGTGTTTTTGTTGTTATGTCAAGTAATTTTCAACTAATGGCAACCCTATCAGGGGATTTTCTTGATAAATCCTCTTAAAAATTGCTGGGTGATTTGAAGTCTCCCTAAAATATCTATAGAGACTGGCCTGTGAGTGACAGATGTGGTGTGCCTGCCCCCTGTTGGATGTGTTGGAAATTAACTAAATAAGAATAGATTTAAAGTTAATCCAACAAACACCCATATGATGGTGGTCTCTAGCAGACATTTGTCATAATGACAGGCAAACTCAAACCAGAAATGCAGTTAAGAAGAAATTTTATAAGTGGGTTCATTCAATGCTAATCATTCTTGTTGTCATTGTGTGCCTTTCTGACTTATGATGATCCTGGTGGCTTGAATGTTGGACTACAACTCTGGAGACTAGGGTTCGGTTCCCTGTTCAGCCATGGAAACCTATTGGTGACCTCTGGCAAGTCACATGCTCTCAGACTCAGGGAAAGGCAATGGCAAACCTTCTCCAAACAAATCTTGCCAAGGGGACCAATCTTGCCACTGTCTGTCCAGATTCTGTGATCCTCTAATTCAGGGCTGTGGAAAATATGGCCTTCTACATGATGTTTGACCACAGTTCCCATCAGCCCTGTGCAACGGCTAGTGGTTAGAGACCAAATTCTAGTCTAAATAAATCCAGAGGGCCAGTTTCCCTGTCTCAGATCTAAAGGGAGATGATAGGAATCGAAGCTCAGGCCTTGTCTATGCAGGAATCAGAGCTTGGAAAATCACTTTTAAGGAGGATGTGTATAATGAATGCTGAAGCCATTCAAAGCTGTACAGTGCTAGGTCTGGTGGAACTTGAGCATGTAATTATATCAACTGCTTTTAAAAGTATTTTTTCAGTCTCTGCAAAAACATGTCTTCTACCCCTGAGCTATGGCCCTTTCTTTTGAGAACCAGGGTCTTTCTTCCCAGATGCAAGACAATCTCTTCCCCACTTAGGAAACCATGGGGTGTGGTCCCCCCCATTTATAACACTTACCCAGCCCCCCTTCTTCTGGATCCAGTCAGCCAGATATCCCTTTAAGAAGTTCATGGCCCAGTCCACCACAGTATCCAACAAACTGGACTAAGATCAGAAAAAGAAAGGAAGGAAGAAAGAAAGAAGTATTACAGTTTTTTTAAAGGAGAGGAAAGAAAAATGTTAACAATGTTATAACCAGCAAACAGCATAAAAGCAGTGAGCAGGACTGCAGATCCCATGAATTGGTCAGCTCTTGTGGCAAGCAGCAGCACATTTGCTCTTCAGCATCCCAACTCAATAGGACTGCTGCTATTAGTTCTTCCTGAATCCCAGACTGTTGCTAGTGCCCTCCTTCCCTTGTGTCCCAAAAAGAGTACCCCCCCCAAAAGAAGGCAGCAGAAAACCCACGCTACAAGGAGAAGGTAACTGATTAATGGAATGAGAGTCCTAACCACGTATTCCAAAATTCCTGATTGCTTTTAAGCACTTTTCTCATCTATTCTTTATTCACCTGCAATCACAGAGACCACAAGAGTCATCCAGCCATGCAGGAACACAGAATCAAAGCATCCCTGACAGATGGCCATCCAGCCTCTGTTTAAAAACCTCTAAGGAAGGAGACTCCACTACACTCTGAGGAAGTGTGTTCCAGTGTCGAACAGCCCTTACTGTCAGGAAGTTCTTCCTAATGTTGAGGTGGAATCTCTTTTCCTGTAGTTTGCATCCATTGCTCTGGGTCCTAGTTTGTGGAACAGCAGAAAACAAGCTTGCTCCATCCTCAATATGATATCATTTCAAATATTTAAACAGGGCTCTTAACCTTCTCTTCTCCAGACTCTAAACATACCCAGCTCCTTAAGTCTCTCCTCATAAGATATGGTTTCCAGATCTTTCACCATTTTAGTCACCCTCCTCTGGACACGCTCCAGCTTCTCAACATCCTTTCTGAATTGTGGTGCCCAGGACTGGACACAGTATTCCAGGTGAGGCCTGACCAAAGCAAAATTGAATGGCACTATTACTTCCCTCAGTTCAGACACTATATTTCTATTGATGCATCCTTCAATGACATTGGCCTTTCTGGCTGTCACTACCTTAATGCTTTCTGGGGCTTTCTTTTGCTTCTCTGTTTTTACCTGGGCGATAACTTTGTAGGAAAAGTAGAAAAAGACAACAATCCGACCCCAGTTGATCCCATTAGCAAACATCGACTCAGACACATCAGCCAAGGCTTTCAGAGGGTCTTCACCACTGATGCTTTCTACCATGCTGCAAGGAAAGAGAGGTACCAAGAATGAGAGTGAGATAGCCAAGGTTAAGGGGAAATTGTTAAGGAGAATGCAAGGTCAGAAAATTTTATCTTGTCCAGCATTCTTTGCAATCAACAGACATCTGATGGTCCCCCAGAAATTGGCCAGTGGCTCATGAGAGAAGCATAATCTTCCTTGCTCCTATTTTAGCAATTTGCTTCAAGATCCTCATACCTGGGGATCTCTGCATTACTACGGAGATCCTGCAATATGCGTAGCATGCAATCTTGCAGTGAAGTGACTTGGACATCATCTGGGACATCCTCTTCCACTGGCAAGTCTTCCCTGTGTGTTAACTCTGAGGCTTTGTATTCCTGCCAAAGGGTCTTAATGAATCTGGAAGAGAAAAGGAGAAGGATGTTACTGGGTAGGCCTCAGGTAGCTGAGATGTGGGTTGGGTACTGGCAGACAGCACAGCCCTGGATGGGAGAAACAAATTAATATTGTGTGTGGGAAGATGTGTGAGACTCTTATGGCCGTTTGGTACAATGAGAGTGTATGCCTTGCAGGGAGATTGCAGTAAAATGATTCCTGAAAACCTTGGGATGGATATGTTAGAAAACTGGGGAGACTATTTAGTGTCAAGGGCTCCATATTTTTTTATATTTATTTAGTTTATATCCCACCTTTCTCCAACATGGGACCCAAAGTGGCTTACAAAACTGAAACAAAACGGCTAAATCAGTATGTGATACAAGAGTTTAAAAGCATTAAGCAACTAATCTAATTAAAGTATTAATATAAACATGATTACAAATAACATGAAATAGTTTGTTGTAGTTTTTAACCTGTACTGGGTTGATTAATTTGTAAGCCACCATGAGTCCCAATATTGGGGGAAAGGTGGGTTATATAAATGAATAAAATAATATTATTAATAATAATACATACATACATACATTCTACATATAAAAACAGCACACCCACACCACACCTTTTAATCTCAACCAGTTAAAGGCCGAAGACCTGCTTGAATAGTAAGAACTTTGTTTGCTGGTGAAAAGACAGCAGAGAGGTGGCCAATCCAGCCTCCATTGGGAGGGAGTTCCATATCTTAGGAGCAGCTACCAAAAGGGCTCTCTTCTATATCCTCACCAAGCAATCCTGTGAGCGTAGCATAGTAAGCCCTCCCCCAAAGTCTGTAAGACTGTGCAGGCTCATGTGGGGGAGAAATGGATTTCATATTGTCTGAACTAAGTTTAACAGAGTTTTATAGATCCTAACACAATTTCCTGGGGGGTTAATGTGCTGAGGGCCATATGGTGGGTGGAAAGACTGGCACCCTGGGGGGATGGGACATAAGTATGTGATTTTACCTGCTGCACTCACGCCATCCTTTTTCTCTCTCATTCTCTTTCTTCACCTTGCTGGATGAAGCAGAAGGACCAATGATAGAAAATTGAGTGGAAGAGACCCCAAAGGTCACCGTCCAATCCCCGGCCATGCAGGAATACATAATCAAAGCACCTCAGACAGATGGCCATCCAGCAGAAGCCTGAAGTTATATTTATTGCAGAGGAGTTTGAAATTAGGCTGAATTCCAAGGCCACAACTGGTCTTAGGGCTTTATAGGTTGCTCTTCTCCTCACACACACCCCATAGGCACTGGGGGTCTCTTATTAAGGCAGTGGAACATGTACTTGAGCTTGTGCTCATGGCTCAACCCTCAGTTATGTATGCTCTAGAACTGGGAATACCACTTGCAAATGCAAATCTTGCTTACCCAATAAGGAGCCGTTTCCGATTCGAAGGATTGAAGATGCTGTCGGACATTGCTTGGCAATAAAGAAAAGACAATAAAATTAATTTTTTTCACCTGAAAATGCAGTTGCAAAGGACCAGACCCTACTTCCACTTTTGGCAATCATGGCTGCATCCACACTGGAGAAATAACCCAGTTTGGCACCGCTTTAAGTCTTTCTGGCCAAGGCTTGAAATTCTGGGAGTTGGGAGTTTGTTGTAGGCCAGAACGGAGCAGAGCTCCACTCCGGGCCCCACAACAAACTCCAACCCAGAATTCCATAGCTTGAGCCAGAAAGACTAAAGCGGTGCCAAACTAGGTTATTCCCAGTGTGGATGCAGCCTACCTCCTGGCTATGACAGGGAAAGAATCTCACACTTATGATCTTTCTCAAGTCCCATTGTCTTGGCGTGGCAAGATTACACTGTGAGCATTTGGCAACCTATGGCTTTAAATGGCATGGCTGTGGTTTAATTCCCTTTTAATCGTCCTTTCTGTATGTTTTCAATTATATTTTTGTAATTTTTAATTGTAGGTTTTTAGACTGTAGGTGCTTGTGGGTCCCAATTTTGGGAGAAAAGCAGGATACAAATGGTCAGAAGCTGGGAATGACTTGAACACACACATCACATCATCACATCACATCATCATCACATCACATCATTTAACCTGGTGGCAGTGGTTAAATGCTTAGCAGCCATTCACTTGAAACCACGAGGTTGTGAGTTAAAGACCAGCAAGGGCCCAAGCTGACTCAGGCTTGCATCCTTCTGAGGTCGCGAAAATGAGTACCCGACTGTTGGGGGCAATTAGCTTACGTCTAATAGCTTACTTGCGTTCAACGCATGATCTTGGAATAGCGGTATATAAATAAAACAAATTAGTATATTTTATATTACACATCATCATTGACTATTAGCTGCATCTTCCAGAATCTGAACTCTAACATGGTGAGATATTAGAGCACTCTGGCAAATGATGGATTAGTTGATCATAGAACCATGCGGGTGAACCACAAACTTTACTTCCCAGAATGCCATGGCATTGAGCCAGGACAGTTAAACCAGTGTCAAACAAGATCATTTCTACACTTCTGGATGCAGCCTTACCTTTCTCTGGTGCCACAACGAGCTACATTTCCAGACTTCCCTAGCACTAACCAGGGCAGTTAAAGTGATGTCAATGGATTATCTCTGCAGTGTGGACGGCCAGGTGTCCTTGTCGCTCGTCCTGAGCTCAGCTTTCTAGAACCCAGGGCAGAAGTGGGACAAGTGCCTTTGGGGGGGGGGGCTGTAACTCCTAGGATCCCCAGACAGAAACGGAGTCCAAAAAAGGAACTTTTCAAAACGCTGAGTCTGCAAGTGCTGATTGTTTCGGTTTCGAACTGAATCGGGCTTAGCTATAAAAGGGAAGCGAAACCTCAGAAGTCCACCGTTGAATTTCAGTTTCGCTCCAAAGCAATTTGTTGGCTTCTTCCATCCACACTGCGGGAAGAATTCGGTTTGACATCACTTTAACTGCCATAGCTCAGTGCTATGGAATTCTGGGAATTTGTGGCACCAGAGCTTTGCTCTGTAATAAATTTTTTAATAGCCGCCGAGAGGATAAATTAATTATTTTTAAATCGACTGATAAATTAAAATCAACTTCCAGGACCATTTTAGAAAGTGGTCCAGAACACACTGCAGCAACAATCCAGTTTGAGACCGCTTGAACTGCCCTGGCTCAATGCTAGGGGATTCTGGGAACTGTAGTTTTGTGAGTCCTTTAGCCTTCCCTGTCAGAAGAGCGCTACAATTCCCAGGATTCCCCTAGCATTGAGCCAGAGTAGTTCAAGCGGTCTCAAACCGGAATATCTCCGCAGTGTGGATGCAGGGAGGGTACTTGTCCCATGCCTCCTACCTGATCCTCCATCAGATGGGGCAGTTTGCCAGGGTTCTTGCCCCCCTGAAGCCATCCAAAATGCCACCTCGCCTGAGAAAGCCAAAAACAGTGCCCCAGGGAAAGCAGTGGGTTCCGGTGGGCAAGGCTTTCGATGTCGACCTTCCTTCCCTCTGGGGCTATGAACCTCTCCCAGCCCCACCTTTTTAAGGGTGTCTGGAAAAAGGCCCCTGAAACTAAAACAGAAAGGCATCCACTTTGGGCAAAGAAAGTCCCAGTTGGCGAGAGTGGGCTTGGCATGGGAATCCAAAGGCATGCCAGGCTGCTCTTTAAAGCTGCAGACTTCCATTATTCGCCTGGTTGTGGTTGTGATGGTGTGCCTTCAAGTTCTTTGCCAATGCCAACCTATCACTTTCAGTGCCAGGGCTACTGGCTACAGCCTCCTGAGATCTGGAGATGGCGAAGAACTAGAGCACTCTGGCAAAATAATAATAATAATAATAATGTGCCTTCAAGTTGCTTCCAAATTAGGGCAGTCTTAAGGCGACCCTATCATGGGGTTTTCCAGCCAAGTTTCTTCAGAGGGGGTTTACCTTTGCCATCCTCTGAGGCTGAGAAAGTGTGACTTGCCCAAGGACACCCAGTGAGTTTCATGGCCAGATATTCCCCAGTTGTCTCCACCCAAGTCTCCATTGAGAGATCCCCTTTTCCAATACTTAGCCATTTCCAATCTTGCAAAATAGTGAGCAGTGAGCATATAAAGTGGAAGGCAAGAAGAGGAAGACGACACATTGCTGATGGGTTGGGTCAATAAATTAAGCCACAACCGTGAGTCAGCAAGACCTTGATGGACCTTGCTCATCCTATTCGATCATTATAGCACTACGACTTTAACTGTTATGCCAGTATCTAGTGGAATCCTGGGCCTAGTAGTTTGGTGAGGCACTAGAGCTCTCCAGCTGAGAATATTAAATACCCCTCTCTAAACTACAAATCCCAGGGTTCCATTGGACAGAACAGTGGGAGTTATAGTGCTATACAATGGGTCTCTATCCACTGGGTTGGGTTCCAGGACCCGCAGTGGATACCAAAATCCATAGATGCTCAAGTACAAATACAATAGCATATTCAAATGGTGCCTCTTATATAAAAAGGCCTCTGACCAGGGCCATTGATGACCAAGGTAGTTGGAAGTCTTTCATTTATAATAGTCACGAATCAGGGCTGTGTGAATGGTTGATTTTAAAGGCTCTTTTTAAGTTGAATCAAAGGTCTCCATTTGTGTGCCTTGAAGCCATTTCCAACATATGGCAATCCTGTGGGGATTTCTTGGCCAGTTTCTTCAGAGTGAGGCTGCCATTCAATGTAGTACCCAATTATATCCTATGATCAGAAAAAGAAACATTGGTTCTTACCTGTGAGATGTTCATTTGCAGCGATGTAGGTGGGAATATCCTATATTATAATATGGGTTGACTCTAGTCTTTTTCCTGCCTATTTCGGAGCAAGAGATAGAATCAAGCCATGTTATAGGATGTTTCCACCTCCGTCGCTGGAAAAACATGCAGGCATTTCAGTGGCAAGGGTGTCTGGAGAGTTATAAGTATAACCAGTGGTTGTGCACATACCCTAAAATGGTAAAGGAGGCAGCCCTCCCAAGTATACAAGCTGCTTATTGAGACACAGTAAAATGGAATGCCTTGCATGATTTCAGGAGGCAGAAATGAAAAAGCATTTTTGTTTTAATCTCAATTTCTGCTATACTCTTGAATAGTAAATCAGACCGGAGGCAGCTAGCTCCAGTTCCATGTACTGCTAGTTTTCTATCTACATGTATTTTCCCCTTAATGCTGCCTCCATGTATGCAAGCGATATGGAGGTAAAAGCCTCCAGTGCTTTTTGTCTTGTCTAAAACTTTGAGGCAGTCTTTAAAACAAATGTTTTCTGAAACTAATAAGGGCTTGCAGTCTATCTTGGCAAATACAGGAATAGGGGAAACAAGAGGCAAGAGGTTCTTAGCTTTGGGCAGGCTCCTAACTACTCCTTACTTACTTTGGGCCCTTTCACACTATACAATTATAGCACTATGATACCATTTTAACTGCCACTGCTGTATTGTATGGAATCCTGGGTTTGAAGTTCAAGGAGTCATGAAAGGCATCTCTGGCTGAGAAATCAAAATATTCCTTCCTAAAAATGCAAATTCCAGGGTAACATAGGAGGCAACCATGGCAATTAAAAGTGGAATTATAGTGTTCAAATTGTGTACTGTGAAGGAGCTCTTAACTGCCATTGCAACTGAAAACCCAAAGGACATGTACCTGCTGAAATGTATTTACCTAGATCATTTCAATCTGGTTGTCTTGTTTAGGTACATTTGAGTTAGTGTCACCAATGGAAAGCTAGGGCATGTTGACTCTCTTGCAGACTAAAAGCCTTTGATCCCAAAACAGTTGGTATGAATAATTTCTTCTACAGCATTCAGAGATATCTGTTATGTTTCCTTCCTTCTGTGGGTGCATATGAGCTAGCTAAATTCTGCATTTCAGAGGTAGACCCCATCTTGTTTCCACTTCACAAACCACTCTGGAACTTGCAATCTGTTTTCTTTTAATGTCCACACACCAACAAAAACAACCAGCAAAAATATTAATGTCATAGCTGAACAAGTAAAACAAATCATAAAAGATGTATCAAACATTTCTTTTAAAAAAATTATAAAACAGGAAGGTAGATTTAATTTCTTTTTAAAAAAGCATAGGAACCATTGCATAAGGAAGGAGGCAACAATTGCATAGAACAGCCAGATATGAACGAACCTCACCATTAGGAAAGCTGTCCTCAAATGCAACCAGATGAAAGTGATGTTGGTTGTGCCTGTTAAAGAGTCAAACACCAAGTATGCTGTCCAGACTGTGGCTGTTTCATCTATGCTAGAACTCTAGAAAAACGCTATCAAAAACTTGTTTGCCACTAAAACAAGAAGGCATATGAAGACAATGGTACTGTTGAACAAGCAACCCATACTAAGATTGTGTTGCTCATATGGGTTCTCTTGAAAGTACAGGAGACCCTTCTCATCCACAGGGGTTTCGTCCTGTGACCTCCCACAGATGCTCAATGGGCAGTGACATGCGCGCATCCACATGCACATGGCACAACTGAATAATATGGAGCATCCACAGATGGTCACATCCACAGATTGAAGCCTGTCAATCACCTGCAGATCACTAGTCTGCCGATATGGCTGGCTCACTGTATCCATCTCTCCAGCCCCCAAAGAAAAGCCTGGGGTCAATCCATAATTAGGTTTAGGGAATGGGGCAAAGTGTAACTAGGCCTGATGTTTTTAAAGCAACCACCCACATGTTGCTAGTCTTGAGTCTTCTCCAGTTTTCACTCTGGCAGAGCTATCTGAGGAGTATCCATAGGCAGCACTGCCAGAATGAAAATTGGAGAGGGCTCCTATGATTTTAATGTTTGTATAAACATGGGGGATTTAATCAGGTGTTGTTTGTTATCTTGTTGTGTGACAAACACGTGCTGAAACTCCATCTTCTATACAACCATTAAAAGTACAGAAGCCCTCTGCAGTTTTAAGCCTATACATGGGCAAACTATTTAGGACTGCAACTCTCAGACCACCCTATCCAACCAGTATGACCAGTAGCCATGCTACCCAGAGGATTCTGGGAGATGTAATCCCCCCCAAGTTATATTTTCATATTCTAATAAGGAGTCCTTTCTTGGAAACAGAATCCTGAGGCCCTTTCACACTACAGTCATAGCACTATGATTCCACTTTAACTGACATGGTTCTATCCAGTTTTGTTAAGTATTTAGACTTCTCTACCTGAGAGCAATAGTGACTTGCCAAACTGCCTTCTGCAGGAGGCAACCATGGCAATTAAAGTTAAATCATAGAATAATTTTGTCATGTGAAAGTGCCCTTGGATAGTAGAGGATGTTTCCTGCACTGTGCATGGAGTGGAAGAATGAGAACCTGTGGCTGAACACCAAGCAGCTCTCTCATCTTTTATACAATGGCATTTACTTGTCTAGGACTAGTTGTATGTTCCATATCTACCTGGCCTTAATGGAATGAGCTGGCCAGTGCAGACACCTAGATATAATCCTTCAGCACCTGCTTGCCTCAGCACCTTTAGCCCTTGCCCACACATACTATAAGTTCAGTGGGTTCAAGATACTAGTAGAGGAAAAAAAACTCACAGTGATAACCAAGGGCCCTTTTACAAAGCACAGTTATAATGCCATGATTGCTGGGGGTTGCAGTTTGGAAAGGCAGTTGAATTCTCTGGCTGAGAATACTAAATACCTCTCCATGAACTACAAATCACACCCAGGATAGGAAAGGAGGGAACTATGGTAATTAAAGTTGAATATAACCATGTTGTAACAGTGTAGAGTGAAGGGGCCCCAAGTGCTTTGTGGGAAAGACAGATGATGTAGTTGGGGGTGTGGATTGTAGAGACAGAAACAGGTGTCCAGACGTATGCCCATGAAAGGGGCAAATCTGGAGACAGACAGTAGTAGTTCAAGAGAATTGAAATTAATCCTACAATGAAACAATGAAAATCACATTGCAACTGTCACAAAACCCATAACATTAGGAAATGGTTTGGAAAGGAGAAATTAATCCAATGCAAATAACTCAAGAAAACCTTCCTTCATGTTCTAACGCTGTAAACCAACCCCATATGAAAAGCCAGACGCCTGGAAAAAAGATGGGGAGATAGATAAAGGAAGATCAAAGCTTGAATTTACAAAGCACTGAAGATCTGGGACATTTTTTTAAAAACACAACCCCACACCCAGGAGAAAACCCTCCCTCCCCACCCCAGGCTCAGTAAATGCTCATCCCCAGATTGTTTTAGTTCACAAACCCAAAGTCATGACCTCATGAAAAACAGTATATATATTTTAAAGACTTCTCTCAATGCCTCCATGAGCCCAGCATTCCCAACACATCAACATATATTTTGTAGTTCTTTTCACCTCTTATCTGTAATAACCGGAGTTTCCCGTGTCCATCCCTTAATGACATCACACTTCCAACCCCTGAGGTAACAAAACTGTCCAATATTTATATTTATTCAAGTACAATTGGTTATGAAACACCCCACTGGATCCTGTGCTCACCCCCCACATCCCTCTCGTTTTCTCACTAACATCTGACCAAATCAATCTGCCTAAATGAGCAGGTGAATTCACAGCTTTAAAGGGGCTTTCCTAATAATAAATATTGCCCCAACTCAGCATAAAGTTAAGAAATTACTTACAGCTGTAAGATGTTCCAAGACTCTGGTGGGAAATGTATGACCCTCCAAATGTTGCTGGATTGCAATTTACATTAGCCCTCACCACTGATTTATGCTGGCTAGGGCTGCTGAGAATTGTGATTCAAAATCTGGGAGGCCACCCATTCTAGCCTTTATTTATGAACAACTGGAGACTTCTTAGCCTTTGGCTCTTCATGTTTTGGACCTCATCTCCAGAATCTTCAGTCAGCACAGCCAGTCATCAGGGAATCTGAAGCTTGAAATCCAAAATGTCTGGAAGACCACTGTCAAAAATCACTCCACTAAAGTTCCTTTTTTGGATTACCACACAGGAACTCCTAGCCAAAGTGGTAACAATTCATATTGATGGGGGAATTTGGAAACTTGTAATCCAGAAAAGTAATTTTGCCAAGCTCTGCTTTTCACTACCTCTTGCCTCTACCCGTGCCCCAATCCTGTTCACTCATAGACCCTTCTCAGCTGAAAGACGTCATCTCCCTGCCTTTAAAATGGGTTGAAAGGACCGCCCTCTGCTGAATCAGAGAGAAGCTATGTTGTCAGATGTGATAGTCCTAGCATTATAAAATGATGCCTTATTACAGTGCTGATCCAAGCAGTGGGAGAGACTAAGCTACCCCATCTTGCCAACTATATCTGTCTCTGTGCCACTATGTTTCCTTAAAATGAGCACAATCCACTCCTACCCACATCTCCCTTGGCACACGAGTGGAGGCTTCAGGGCCATACAATTACCTAACAAAGAAAAGAGCCACAGGAAGTGGGTGTTTGCTGGCTCTGGAGGAAAAAAACCCAGATCCATGATATGTCTCAACAATAACAAAATGTTATACTACATTTAGGGCCCCCTGTCTGTGCCTGGCTTGGAACAACCTGACCTGAAATACCAAGGAAGATAATAACCGGTAATCAGTATTTTGTTTTTAAAAAAGAACACACTTAGATGCATGTCCCGGAAGACAGTGAAAAAACAAAGACTTCGATGGCACTTTGAGGCTACAATATTAATACAAAAGCCCCGTTCCTTTTGAGTAAGGAAGTTCCTAAGCACCAGGAGACAGATACACAAATTCCCCACACTTCAAGGTGCATGTCTGCAGGGTAACTCCGTAATCGGAGTGGGTGCCTGTTGCAGATGACTGAATCTGTGTTTAGCTAGATATGCAGTCTTAATGCTTGATGACTGTCATGAGGGGAAGAAAAGGAAAAAGTGAAGTCACTTTTTTTTTTACCATACTCAAACTGTTTCCCATCATAGTAATTTACAGGTATTTCATACTGGGATTTTCTTTGGGACAGTGGGTTTGATAGAACTGTTTGGTGCTTTTTTTTCTGAGCTGAAAGGCTAAACAATCTCAGAGGACATTAATTCAGTAAAATAAACCATAGAACAGGCCATCAGTAAGAGATGCTTCCACAGCACAGAGAGAAACCTGACATACTCCCTTTCCCCAATTCTTAAGCCATCAAAGCTTCAATGTAACTGGAAAGTTCTTCCTCAGATGAACAGAAAGCAGCAGATGAATCCTTCATACAGGCAAGAAAATTTGCAGAAGTTTGCATTGTCTTGCAATGTCTTCTATTTGGAGAGCAACTGTTTTATAAAGCCATGTTTTTGCTTTCTGAATCTGAGGCAGGTGGTCCATCTAGGTATAAACACTTGTTCTTTTCTCTGGTGCCCCCTGGAGCATTTCTCTAGAAAAACAGATAGATCCGGTAAAATGAAACATCGCTCCAAATTGTTTGCTTTACAACTGCAGTTTCTTTAAAAAAAAAAAAAAACCAAACCAACACAACGAACAGGTGCCTCAGTTGCTATGCAGAATCTGCTGAAATTCACCCACTCCGGTGTGCTAAATCTTGTCCTGATCAGTTGCCAGCTTTAAAATAAAATAAAGATTGAACTGATGAAGCCAAAATCTTCTGGTCAGATGAAAAATCTTCAGTTCTTTCCAAACAAAAATTAGGTTTTCTCCAGTGGAATTCTGGATCTGCATTTCTGAAAATCTGTTCAAATATAACTTCTAAGATTTGCCATCTGAAGAGAGAATGGTAAAGGATAGGACAAAACTTGCTTTACACAGATGCATTTGAATCCATTTGGATTTGAGAAAGGTGGAGAAACATACAGCTGCTGGTTTTGGTGGGAAAAAGCTAGAATCTTTCTTTCAGAAAACATATACAAGGTCAGCAGTACCAAGTGACCTCCTAGCAAACCAGAACAAGCTTGTCACAACCTTTGTCTTGTTCTCCTCATCCTTCCAAAGCTTGGATAACCTCCATGGTCCTCTGACCTCTCATCCCTGAGGCACAGATGGTCAAAAGCAAAGCCCAAAAGTACACACCCCTGGAAAAAGAAGGGGGCATATTTTCACCCCCTAAAAAGGCACCAAGATAAAGAACATCAGTATTTGTTGGCTTGATAAAGCCCACAGCTGAGGGGGGGGGGGGGAAATCATCATCATACATATTCATTCTTGAATAGGAAGATCAGGGGAACCTGCCCCCCCTTGTTCCCGCAAAACAAAAATGAACCCCCATCAAAGGGGGCTGAAGATTAAGACATTTTCCAGAAGGTCAATGAGGCAGTCAAGACGCCAGCGGCAAATACAGCAATGGTTTGCCAAGTGGGGGTGCCGAAGTAGGACAGGAGGCCTTCCTGGAAGGAAAATAAAAGGGGTGGGTAGGAAATATCAGTTAGACAACAAAAGCTACACCATGGTGTTGACAAAGCTGTTTAACATGCTAATCAGTGGTACTTATGCTTTATTAACCTTTAGAATGGATTATAATGGGTAATGCTCTCTACAGGGGTAGTTTAGACAAACCAGCACATCACACTACTGAAACTAAAGTCACAAATTGTATCATTTTCAACAAATGATTCATTGGGTCTACTCTAGTTGGGACTATCAAGAGAATTAAGATCTAGGAATGCATGAAGGAAAAATGAGGAGTATTATTTCTGGATGAAAGGGCTGCGATCTTAGTCCTAAAACAGGTAGGCAAAGTGTGGCAAATAGGCCGCATGTGGCTCCCAGCACTGTTTTTGTGGCCCCAGGGGTCAATTTTTTAAAGGAATACCCCCAAAAGCACTCTGGGGGTACGGAGGACATTTCCACTATGTTTGGAGTCCCCAGGGCAAAATCAAATTTTGCAAATTGTGTTTCTTTGTTGCTTCCTGTCCCCACAACCTCTTAATGATGGGAAGACAGAATCGCTGCACATTGGCTTTTGATGGGCAAGTGATGGAAACTCCTGGGCTCAAAGCAAGCCAAATATACGGACTTTCCTTGTTTTGCACCTGATTACAGTTGGTGGACTTTGAAGTAGAATAAAAATGAACAAATACATCCAACAAGTCTGAAATCTACTTTTTCCTCTGGAGCACTGGTTCTTCCACTTAGGTGTAGTAAAGGATTTCAGCTCCCAGAATCCCTAGCCGGCATGGCCCATGATTATGGGTTCTCTGTGAGTTGTTGTGCACCACCACCTGGGGTTTCAAGTTCGGGAACCATACTGACCGGGAGTGTTCCCAAGGCTAAAGAAATCAGCTTTTAACTCACCCATCCACCCTGGGCTTGGATCCAGACCAGGACATGATTCTGTATGTATTCCATTGTCCAGCTAATGATGGTCCTTATTAGCGCTGGTAATTTAGTGCAAACTGCCTGTCCAGGGGTGATGAAAGGGAAAGAAGGAAGGAAGACGCAGGTATTAAAGGTAGTCAGGGTGGGACAGTGCTTGGAAAAGTAACTTTTCTGGACTACAGCATTGCCAATTGCAGTGCTGTTTTTGATAGCCAACACTGTCAGTGGCCATGAAAACCACTGGACTTTGTGAGTTCCAGCTCCGAGCTCTGAGCAAGAATCAGAAGATGGTGAAGGGAAGGGTGGTGGCAGAATACTTACCTTCAGGACCAACTTGCATGCAAAGTAGAACAAAGCTACAACCCGTCCCCAGTTAAAGGTCCCATCAGAGAACATCTCAGCAGCTACTCTGAAGAAAACCTCCTTTGGGGGATACATCTGGACTTGCTCTATCATTCTGCGTGAAAACAGAATAAAAAAACAACCATGGTTAGCTACATTTTCCCACTCACAGGGAGGATTGTGCCAACACTGTGCATTCTGAGAATGAAATCTCAGAGTCTAGTGCAATGCAATCCATGTAAAACAAAAATGAGGTAATAGGAACAACAGCACTGAGCTTCAGCTTCCATAAATTCACCTAATGGATCTAACAAAATGGAGTCATCAGCTGGTACGAAAGCAGAAAGTAATCAAGCCATCACATCAGATTGAAAGACAGAAGGAAGATAATTTCCACCCACCCACTTCTGCCCTCCTGAGAAGCCAACTCCGTCAGGTTTGTCTTTTCCCCAGTGGGCACCCAGTAGTCATTCTACCAGGCCATGGAACATCGTAACACTGAGAACCTGTGCCTAGGTTTTTTGTTCCTGGGCTTATTGACTTCCTCATACCCCTTTCCTCTTATGTTATGTCTTTTTTAGATTTAGATTGTCGACGACAGGAACTGTCATGTCTTTGTTAAATGGATACATACCCCCACTGAGAAATTTTGCAGCTGCAGAGTGGAGTTTGAAGTAAATAATAAATACGTGTCTTCTCAACCAAGATGACTAGAAAATTTGAGCAAGGAAGTTAAACCACACACTACAAATAAAGGCAACAACAAATGGAACTATGCCCAGACACTAACCTCAATGCCACAGGTGGAGATGGGGGGATAGGCGGGATTCCTTCCAGATGACCATTTCAAATGGAGCACAAAACTGCACCATTCAGAAATGGCCATATGTTCTCCAAAAGAAATTTCCTTGTTCTAAATATCAAACATCAAAAAATACAACCTAGTTTTCCATCAGTCAGGGCTGTCCCTTCCCTTTCCAGAGCCAGGATCTCTACGTGGTACATGTAGGATACTAAGCAGTGTTGTATCAAGTCAGACCACTCATCCACCTAATTCAGTACTGTCTATTCTGGTTTTTCTCAGTTCTACATGCAGGATGTCACGGATTTAACCTGGGACCTTCTTTATTTGAAGCATGTGTTCCATGAAAGGAATATCACTGAATGGGCCACAAGAGGCATTCAGTCCAGCCCCCTTGCCATGCAGGAATACACTGCAGCACTGTTAAAAGGTGCCCATCCAAACTCTGTTTAAAGACCCCCAATGATGGAGAGTATGCCCCATTCTAGCAGTCTATTCCACTGCCACAGTAGTTAAAGTTCCCTTCAGATAATATCGTATCACCTAGCACCTAAATACCCTAAGGAAACCAGATCCTATCTGATCTTGGAAATTAAGGAGGAGTCAGCCCTGGTTAGGACTTGGATGGGAAACCACCAGTGAACACCCTGGTGACATTTAAGAGGAAGAAAGTGGCAAAAACACCTGAGTACAGTGGTACCCCGGGATACGAATGCGCCGCCTTACGAAATTTCCGGGTTACGAAAAAAATCCATTGAAAAAAACTGTTCCGGGTTACGAAAAAATTTTTGGTGCTTTTCGGTGCTTTTTCGCACGAAATCGCGGCTTTCGCTATTAGCGCCTATGGCTTTTTCGGCTTACGAAGATTTTCGGGTTACGAACGCGGCGGCGGAACGAATTAAATTCGTAACCCGGGGTACCACTGTATTCCTTGACTAAGAAAACCCTATGAAATTCATGGGGTCGCCAAGAGTCAACAGATGAATAGAAGGCACATGTACACACACACACACACACACACACACCAAGTTCTCTGTCTTCTATTTTCTAATGCACAAGATAATTTTATTTTACTGTGCTTCAACTTTCTCAACTCTTTCAAGTACAATGACACTATATAAGAATTTCTCACTACCCTGCTTTTAAATCAGTGCCCAATCCATGTGCAAAAGACAAATGGCTGGTACAGTACTTGGATCTTTACATTGTAAACTTGGAACTATGAGCAGATTTAGCTTTACTGCAACAAAAGCCAGACTCTTTCTCTCCTCCACTCCCACTACTGGATGGCCTGATGCTCCCAGGAACAGATTGTATAGGAAGCATGGTGTGCTTGTATCCTCAATGCATGCAGAAATACATACCATACCCCAAGGGTTCTTGTTCTAGCTACTTGCATTTTCCTATTCAAGCAAACTTTTCAGTGCCAGTGGGTGACTGTAAAAGGAGCTTTTAATCTAACCAAGTGCTGTCTTCTCCCCCCCCATCGCTGAAGGATTGTATTTGCTATTATTGTTTTTATTGTTAGCTGCCTGGAACCATTTTGGAGGGGGCTGCAGTTCTAACAAACAAACGCAATTAGTTGTGTCTTTTATACTTTGCTTTTTTCAAATCACACTCAAAGTTGCAACCTCTCATCCAAGAACTGTCACAATCCAGCCATACTTATTTATTTTAATGATAATTTTAAGAGCTACCCTATTAAAAAACTAGTACTCTGAAGCAATGTAAAATCATTTTAAAACATGATGACCAGGAATGCTCGGCCAAAAGCAGCTCAACATCTTTGATTTCTTTTTGTCACTAGGCAAAGCTTTATTTATTTTTCTGGTCTGCTCAGGCATTCCAGGATCTTGTATAGCTGGTTATCATTGTTATTGTACTGCCTGATTGGCCTTTAGTTGAAGGCAGCTACCATTTCTATGTGTTTGTACTGCTCTTACTATGGTACACCACCCTGATTTTATACTGAGTGACAATTAAGAAGCTTACTGAAGACAACACATAATGATCCACTCACAAACCGTCTTTTATTTATTTGATTTCTATTGTCTTTTCTTCCAAAAACATGCAACATGGGGCAGCTAACAATGAAATCAAACAAAACAAATGCAATTTTAGAGTTGAACAGACTTAATTAAAAACTATGAATGAAAGAAAAGCCATTCAGTTTTCCTTCTCCAACTGGCAGTCTCCCCACACTCTCCCAAGAAGTTCCTGCAATATTCCAGTGACGACTTCAAGAAGGTGCTGATGAATTTAATCTGCCAGCAGCATTTGTTCTGCTGTTGGAAGGACACTATGGGATACATCCCAAAGAAAGAAAGCAGTTCCTTACTCCCTGTATTCTAGGGCTGCTGCTACACTGCAGAAATACAGCAGTTTTATTTATTTGTTTGTTTGTATCCCACTCTTTTCCCAGGAGTGGGACTCAGAGCAGCTTCACAGCATTAAAAAACAGTACAATAATAATAATTTTGTAAAAGTACACTGAAAAGCATTTTTAAACTGGTCCAACATCCCAGCCTGCCTTATAGTAATTCCCTAAACGCCTGTGTGAACATGTAGGTCTTCACTTGCCGGCAGAAGGCCATTAAGGAGGAAGCTGTTCTGATCTCCCTAGGCAGGGAGTTCCAGAGTCTAGGGCCAGCCACCAAGAAGGCCCTCTCTCGTGTCCCTACCAACCGTGTAGTTTCATAGGAAGCACCAGAATTTACAGGAAAGGCAAAAAATCTCACAAAACTACAAATCCCAGAATTCCATATTATGAGTCATGGCAGTTAAAAAGTGGTAGCTGGTTTATTTTTGCAATGTGGCAGCAGCCCAGGATGGCCTTCCACATGTGCCTGGACTATATCTCTCATCACCCTTCACCAGTGGTTAGGGCTGATGCAAGTTGCAATCCAACACTATCGAGAAGGACACATGCTCCCTATTCCTTCTATACACAGACTGATACTGATAGATGTTTTTCCTACTGCTATCTGTAAAAAAATATCTCACACCAAAGTCAGGACTGCCCATCCCACTGTATTTCCAATTTCTATGTATAATTGTAAAAGCTGGACAATGAGGAAAGCTGACAGGAAGAAGATAAACTCATTTGAAATGTGGTGCTGGAGGAGAGTTCTGTGGATACCATGGACTGCCCAAAAAGACAAATACATGGGTCCAAAGAGCAAATCTATCCTGAACTCTCCCTAAAAACCAAGGTGACTGAACTGAGACGCCATGACTCACTAGAAAAGACAATAATGTTCACTAAGGCAAAAGGCAGTAAGAAAAAGGGAAGACCACAGTATAAGGGGATAGATTCAATGAAGGAAGCCATTGTTCTGTGTCAGTGAGACCTGAGCAGGGTTGTTGATGATAGGGTGACAAGGAAATCTCTCATTTGTAGGACTGCCATAAAGCAAAGTTGACTCAATGGCAATTAATAAGATCATCATCATCTGTAAAGAGGCATCAAAGGACTGGTAAGCTACAGGAAGGCAACAAGATTACTCACTGGTTCCACATCTACACCAACAGGAATGAAATGCTTATGCTCATCAGTAGAAAGATCAAGACCTGGTGGGCTGCATGTTTGTTATGCATAAGAAACAATCTGGGGACTTAAAAGATCCCCCCACTCTTGAAGCTATTATTCAAGAAAGGTACTGTATTTCTATACATTATGCACTTCATTGAGATGTGGGAAACACAACATTGTTGGATTGTGCCTTCAAGTCAACTCTGACTTGTGGCAACCCTATCATAGGGCTTTCTTGGCAAGATTTATTCAGAAAGAGTTAACCATTGCCTTCCTCTAAGGCTTAGACAGTGTGTCTTGTCCAGGGCCACAGCTTTCGTCCAGGGCCACAGCTTTCATAGTTGAGCAGGGATTCAAGCCCTGATCTCCCAGACTCTTAGTCCAATGCTCAAACTACTACATCAAGCTGACTTTTGGGAAACACTCCTCCTAAATAAATGGGAATGTGGTTTCTCAGCAAGGATTGGTAACAAGAAAACGCACCTCTGTAGCTCCATGTTTCCATCCAGCTCATCTCCGATCCGGCGCAGGCATTCACTCAACCGCTTGGTGTTAGGGTCACAAACCTGAGACTCTGAGTCCTTGAGCTCTGCCATCGTTGCCTGGATACGTTCAGAGTCCCCACAGCTTTGCATTCGGTCCCAAATAAATCTGCCACAAGGCCAGAAAAAAAGGGAGAAGTGAGACAGTGTTTAGCAAGCAAGCCGACTCTAGCCACACGACTCAATCAATTCCCTGAAAAGATTCCCTTAGTTCATCCAACACATAACCTTTATGCCCTGTTCTGCATAAGTCCAGACATGCTTGCCCTTTCAGACCAAGGGTCCATTCACACTACAGAATTATAGTGCTGTTATACAATTTTGACTGTCATGGTTCTGTTCTTTGGAGTCCTGTGACTGGCTGTTTAGGGACGGGCATTTAGTATTTCTAGCCAAAGAGCTCTAGTATGTCACCAAACTACGTGATTCCATAGAATGGAACCATGGCTGTTAAAGTGGAATAATAGCACTATAATTATGCAGTGTGAATGGGCCCCAGGACTGTGGAACAAATGACCTTCCAGTTGTTATTGAAATCAAGTTCTCATCAGCCTTACACAGCTTGGTCAAAGGTGAGGCATCTTGGGAACAGTAGTTCACCAAAACCTGCGGGGCTGAAGATGCTCTAGACTCTTCTAGCACATCTATTCCTGTTTGGATACTCACCCCTTCAGAAGCACAGTTCCTGTCTGAAGGATCTGGTCTGAACTTGTGTCTGCAAAGAGAAAGGACTATAAGAAAACAAGCAACCCAAAAAAGAAAACAGAGAAGCCCTGTTGAGATATGAAGGTTTACTGAGGTGAAAAAAAGAATAGAAAAAATCCAGGAAAAAAACATTTTCCTCACTTTTTCCAAAGTCCCTTTCTCCCAGAAAACTGAAAAAATTAAAAAGTAATGGATAATGAAATATCTTCTTTTAAAATGGTGAATAAAATGTTTAAGACAAGATGTTTATATATTTACTTCCCCATTTCCCCCGCTAGAAACTACAAAAGAGGAAGAGTTTATGTAAGATTATATACAGTATCACATCATTGTAATTTCTGGTTTTGCTTTCCATTTCCCGTTCTTACGGACTGAGCACTTTATGTCTTTTTGATGCTATGGAAAATGAAAGGAGACAAAATGATGTCCTCTCTATTACTAATGTTGACAGTTTCACCTATTTTTATTGCAGTTGATTTGCCTATTCCTAATAAGTGCAAAAGCAAAGAGATTCCATATAGCTCCATACAGCTTTCAAGACAACAATTTGGAAAATTAAATACACTTTGTAATAATTATTTAAATGAATTATATTTTAATATACCAAAAATGATTATTGTATGCCTATCATATCATACATAATACATTTTACATTATTAAAGTAACATAGTGACTTTTCGTCTACAAAATATAACTTTTTGTTAATTTTTTTACTGAAAATTCTCATATTTTTTTCAAAAAAGAAAAGAAAAAGTTTTATTCTATGGCTTCAACATTTCCAGAAATTTTACATCTTTAGCCTTGTTGGATCAGACCAGTGGTTCATATAATCCATCAGCTTCTTATCACAGCAGCTGACCTGATACTAGAAGTCCATAAGCATGCTATGAGAGCGAGAGCCCCACCTCATTGTCATACCAAAGTAAATGGCATTCAATGCCACTGGGCATCCATTTCCCATTGCAATTAATAGCCATTTAGACTCAACAAATTGGCCCTACTCCCTTTTCCTTAGCTTTGAAGCCATCTGGCATCACTCCATCTTGTAGCAGTGAATTGTACATATTTACTACACACTATATAAAGGGTGAGGAACTCTACAACTGCTGTTGAATTCTATTTCCCATCAGCGCCAGCCAGCCTTGGCAAATGACGAAGGATGATGGGTGCACTTCTCCACAAAAAGCTGGGGGCCCAGATATTTCCCAGCCATGGGCTATTTGATGAAGCACCTTCTTTTGTCTGAACTGTCTTTCTCCCATATACAGTGGACCTTCCACATTCACTGGGGTTAGGGGTACAGGACCTCCGTGAAAGGGGAAAAATCACAAATATATATATATATATATACACACACACACACACACACACATATAAAAACCCTTTTTTAACCTGAGAGAATACCTCTCTAGGAATCTCTAGGTCCTCCAAGGCAACTGCATGGTCAACATCTTCCAGAAGCTGACTATGAAATTGCACTTGAGGATGTATAAATGCCTAGAGAAGTATTCTCTTTAGGAATCTCTAGTTTCTCCAACACAGCTTTTGGTGGAAGCTGACCACAGAGTCATGATGGAGGACCTAGATATTCCTAGAGAGAACATGTTAATCAAATCCATGAATAATCAAATCCACAAAGCCGCAAATGTAGAGGACGACTTTATATCTTTTCCTGCTAAGGTATGTGTATGAGCTTTGAAGGCATTTGTTGACTTATAGAGACCCCATGAATTTCATAGGGTTTTCTTAGGCAGGGAATACTCAAGAGGTGGTTTTGGCAGTTCCTTCCTCTGAAATATTGCCTACAGCACCTGATATTTTTTTTGGGGGGGGGGGGGGGTGTCTCTCATCTAAGTTTTTACCAGGTCTGACAATGCTTAGCTTCCAAGACCAGACAGGATCCTTGGGCCTTTCGGGTATTTAGGCAATTTCCAGCCAATGCGAACTGAACATTCACAAGCCTTTCCCAGATAAGCAAGCAAAGAGCAGTGAGGGAAAAGGTATGTCATTCTAGATGTTATTGGTTTACAGCTCTGATCATCCCTCACTATGGACTATGGTCCAAAACACATTGCAGACATAATCCAGTTTGAGATGGCTTCAAACTGGATTACTTCTGTAGTGTGTTTTGGACCTTAGTTGCTTACTGTTGATGGAACTGGAGTCCAATGACATATAGATGACCATATATCTCCCAGTCCAAGCTTAGGTCTAACATCATGGGAAAGGGAGAAAAAACATCAATCTTTGTCTACCTCACACTTTCTAAACGGGACGCATGAGCTCATGCGTGAGATCATCTTCCTCCAGCAAGAAACAAGGCACCTGGAGTCCATCTGTCTTTCACTCGCTGGGACTTGTTCCCCTACTTTCCTTGGGGACACGGCGGCTGGAGACAACTTCAGGAGGCAGAACAGAGACTCACCAGTTTACCTTGCTCCGTCAATCTGCGCTGGATGTAAATATGACACAGAAAGGAGCAAACCTCCGAACTGGAAGATGTGGAAAAGGTCAATAAATAAGCAGAGCCAGTGGGGCATAGAGGGTTGAGAGCTGAAATACGACTCAGCCATGGAAGCCCAATGGGTGACTTTAGGTGAGTCACACTCTCTCAGCCTCAGAGGCAATGGCAAAACCCCTTTGAATGGACATATTGCACTCTTCACACTCATGACCTTAGGGAAGTCACACTCTCTCAGCCTTTAACTCTTTGGCTCACTGCTATGGAATTCTGGGAGTTGGAGTTTGTTGTGGGCCCAGAGCCCCACAACAAACTCCAACTCCCAGAATTCCATAGCAGTGAGCCAGACAAAGAGTTAAAGCGCTGCCAAACCGGGTTATTTAAAGGATGCCAATAGACAACATGAGAAACAAAGACACTTTCAAGCCCAGGCATGCCCTTTACTATTATTATGGGGGAAGCCACAGACAGACACACATTTCAGGGGGTCTCTAGGCTAACCTCCCTCCAAAGCAGGCTCACCCACACTGCGGAAGTAATCCGGATTCACACCGCTTTAACCGCCAGGGCTCAGTGGTGTGGAATTCTGGGACTGGCAGCTTTGTGAGACAGTCTTTCTTTCCCTGTTCTCTCTTTCGGAGAACTCTGGTGCCTCCACAAAGCTGGAATCCACTCCGTGGCAGTTAAAGCGGTACGGACCCGGATTATTCCTGCAGTGCGGACGGTGCTGTTTTGTTCCCTTCCCGCCTAATTCCTCAACCGCCTCGCTTCTTCCCTTCCCGGGTTCTCACCCGCTTTGCAAGGCGGAGGCTCCGGTTCCCGAGACTTCCCTGGGCCCCTGGCAGCTCCGGCCGCCGCCATCTCGCCGCTGCACCGAGAGCCAAGGCGACCCTCTTTGCCCCGCTTTGCTTTGCTTTGCTTTGCTTCCCGCGGCGCCGCCCAGCTCAGCCCCGCCCAAAGCCGGCGAGCCGAGTTCCAGCGGAGTCACGTGAGCGAGGAGGGAGCCAATCAACAGCCGAGTTGGAGAAGGAGTCTGCGAGTTGCAATTCCTAGAGCGGCACACAGGCGTCCATTCAGCCGTCTCTTCCTGTTTCCGGTTTGAATGGGAAAACCAGGCAACTCTATGGTTTCAATAGGCAAAGAGATCTTCTAGTACAGTAGTAGGTTTACCCAAAGCTGTGCCCTTTAAGGGTTTTGGACTTCAGCTCCCAGAATCCCAGGCTATTGGCCAACATGGCTGAGGCTTCTGGGAGCTGAAGTCCAAAAGCCCTTAAAGGGCACAGTTTGGGGACCATTGTTCTAGTACTTTTGAGGACTGACTGACAGTTTGAGTCCCAAGCCTCAAGTCTTGAGTCTCAAGTCCTTGCAAGATACTTTCGAGTCAGGGGAATTTGTAGTTTATTGTGACAGAGAAGGCTGAATGTCCCACAAAACTACAGTTCCCAGAATTCCCTAGCACTGAGCCTTAGCATTGCATTATTCACACTCCACAGAGCTAGATGCAGTACTGCATTGACACAACCTTAAGATAATTAGTGGTAGTGATGGAGTTAGAAACCAAAATGGGAATCATGGAAAAATAGACCAGTAACACCAGGGCTAGTAACCATCACCCAAGAACCAGAGACAGAGTGGTAATAGCCAGCTATTTTGTACCACAGAATGAGTGAGAATGGAGAATGATAGGAACATAGGGTCAGGACACACTGCATAAATAATCTGATTTGACGCCGCTTTAACTGCCGTGGCTCAATGCTGTGCAATTCTGGGAATGGTAGTTTGCTGTGGCTTTATATTTCAATGGCAGGCCTGCCTTTGCACGCTCCTCCTTGATCTTCCTTAGTAGTCATTCCAGGTCTGTAAGGCTTTCTGCTAGTATTATGGTGTCATCTGCATATCTTAGAATGATAGTTGATATTCCTTCCTCCTGTTTTCACTCCTCCTTTTTGTGTCCAATTCTACTTTCCTTATAATACGCTCTACATATAGGTTGGTGAAAAACAACAAAGGAGAAAGAATTACAGCCTAACCTATGCAAAAGAAAAGGAAAAAAAAGTTAGGTATTATAAAATATAAAATGTAACTCAGTCAATTAAAATAATATTAAAAGTGTTTATATATATGTTTTGTTGTTGTTAACAGACCTCAAGTCAATCATTCTCGACCCATGGCGATCCTGCTGATGAGACATCTCCAAGACTCCCTGTCCTCCACTGCTTTGCATAGGTCCTGCAAATTCATACCTGTGATCTCCTTAGTAGAGTCCATCCATCCAGCATGTGGCCTTCCTCTCTTTCTTCTTCCCGCCACCTTTCCTAGCATTACTGTTTTTCCCAGTGAGTTGTGCCTTCTCATGATGTGGCCAAAGTACGGCAGCTTCAGTCTAGTTATCTTGGCTTCCAGAGAGTTTTCTGGTTTGTCTTTTTGGCTGTCCATGGTATCCCCAGCACTCTTCTCTAGCACCATATCTCAAATGCATTGATTTTCTTCCTATCTGCTTTCTTAACTGTATATGTATATACACTCATCCCTCCATATTTGCGGATTTGACTATTCACGGATTTGATTAATATGTTTTCTCTAGGGATATCTAGGTCCTCCAGTGCAACTCTATGGTCAACTTTAACTGAAAGTTACACTGAAAGACCTAGAGATTCCTAGAGAGAATACTCTACTAGGCCTTTGTAGCTCCTCCAGGGCTGTTCTATGGTCAGTGTCTGTCAGACATTGACCATAGAGTTGCACCAGAGGACCTACAGATTCCTAGAGAGTGTCCTCTCAGGTAAAAACATGATGTTTTTCTTATTTGTGGTTTTTCCATATTCGTGGGGGTCTTGTGCCCCTAACCCTAACAAATATGGAGAGACAAGTGTATGTTTTGTTGTTAACTGTCCTCAAGTCGATCTCAACCCATGATGATCCTGCTGATATGTCTCCAAGACTCCCTATCCTCCACTGTTCTGCTTAGTTCCTACAAATTCATACCTGTGATCTTAATAGAGTCCATCCACCTAGCATGTGGCCTTCCTCTCTCCACCTTTCCTAGCATTATTGTTTTTTGCAGTGAGTCGTGCCTTCTCTTGATGTGGCCAAAGTGCAACAGACTCAGACTAGTTTCTGGTTTGATCTGCCCTAGGATCCATTTGTTTGTCTTTTTGGCTGTCCGTGGCATCTTCAGCACTCTTCTCCAGCACCGCAAATGCATTGATTTTCTTGCTATCCACTTTCTTAACTGTATATGCATATATGTACAGTATATAGTATTAAAAACTCTCAAATAATCCAGATAATATTGAAGTTGTACTGTTCAAAGAATACACAACAGAGGAACTCAGGTCCTGTGGTGTCTGGAAGTGCAGTAATCAGTTTCAAATATCACAAAAGTCCTTTGGAAGAGTTTCCTGGTGGGGAATAAAATCCTTTACCATTATTTCCAGCCAGACGTGTTTCGAGCGATGGTCTTCTTCACCATGGCAGTTAAAGCAGTGTCAAACCGGATTATTTCTGCAGTGTGGATGCAGAGAGAGAGCAGGGGTTCTTTTAATGGAAAGTGGAAATAGAAGTTACCGTATCAATTAATACATATTAAAATTTTGTTGCAGCAGCAAGGATGGCAGGTGGAATTTTTAAGGGTGCATCTCCACTGTAGAAATCGTAATGCAGACTGACACCACTTGAAGCACGCTGCGCCATCCTGTAAAATCCTGGGATTTGTAGTTTCACAAAGTCTTTCGCCTTTTCTGCCAAACAGTCCTGGTGCCTCACAAAACTAAAGGATTCGGTTGGATGGAGCCATGGCAGCTGAATAACTCCAGATTTGCCATCTCTGTGTGTTCTCTGGACTACATGGAATTACTTGTACACATCCCATGTTAACTGTGTTGGTGGGGGCCTTTTTGGATCAATTGGTTATATTCTAGGATCACGATACTAAAATAAATTGGGCTTTTGTAATGTACTGTATATCCAAGCTTGTAATATAATTTTGTAAGTACACATGAAGTTTGGTCAGTGTTAATCCATTACTCTGTTATTTGGGATATTGTAATTGAGGTGGGTGCTGACTTTTTTCCTGGTTATTCGTGCTGTTTGTAGCATCTCCAAAGGGCCTGTCTTACATTGTAACATGTACCACAGATTATTCTCCTCCCTGTATATTATTTATTATTATACTTATTTGAACATTTATATCCCATCCAGTATGACAAGATCTCAAGCCAGCATACAATTAAAAATCAATTTAGAACAATTTAAAACAGTACAAAATAATTTAAAAGCCTGTAAAAGCATATGAAACAATTTAATACACACAAACAGTTTTAAAACCATCTCCCTGCACAGATTTGGATGAAATGGTTAAGACACTACTCAAAGGGTTTGGGTAAAAAGCCAAGTTTTAATTTGGTGTCAAAAAGAAGCCAAATGTTGGCACCAATTGGGCCTCAAAGTGGAGGGCATTTCACAACCGGGATACCACAGCAGAGAAAACCCTTACCCATAACTTTATACAGTTTAAAGATCACATTGGTCTATAATTCCCAATGAAGCTTAGATCAGTATTTCTCAAAGTATCCAGTGTGGTGGAAAGGCAACCCTTTCCCCCAATATGTCAAGGACTAGTACCATTAACTGCCCAGGTTCAATGATATGGAATTCTGGGAACTGTAATTTGTTGTGGACCCAAAATTCCATAGCACTGAGTGGGGTCAGACCGGGTTATTTCTGCAGTGTGGATGCAGCCTGAGTAGCACTGATCTAGATCACTTAATAGGTTATTTCACTTTGGGTTCAGCTTGCCTAATCAAAATGAAATATAATGTGAGACTTTTGTGTCAGATGCCCTTTAAAGAAGTACACATGTCCATCACAAACTATAAGCTTGCCAAGAAGCACAGCTATGTTACAAAATCTCTACCTTGGTCAAGCAAGCTTAGCACATGGCCATTTCCCCTTAACTGCTACTAGCATTAAGAAATAATGCTGAAACTGAACACAACAAAAATTTGCTTTTATATACAAAGGTTGATTTTCCCCTCCTAGGTGTTCAGGCAGTACAACTGAAATGCTTGTTTCTAGCAAATAGCTTTTATTGGGAAGAAGGGAGGGGGGAGCACTTTCTTTGATTATACCTTTGTTCTCTTGTTTATGGCTTGCATTTGGGAACAGCAAGGTATATTTCCCTCAACTGGTAGGAAACACAGACTATCACCCCAAGAGTGGAGTGTTTCACCCGAGTTCCTTGTTTTGACCTACTTTAACAGAAGACGACTCAGAAACAAAACAAAACTCCCTTATACAGTTCATTTAATGAACTATACATAAATGTTTAGTAATTCCCCATGGAGAATATTA
Source organism: Sceloporus undulatus (assembly GCF_019175285.1). NCBI lineage: Eukaryota > Metazoa > Chordata > Lepidosauria > Squamata > Phrynosomatidae > Sceloporus > Sceloporus undulatus. Next base: position 104,103,243 of record NC_056527.1, read on the forward strand.
TAAAAACAAACAGTCTGCCGACTGACTCATTTGCCCCCAACTTCCTATACCACTAGGAGGGGGAAAATACTTGGCAGATGCTGTTTTCACAATCATAACAAGCCAGAGTTATGACTTTGGTTCCCCAGAAACACAAAGGTTTTGTCCTGTTATGGTGGTATCTTGTAGACAGGTGCAATGTGCAGCTTTTCTTAAGTCCAGTCTCCCATGCTAGTCAGTGTGCTCATATCAACTGCAGGCTGAGCATCACCATTAGTCAGTTCCTCAAAGATCCTGGTTTCCATCTTCAGCAGATCACAGCATGTGTATGGATGAGATCTTCAATTGCACAGAGAAGCACACTGCGGGAACATTGAGGGTATTACTGAAGGTCCTGTGGATGTGCAACTCCTCAGTCCAGAAGGATGGTGACGACGACAATAACAACTATTAAAAACATGGCACCATCAGGTACATGGTACCTTTTAGATTCATCAGCAAAAAACAAACAGGTCTCTGCTGTCAAAGAGCTTATACTGTAATCTAAAATCACAATGTGGAAAACAATGGTAGGAGGGAAATAAGGCATGAGTAGAGAGGGGTGTATGTTAAGCAGAGGTAACCAATGCTGTAACAGAGTCATTGTCCACAATTTCTCACAGCTTTCATGTCCTCCTAGATCTCAGTTATTCTCCATACTTGGAGCTTGGCCCTCCAAAATAACCACCAGCAGTTTTATTTATCACCAGTATAAATATAGCTCCCACTTTCTGCATCCCAATTACACTCTGGTCCCATGCACTCCGACTATGTACACTGTGCACATATGCCCAAGATTATTGAGCAAGTGGACTGTAACCCAATCCATGATAAAATAGATCAGTCTTAAAGGTGCCGTAAGAAATTTTGTTCCTTTGCTGGAACAGACTAATAAGATTAGCCTTTGAAAATAATTCCATAATCAAGTAACTTTAGTTTCCAAACTGTACATTTCTTGCTCTGTCTTGTTGATGGGAAAGCTACAAAGCTATCCTCTCAAGTAAAACAGGAATTCATGGTACAAGCTATACACTGGTTCCAGAGCTCTTCGAAAAAAAATAAACTTGAAATGTCCCTATTTCACTGTTATTTTCTAGGTCTTTTTAAAAACCCCTCTGGGGTTGTCCTGTCCATGGCCACAATCTTCACTAGGCTTTTAAAGTGCAATCCCTGCATCATGTTCACTCATATTCTACAGGGATTGTAGATGACACTGACATCCATTTGTAATTCTGCCATGTCTTCCATGTGTTGCTTCTGCTTTTTTTTAATCACACTGTCCAGTTTTGTTGTGTTTAGGATAGAAAAGCACAATTACCATAGGTGTACATGTGTGTAGCAAAGCTTATTAAAGTTACTTATTGGGATCCAAAATGTTACTTTCTCAAGCCCTGATCAAGCACTACTCTTGTAAGCACTGATGCCCTTATGTCAGTTCAACAGTTGTGATTTTGAAGTGGGCAGTGATTCTCTGATCAAAGGAGCCCACCACAAATCATCAGATATCTTCTTTAACTTTTGCAGTGAGTGCCATTTCATCATTTGATTTTTCTATATAAAATTATTTTCATTAGTGCCATCATGCTTTTCATCTACATTTTTTGAAAACGATATCAGTGAAATACTAGTTAGGAGTTATTAATCAGTATGACATTGTAACATCATTATAAAAAATCCAAGAAAATCATTAAGGCCTGTTACAGACTGCCAAAAATAAAGCTGCTTCGGGTCTCTTTGGAGGTATGCTATTTAAATGATACATGGGTCCTAAGAGTCCAGAGATCGCGCCAAAGCCACACTCCATTCCTAAGCGCTGGATTCCGGATTCTTAGGATGCATGCATCATTTAAACAGCATACCTCCAAAGAGACCCGAAGCAGCTTTATTTTTGGCAGTCTGTAACAGGCCTAAGTCACTACCATTTCAGTAATGTGATTTCCCCTACCCACCCAATTAAAAAAATCCAGTCTATAATTCTGACCCAGTTTTGAGCCAAAACAACTGGCAATTATGCGTAAGTGACCTAGTGTCCAGTGCTAAATAGTTGAATTTTTAAAGATTATTGCTTTATTTATCTATTTTTCTAATGGCCACTCATAATTTTTCCTAATGGCTCTATCCATATATCTTGCCTACCAGAGTGAATAGAACAAGTAAGATGAATACACAAAAAAGTGCAATATCCACACTGCTGTGGAAGGTTCTAGTGCAATCACACTTCTTGTTTACAGTGGAAAAGCAATGGTTGATTGGCACAAAGAACTGCTCATCTGGAGGCAGATTAAATGGAAGAACAGTTTGTATCGACTCAAATCAGCCTAAGCAATTTAGCTTCAGCAACCTTCTTTGGCAGGCACCCATTATACCACGTGTTGGGAGACCTTTTTGACCCTAAAGCCAAATTTAAAGTTGTAAAGGGTCTTGATGACCACACTACAGCACTGCATGGGACAAAGGGTACAGTCCGGGGACAAAGCAAAATAGGTAGGACCATTTGTAAACTTTTCTGAACTACTCCATTGCAATACAGTACCTTTCAAGAAAGCTAAACACTGCTAGTCTGTAAATCCGCACTTCCTATTCCACACAGAATGTTATCAGTCTTTAAATAACTTCTGCCTCCAATCACTGATCAGAGATAAGGGCAAAAGTTCTTCAGGTTGAACTTGGGGGCAAAGTAAGCTGGCCCAGGACCAGTTGTAAATTTAACCACTGTACCTTACTGCAATAACTTTCAGGAATGCAAACCACTGCCAGTCTAAAAACCTGAGCTCAGAATGTGATCAGTCTTTAAATAATGTGTTATCTCCAATCACATTATCTAGGAGATAAGAGCAGAAGAAACTCTCTAGGCTGGATTGGGAGTGTCATGTGTTTGGAAGCTCTCTTTTCCTACCCTATAAATATAGCACCATGGAGGAGTGGGGCTAAAAATCATGTCTCTCCTTATCAAAGATATCAGAGGCTGGAAAAAAATCAGCAGCAGTCTTCATGATCCAGGAGCTGGAACAATCGCACCGCACGTGGGGCACATTCCTAAGGGAAGTCGCAACTAATCCTGCCTGTCTTCTGCCTGGACCAACACATATCCATTGCCTTTGTGATCTGGATCTGCTGGGCTCTCTTTTTCTTCTGCCTCATATTCTTCCTCTGTTGGCACGCGTTCCACTGCCAAGCCGGACCTTCTGCTGCGCCGAGAAAACCATTCTATCACCAGCTGCCGAAGGAACATAACCGGGATTGGAAGAGCAGCCACAACAATAAGGCTGAACAAAACGCCCATGGCCCATGGTGGGTATTCCAGTTGCTGTTCCTCTGCCTGCAAATAGAGAGATGAGGAAGAAAGATAATGCAGGAGCCCATTTGTCATTACAGTCTATTGTGTCTAATGCTTTCAATGGCGGCAGCGTTGAAACAGTTCAATAAAGAAGACTTCATATCATGGCAGAACTCCCTCACTGAGGCTGCATCTGCATTGCAGAATGAATGCAGTTTGATACTGCTTTAACTATCATGGCTTCTTCCTACCTAGACAGTCCTGGGATTTATAGTTTGTTGTGGCACCAGAGCACCCTGATAGAGAGAGACAAATAGCCCACGAAACTTCAAATCCCAAAATTCCATAGCATTGAGCCATGGCAGTTAAAGCTGTGTCAAACTGTATTGTTTCTGCAGTGCAGATGCAGCCCTAGGGATGTTGTACCCATGACATGTGCTATGAGACACAGAGTTCTCATCTCTCATTTCCACCATCTTTGCTGTGAAGCGAACAGACTTTTGGGTGCAAAAAAAGAGTCTGTGCCATAAAGTCAGGGACCCATTTAGGGCATCAACATTTTGTCTGTAATTAAATTACCTAAACTGTATTCATTAGTTAATTTTTTAAAAAAATTAAAATCTAAATTAATTTTCTAAATTACCTTTTCTCTGTTCCAGGACCGGTAGGTGGGCCGCTTCAAAATCATGCGTACCAAACTTGCTATCAGCAGGCACAACATTGATGCCAAGCTCACAAAGCGCCACATGTACTTGTAGATTCTCCAAGGGCGCCATCCTAGCATTTTTTCTATGTCACCTAAGAATCTATGGAAATAAGAGACATGACCAAGATGGATTATGGGACAAAGAATGAAAAAATTAACATGTTTTGGAATCTCCAAGGAAAAATATGCAGGGTTTGTCAGGGCTACGAAGTAGACACCAGCAAATCCCAAACAATAAAACAGCAAGGACAAATTGGCAAGTGGTTAAATAAAGTTAGAAGACAAAGTCAAGAATTACCTGTCAGCTCCATAGATCCAGGCCACAGCAAAAGCTTCAAAAGCCACAACTATAAGTAGGGGAAGAGTGGCTGAATAGTCATCAAACATGGTGACAAAATAATTGCCTGAGCGTTGAACGAAAACCAGGCCAAACAGGAATCCAACAATACAACACAGCACTGCAGGAAGAGAAAAGAAAGGCACATTGGCTGATCAGGTTACCTGTGGACCAGCAGGGGTCCTACTGGACATTTGAGACCCTGGGAAATAACACCTAGATGTCTTTGAGGGCTCAGGGGTGCTTGCTCTTGTTATTGTTCTGTGCCTTCAAGTCGTTTTCAACATATGGCAACCCTAAGGTGAACCTATCACAGGGTTTTCTTGGCAAGATTTGGTCAGGGGGAGTTTTGCCTTTGCCTTTCTCTGAGACTTAGAGTGTGGCTCTCCCAAGGTCACCCAGTGGGTTTCCATGGCTGAATGGGGATCCAAACCCTGATCTCCACAGTCATAGTCCAATGCTCAAACCACTACACCACACTGGTTCTCCCTAGGAAGTGCATGTGAGGTTAAAAGAGACATGTACCTCCGGCAACCAATAATGAGCAGTTTACAATTACTGGGTTAGTCAAAGGCAGTTTAATGTTTAGGCAGAATCTCTTTTTCTATACTGTAGTTTAAATCTACAGCTTCATGTCCTAGTCCCTGGAGCAGCAGCAAAAAAGCTTATTCTTTCTTCAGTATGATATCCTTTCAAATATTTAAACAAGGCTATCAAGTCACTTCTTAACCTTCTCTTCCCCAGGCTAAACATACCCAACTCCCTAAGCTGCTCCTCATAGGGCATGGTCTTTTACCATTTAGGATATGTTCCACCATGGCAATATCTTTCTTTAACTGTGGTGCCCAGAACTGAACATAATGTTCCAGGTAAGGGCTGACCAAAGCAGAACAGAGCAGTACTATTACTTCCTTCGATCTAGACACTATACTCCTATTGATACAGGCTACAATCACATTGCATTTTTAAGATGACACATCACACTGTTGGTTCATATTCATCTTATGGTCTACTAAGACTCCTAGATCCCTTTCACATAATTCCACTTTAATTGCCATGCCTGCCTTCTATGGAATCCCAGGGTTTGTAGTTGGAGCATTCTGGCTGGGAATTCGAAAGGTCCCTCTCTAAATTGTCAATCCCAGAATTCCATAGGATGAAACCATGACAGTTAAAGTGGGACTATGGTGTTACAGTGGAATTGTAGCACAAGTGGAATTGTGTACCGTGAAAGGGCCCTTGATGTAGCCCACAGGTACCTTTGGTGTCTCCACAAGGAGAGCAGAAGTCAGCCTATTTCCCACAGAATATGCCACACTGGAGCTGCGACAGCACAGAAGGGACTGTGATGGCTGGTCTTATGAGGACAAGAGGAGGTAGATAATCCAGCACATCCGGGATAAAGTTATGCTAATCTTTTCAGGTACTTTCTCACTCTACCATTTTCCAGACATATTAGGCTTCAGTTCTCTTCCTCCTTGCTGTGCACTTTGCAGCCTGATGTGGTATATCTGGAATGCCATTGAGCTCTGTTCCACAACCAGCATGCTGTTATTAGTTGCTCTTAGGTACCTGTAAAAAGGGTCCGTCGACGCTGGAGACTGTGGAAGTTGTCCAGCAGAGGAGTGATGATCCCTTGCATGTTCCCCAGCATGGTGCTCAGCCCCAAGTTCAGCAGCATGAAAAAGAATAGCACAGACCAGAAAGGGGCAGTTGGAAACAGTGTCATGGCCTCTGTGAAAGCGATGAAAGCTAGGCCTGTACCCTCCACACCCTGGAAGAGAAAGAGAGGGTGAATTTGGAGAACATCCACTGAAAATGGCAAGCGACAAGTTTAAGCTAAACAGAAAAGTTCACCTGGACAAAAGGCTGCATTTTCACAATGAAAAGGCAAAGCAGACTTCAGTAACCTCATATCCTCCTCCCACCCCCCATGATAAACATCCCAAATCCAGATGCTTATTGGGTAGGGGACAGGGAGCTACTTTATGGCTGCCCATCTCATCATCCTCCCTGGTCACCTTGTGCATTTCATCCTCTGCACGGCAGTCTCCAATCTCCCACTTCTGCAGGAGTAGCTGCTGCTCTGTGTTGTTTTGGAGCTCCTGATACCAGGCACTATACTGTGAGGCAGAGTAATATGTGAAGTTTTCAGGAAGGACAACAGAGAGGGAGCCATTCAATGCTAGTTGTGCAAGAACTTCTGTATTCCTGCAACAAACAAACAGTATGCAAGATGTAAGTTTCAAAGGTTATGGATCAGTCAAGGTGGCTAACAAAAGTGAAATTCAAATGAAAAGAAATAAAAACATTTTTTAAAAAAGGTTTAAAATCTTAACTGAAAGAATAACAGCCCCCTTGAACTAGAACATAACTTATATCCCATAGTGGTACGCACAGCTTTTATTTTGGGGACCACAACTCCCAGAATCCTGGGAGCTGCCTCATCAAGTTGGCTACTGACCTCTCAGCGCACTTCTGTGCAATGATGTTGGCACGGAAACCCAGCACAGCAAACACAACCAGTGTGGCTAGGACTGAGGTAAGGAAGTTGACCAAGGCCACAAGCAGCCCATCAAAGTGGCAGTTGTTGTGGCGGGGGTTGTAGCTGGAATAGGCGATGATGGTGCCAAAGCCCAGGCCCAGGGCAAAGAACACCTGGGTGGCTGCCTGACGCCAAACCTGCATATCTCCCCAGATGGACAGCTTGGGGGTAGGGAAAGGGAAAAGTGAGAAACAAACAGTTAAACAGTGATCACAATACTGTATATCATTCTTTGGACATACATTTATTGCATCTTCACCTCCACTATTTCTTTTCCAGTTTTTCCCAAAGGTAGCAAATATCATCAGACTTTGGTGATTTTGGTGATGATGGTGTGCCTTCAAGTCATTCCTGAGTTATGGCAACCTTATAATGTAGTTTCCCCAGCAAAATTTGTTCAGAGGGTGTTTGCCATTGCCTTCCTCTGAGGCTGAGAGACTGTAACTTAGGCCCGGTACAGATGGGCACACTGAGGCGATATTAGTGCTCGATAGGGCTGGGCATCCAGACGCGCCCAGCCCTAGTGATGTCACAGGTGTGTGTGCCCATCCACATGGCGGGTGCCACGTGGCGCTGTGTACAGATCAGAAGTACCATCATATGCAGCCCTGATGATGCTGCAAAAAAGGAGTCGCCTAGAGCAGCTCCTTTTTGAGTGCGCATCTGTGCAGCAGCATGTGGATGATGCTGCACAGCTGCGCAGCAAAGAGGAGTGGTGTTTTGCCACCTGTGTGTACCGGTCCTTACTTAAGGTCATCCAGTAGGTTTCCATGCTTGAATGGGGATTTGAACCCTGGCCTCCTGGAGTCCAAGTCTAACATTCAACTCACTACACCATGCCGGGCAATTGCAAACTAGAAGTGAATTCTATCTAATTAGCTCCGATTTCAGTTGGATTCAACTCCTTTAGGACAATGAGACAAGGTAATGGTTTCCTCTCCTGCTAATGGAGAGTTGGAGAGCCTATGGCCTTCCAGGTATTGTTGAACTATCAGTTCCCATCAACTCTATCTAGCCTGGTCAATGGTGAGGCAATTCATCAGCATCTGGAGGACCAAATATTTCCTGACCCTGAACTACAGGCTGTAACATCAACCTACCTTTGTTATATTGCTTATCCTCAACTGCTTCTGTGGCTGATAGTCACTGTGTTTATCTTGTATGGCTTCGAGCCTTATATAGAAATATTGTGGACTGTACTTCTTGCATTTCATAGTCATTAGTACCTATTGTTCACAATTTTCTCTCTGCTCCCATATATTTAGCTACCACCTGAGAATAACACCCTGTATTTCTGACTAAGTGCTCTCTAGTCTATGACACCTTATGTCACAATAAACCTGGTATAGCCCCACCTTGAGGATGTTCATTCAAATTCAAGTTTCACTGTTGTTCATATAAATAAATTGACTTCAGTGGGGCTTATTGTCATAGATCTGCCTTTTTAGACACAAAGCTTGTGTTGCTTTTAGTGTGTGGCATTATATCTTTCCACAACCTCATGCCACAGTTTGCAAAAACTGGCTTGCAAATTCTACTTTGGACTATTCATATTTTGCATTAATCTATATGTAGACACAATGGCTTGGGTTCTGGGTGTCTTAAGGATTATTTGCTCTTAAAGCTTGGAAAAGTTACTTAACTACAAGTTACAGAATCTTACAGCCAGCATAACCCTTGGGAATTCTATGAAGTGGAGTAAAAAATGAATAAACCTTCACATTGACCTACTCTGGCTTCCATTATGATTACAAAGCTAATTTGACTTCAACTAGAAGCAAGGTCTTCTTGACTAGCGTCATGGGTTTGTGGATTGCCCTTCCATCCTCCTTCCTGACCCTAGGCAAACAAGTTGAGATAGTACTCTTTTGATTTTTGTTGATTATTTTGGGTTGGACCAAAACATTGTTGTCATTGCAGCAGACCCACTGAAATCAAGGTAGGCATGGTTAAGCGTGATTACATATGGATCCAGTTGACTGTTCTATTGCTTTACTGAATTATTTAAAAACATTTTGGTTGCAGTGTTTCTATTCATTTTATTACTCAGAGCTTAAATATCACTTGTGTAAAAGAGCCTAGCAAGTCTGTTAAGTAAACAAAGGCAATAACAATAGTCCACGATTAGTGCTAAAAAGGGGAGTATACATCTTGGAATGAAAGAAACAACATGCAATAAAAATGTTATGTCCTGAGTATGGAGTAGTTACTTTTTGGGGGCTTACAACTCCAGAAGCCAGGAACCTCCAACAATCATGCTGGCTGAGGGATTTTAGGTGTTACTGTCCAAAAAAGTAACTATTTCAAGCCCTGATTAAGCCTACATGGATCTGTGATCTCTTACCTTTGGTGTAAACATGATCCAGATTCCATCAGCAGCCCCTTCTAGCAGAAGTGCCCTTATCAGGAAGCAAAAGAGAACCACGTAGGGGAACAAAGAACTGAAATACAGCACCTGGGATGGGAGGAGAAACAAAAGATTAGGAATCACGAAAAGGTATCTACTCACAGAAGAGCCATTATTGGTACAAGATTTTAGTGCAAGACACCCTGTAGCTTCCTTCCACAGACTCTTATCTGAAAACCTGCCAATAGATTGGGGACATTTTTAGAACTTTGTATACTGCATTGATCCCCTTGAAAGATTTTAAAAACCCAACTGCAGTTCATTTTCTTAATGAAGTAAAATGCTCACTGTAACATCCATGGCCTTAATTGATTTATATTCTGTATTTCTCCTTGTATAAAATCCAAGGCAGCTTACAAATGTTTAAAAAACAGGATACTTTAAAAATATGTGTATAAAAGTTTTTTGGGGGACAGCACAAATTGGGAGAACACAAAAATGTTAGGTATAGTCTTCTTGGTGTGACTCCTAGACCTTTGGACACTATCCACTCTGTACACTACCCACTCTGTTACACACTCCACAAGTCAAAATCCCAATATCCGTTTCTATAGCTGGCAGCCACTGACAGTGACACAGTATCTGAGAAATGGCAGACAACCAAAACACCTGCTATCAACAGCATTGTAGGGACAGGGAAAAGGTACATCTGCCCACTTACACATATGACTCATGAACATATACACATTTCTCCTGAGAGTATGGGATGCAGGTCCACAGGCAGAGATGGTGGGTGGACGGGGGCATTAGAGTACAATCAAGAAAGAATAGCCAGAACCAAGATATTTTAAATTATTTAATTTCCAGTCCTCTGTACTTGTTTGCTCTTATTTGCCATCATGTTGGCCTTGACTTATGGCAACCCTACAAATGAGAGCTCTCTATGAGCCTCAGTCATCAACAGTCCTGTTTAGGCCTTGCAAACTCAGGGCTGTGGATTCCTTAATCAAATCCATCTATTTGTAATGTAGTCTTCACCTCTTCCTACTGACCTTCACTTTACTAAGCAGTATCATTTTTCCCCCAAGAAGGCATGATGTCTCATGATTTGTACAAAGTACAGTGGCCTCTGTTCAGTCATTTTGGCTTCTAGTGAGTGTTCCACTTATTTTACTCTTGGACCCATTTATTGATCATTTTGGTGAACTATGCTAGCCATAGAACTCTCCCTTCTGATAATTGTTTATATGTAACAACCCTAGTGTTTATAACTTCTTATTCCAATACTGTCTAAAAACAAAAGTAACAGGACAAGAGATCTTGTCCTAGATTTTTTAAAACACCAAATGGTGAAAATGCAGAAGTCCCCACCTCCAACTCATGGCTATGGCCCAGACAGTAAGCTTGAAAGTGGAAAAATGTATTAATGACTGACCTTGCCAGAGGATTTGATGCCTTTAATCATCGCCAGACCCACCAGAACCCAAGCAGCAAAGAGGCAGCCAGTAAGTGCTGGATCAAGACCTCCACTCTCCTCAATGGAATTGGTCACATGCAAAGCCTTACGGTACCAAAAGTAGACAGTGGCAGAACTCTCCAGACACTCTGTTTCTATAAAAAGAACGAGCAATTTAAGTCTGTGGTGCAGAAAAACCCTTACTGAGTAAAGCACAGGCAGAGGAGACTGTCTGTCTGTCTGCCTGCCAATTTTCAATTACCTGGGACAGTTTGGTTGACTGTTTCTGGGCAGTCGTTCCAAGGCAGAGGAAACTGGAAGGAGTTAGCCAAGTAGAAAAGACTCCATGCAATAATGACATTATAATATAGAGCAACAAAGGAACAAACCTAAATGGAAGGAGAAAGAAATCAGCATCTCAATAGTCTCTCTAAATACCAATGCAGCTGCCTCTAGCAGGAGGGTAGCTAATTATATTAAGGTTGTGTTTAGAAATCACAATATGTCAAGGTTCTGCAGCAATCCCGGTGTACTGAGGATGAACTCTCTGGCTATAAGCCTGGAATGCCTATACAGTAGATTTTGACCAAGTTATATTTTGGACTGCTATTCCCTGAATCCCCCATAAACCATGCTGGCTGGGGTAGTTCTGAGAACCGCAGTCCAAAAAGTAACTACAGCGTGCCTTCGGCTTATGTGGGGGATCCGTTCCGGACCCCCCTGCGTAGGCCAAATTCCGTGCATGCTCAAGCCCCACTGAAATTGAATGGGGCTTGTGCATGTGGTGGTGTGGCAGTGCACGCGCGCCATGGGCACACGCCCCATTCATTCCAATGGGACGCGCTGCTCATTGCACCTCCGCGTGGCTCTACATGGGTTTGAGTGTATGCCAGTTTCTGTCCATAACATTCAGAGAGATGACATACAGTAAGAAGAGCTCAGGGTGGGAACCATGTCAGGATCCTTTTATCTCTTATAACCACCTAACCAACTAGTACTTACTCCATGAACTGGTTGAAATGTCCAAGCCACCAGCTGCTGACATGTGA